>NC_084846.1:22759542-23069542 GCF_033115175.1 Lepus europaeus
GTATGCACATCTTCTTAACTCTTAACCTGAAATATTAGACAGACTTGCTATCACTGCACAACAATTTAGCTAACAGGAATGATTGTAGGGCAAATATTTGAAGTGTAACTTGAATTAAAAATGTGTCTCCCTGCTTCTCCCTGATTTCTCACCTCCTGATGGGAAGCAGAGGAAAGGACTCGGGCCTGAATCGTGGGACAGGTGTGGGAGAGAGGTGAATGTTTCTGCCAGGAGAATGGAAGAAATCCATTTTTGGTTATAGTTGCTCCTGGAGGAATGGAACTGGATAAAGAGGGATGACACAGGGTTGGGAAAAATGATGAGAGGAGGAGCCAATGGACTTATAAATAAACTCATCTCTAATTGGTGTTTTACAATGTTTTATGCTGTATTCTCCATCCTCAATTCTACAATAAAATCAAATACTTGCCAACAGGCTTTGTATGACTGGGTTTATGTAGAGATCAAAAGCCGAAACTAACTTCCTTCTTTCCTCCCTTCCCTTCCCTTCCTTTCTGCTTCATTCCATGACATTCCTTCTCCCCTCTTTCTCCCTCACCCCCGCCACCATCCCCACCCTTCCTCCCTTCCAGAGAAGGGTTATTTCTGTTAACAAGAGGATCAATGCCAGGGCATGGATGGGGGTGAAAATGCAGAGCATCAGACAGTAATTTAGTGGAGAGAAGAATTACAGCCAGAAGTGGCTCTTAAGGTTGTCAGGCCTCATGCATTCTCTAACATATGAGGAAGACCATTAGACTTGGCATGTTGAGGCCGGCGCGCTCACTAGGCTAATCCTCTGCCTGTGGCGCCGGCACCGCAGGTTCTAGTCCCAATTGAGATGCTGGATTCTGTCCCAGTTTCTCCTCTTCCAGTCCAGCTCTCTGCTGTGGCCCGGGAAGGCAGTGGAGGATGGCCCAGGTCCTTGGACCCTGCACCCGCATGGGAGACCAGGAGGAAGCACCTGGCTCTTGGCTTCTGATCAGCGCAGTGCCAGCCGTAGTGGCCATTAGGGGGTGAACCAACGGAAGGAAGACCTTTCTCTCTGTCTCTCTCTCTCACTGTCTAACTCTGCCTGTCCAAAAAAAAAAAAAAAAAGAAAAAAAAAAAAAGAAAATGCCCAGATTCTGATGTTGAGTTCCCTCAGTTTTGGCCCAAAGGGAAGAAGATGTGGGCCGGCCTCTTTCCATGGGCCTCACCGCCAGCCCCTCGGTCACCCCTGGGCAGTGCTGTGTCTGTCTGTACCTGGCACCTCCCCTGCAATGGGCTGGGCATCACAAGTTGGCAGGGCCTTGCTTTCCAGGAGGCCACTCATGCCCCTGTGGCGTTGACTGTGTGCCCAGAGAACTTCAGTCTTTTTTTTCCCTTCACCGTTGTCTTCTGTCATTTTCTGTTCACGTCTCTGGCATCGGCCCGATGAATTGCTTTTCTGCTCTTGTTTTCACATTTGTTCTCCCATGACTCAGTGCTGTTGATCTGTGCTGTCTTGTGTCCCCAGCAGCGACAGAGCCTACCCATCGACGTGCTGATCGGCGCACCACACGGTCACAGCCTTGAGATAGGAGCACGCTAGTTCAAGTGTTCTGGTGTGTTAAGGAGTGAAGGCACAGTACAGGAGACACACTGATGAGAATTTATTGTCTCATATTTTTGACATTCATTTTGAGATAGATGGAAGGATAGCCTGGTGGGAAGAAAGCATGTATTTGAGAATCACATATTCATGGACTTGGATTTTCCTTCTGTCTGTTAATAACTAAAAGCTGTTAGCTCCCCGAACCTGTTTCCTTGTAAGATCAGGATGGTGTTAGAGTCTTGTGTGCAGTGACTAGTACGTGGAAATCACCTTTGACACAAAGCCTTTCACATGCTAGTGATGTAGATCAGTTATGTTTGCCTTAGTGTGTCGTGTCGTAATGGTGCTTTTACATTAGTCACTCCTTTCCTCTGAATGGAGTGTAGGGAAGGGAAGATTGTAGTGTTACTGTGGAGAAACCTGGCAGAATTCTCTCAACAGAGCGACCGGTGATCCATCATGTGGATCTGCTGCACTTCACTGTGGTGAAAAGGGCACTTAATCCTGTTACTTCGTTCCCCCAAATCCATAGTCTCAGCATAAAACATCCCAAAAAACTCCAGTGCAGAAGCATTTGGTTTTATTGATTGATTTTTAAAATATTTAATTCTATTATTTGAAAGGCAGAGAGAGAACCAAAAAACAGAGCTCTTCCATCTGCTGGTTCATTCCCCAAATGCCCTCAAGGCTGGGCCTGGGACAGGCTGAAGCCAGGAGCCTGGAAGTCGATCCCAAGTCGGCAAGGCAGTAGTGGTAGGGACCTCACTGCTTGATCTCTCATCTGTTGCCTTTCTGAAAGTGCATTAGCAGGAAGCTGGAATTGCAATCAGAGCCGTGATCCAAGCCCAGGCACTCTTACGTGGAATGCAGGCATCCCAATAGTGGTGTCTTATCCACTGTGCCATATCCCAGCCCCAGGAACATTTTAGAAAACTCTTGAGCAGTAATCTTCAAGAAGATATGACAAACAAATGCCACATGGGACCCTGCATTGGGTCTTGGAATAGTAAAAAGGATGTTAGTGGAAACTCGTGAGTTCTAAATAAAATCTGAATTTCGTAAATAGTATTGTACTCATGGTAATTTCTTAGTTTTGACAAATGTCTTATGATTATGCATGACGGTATTTCAAAAAGTTCATCGAAAAGACAGAATTAAAAGATAAATTTATTTTGCTATAAGAAGTTTTTGAAATACATGCAGTTTTTTTCAGAATACACGTTTCCATGAACATTTTGAATTATTCTTTTTAGGTTTTAACCTTAGGGAGAAACGGGGTGAAATGTGGATGGGAATTTGACGTAGCATCTTGGCAGTTTTTCTCTAAATCTGAAATTAGTATAAAGCAAAAGGAGAAAAACCATTTTTGTTTAAATTGAAAATATATGTGTGCACATGTGTGTGTGTATGAAAAGCAGAGAACAAGAGAGATCTTCCATATATATAAATCTTTCATGTGTATACACACACACATATACACATGTACATAAACATAGATAAACACACATTTATATACTCACACAGTGGTAGAGAACAGTGGTTGCTGGTGTTAGTGTAGAGGGAGCATGAGGGAATTTTAGGGATGGTTATACTCATCTTTATTGTGATTATGGTTTTAGCAATCTGTACATGTATTAAGTGCATAGACCAGCTTACCAAAAAAATAAGGTCAATTTTAGTGTGTCTTAATTTAAAAATATATAGTTACATAAAAGGAAAAAAACATGAAGAGGAAGAAGAGTAAAGTGCCATTGTGGCCGGCGCCGCGGCTCACTAGGCTAATCCTCCGCCTTGCGGCGCCGGCACACCGGGTACTAGTCCTGGTCGGGGCGCCGGATTCTGTCCCGGTTGTCCCTCTTCCAGGCCAGCTCTCTGCTGTGGCCAGGGAGTGCAGTGGAGGATGGCCCAAGTCCTTGGGCCCTGCACCCCATGGGAGACCAGGAGAAGCACCTGGCTCCTGGCTTCGGATTAGCGCGGTGCGCCGGCCGCAGTGCACCAGCTGCGGCAGCCATTGGAGGGTGAACCAACGGCAAAAAGGAAGACCTTTCTCTCTGTCTCTCTCTCTCACTGTCCACTCTGCCTGTCAAAAAAAAAAAATTTAAAAAAAGTGCCATTGTAATCAACATGCCAGAAAAATGTTGGCCCCTTCTTACATGTAACACTGTCAGCATCAAATTGCTAAAACCTCCTCTAATATATTTTATCCTTTGACTTAAGAAATTTCTATGATTTGGGAATAGTCTGAGCATCCTCCAAGACTTCACGTGTTGCAGTTTAAACCTGCAGTGAGATTGTGAGAGAGTGGAAACTTAATCCAACTGTGGTGTTCATAGCTGCAGCCTTGGGAGTTAGATGAGGAAGGTTAGATAAGGTCATTACAGCGATGGGAGACCACGCCCCCCCTCCCCCACCCCGACCCGCATTGTACAGTGCTGGTGGCTGTATAAGCAGAGGGTAGGGGAATGCAGACACAGATGTGCACAAGCCTTTTCTCATGCCGTGTGCTGCCTTGGGACTCTGTTAGCAAGAAAGCCTTTTCCAGGTGAGGCCCCTAGATCTTGCACCTCTAGAACCATGAGCCAAAATAAACTTTTTTGTTTGTTTGTTTTCCATAAAGTAACCTACCTCAGGTATTTCATTGTTGAAACAAAAAAACTAGACTAAGACCACACATATTCATCAACTCCCAAAGTCAGACACTATGCCCAGACTTGGAGGTGGACAAGAAGTTGATGGGTTCTGGATGTTGGAGGAAGCCCTGTTCCAAGACAGGCCAAACGTACACCGTAAGAGAGTTCCTGTGACGTCAGGTTGTGGACATGGAGAGTTAAACAGCAAGGAAACATTATGTAATTTCCAGATACGGTTGGTACTGTATTAAGCCAAGTGAACAATCATGGCATAAATTTCAAAGGAGATGTAAGACCTCCTTAAATGAAGAAGAGATTTTCATGAGGGAGGTGCAAAGAATGTGGGAAGGCCTGCCTTCTGTGTGATACGGGACTGTTTTTATTTAGGGAAGAAAGGTTGACATTTAAACTTTATGGTGTTTTCATTTCGAAATTAAAGGCATTTTTATAAGGACTTTTCATGTATGCAATGACATGATTCTTGCAAGAACTCTGGAGATAGAAACTATCATTTTCCCCATTGTAGAGGAAAAGAAAACCGACTCACCCAGCGTCTGATGTAGCTAAGGTCATATGATTAGCCATCGGGAGCCTGATTGAATCCAGATATCAAATTCCACCTGACCTCAGCCATGGAGTCTATACTGATGCTTGTTGAACTTTCCCAACTGGAAATAAACATAAAATGTGTCAAATACCCAAGAAACTCTAATTTTTTTTGAAATAGTCTTTAAAATACAACTGTTTATAACATTCCTTTTTTATCTACAAGGAAATAGCCTTTGCCATGCCTGCCAGTTGGCACCCTACCCCTTGCTAATGCGCATCGATGGTGCCTTGTACTTTGCTGCCTGCCAGCTGAACGTGACCTTGGCAGCCTAGCGTGCCAACCAAAATTCCAGAACAGCAAAAGTAGCACTTGACTTCCTGGAGAAACGCTTTGAACCACCAAGAATGCCCTGCCACGTCTACCCACGTGGCAATAGTCCTTTCACAAGGTGGCTCATAAGCTAATGATTCCAAGTGGAACTTAATTATTTCTGAGTGTTCTTAGAATGCTGTTGTGATTCTAATATAGTCTCTCTCTAATTTTGTGGGTTTTTTTCCATTGTTGGAATTGCTTTGTCTAAAATTCTCTATTCTGGACTATGTAAGACCTCATTTGCTTGCAAGCATTTCAGTAACAAACATAGTAATTAATTCTATGGGATTTTGTTTTGAAATATTTCTTTTGGAACAAAGACAGGAATTCTAATTTCTTCAAACAATTACTAAAGAAACAAGGGTCCTCTATACATGACTTACATGTGTCTAAGTGTTCAGATTTTATAATAGTCAATTTAATTCTGAAAAGCCTAATAATATATTTAATACCAAGCTGCCAGTGAGTGGAGTTAGATAACAACATATGTTCACAGTGTTCAAAATGTTAATAGCAGCATGTCTGGGAAAACTTGATCTAAATGGATATATCTATATGGAGCTTGGAACTCAGAAACATGGTATAGGCCAGAAAGAAAGAGTTGGTATAAACAATATAGAGTCATATCATGAAGGATTGTGTTTTCATGGGACTGGCCAATTCCTTGTTATGAGAGCTGTCCACTGTGTTGTAGGGTGTTCAACAACATCCCTGACCTTTCCCTACGGGACACAAGGAGCAGCACCAGCCCTCTGTTACATCAAAGATGTCTCCAGGGCCTGGCATTTGGCCGAGTGGCTGCAGCTCCTGACTCCAGCTTCTTGCCAGTCCAGACCCCAGGGGCAGCAGGTGATGGCTCACTTAGTTGAGTTCCTGCCACTTGGATTCAATCTGGCCCAGCCCCTATCTCTGCCCACATTTGGGAATAAGCCAGTGGATGGGAATGCTCTCTCTGTGTCTGTCTCTCTGACTCTCAATTAAATGAGTACCTCAGCTTTTATTTTTTTTAAAAAAGATGTCTCTAAAATTGCCTGTAGGTCACTAAGTACCAAAACCATACCCAGCTAAAAACTACTGATTAACTTGTTCCATATGTTTATGAAAAACAACAGCTACATAATGAAGTCCATTTTCCTTCCAGCCCATCTCCTTCATAGAGGTCAAGAGCAGGTGTGAAGCAAACTTTGTCATTTTTTTTTTTTTGGGTACATGTGGAACTTGATTAAGTTACTAAATTTTTCCATTCCTCAGTTTCTTTATTTATAAAATGAATTTGTTAATAAAACCCCTTTTGCAGATATGTTGTCTTGAATGAACTAATATGTATAAAACATTGAAAACAGTTCTTGGCACATAGTCTGCTTAAGTTAATGAATGTTTGTAATAATTAAGCAGGAAAGCTAACTGTTAGCAATAATCATACAATACAGGAAAACTCCAAGATTCTTCTCTCCAAAGCATATGCACAGACAATTTAAAAAGAGAGATTAACATGTAGCAATAAACACACCAAATAAAATTCAGCATCACCAATAGCCAGGAAAATCTAACATAAAATTATGATGTACTGCTTAATTCTATTAAATGTGGAACGATTTAAAAATTTTCAACCTTTATAAGACTGTGGCAAAAGCTCTCAGTACACTGATGATAGGAGAGGCCATCGGTATTCTCTTTCTGTCTGGAGGATCACTTAACAGTAAGCATCACAGCTGTAAAATATTTATATCCTTTCACAGAGTAAATCTAGTTACAGAAATGTATCCTAAGGGAGTATTATGCTCAAAATTAATACATAGACTTAATGATCACTCAGTTATTTATAATGTCAAAGTTAGAAGCAACCTAAAATCTCAATCATTGCTCATGGTACATGTATGTCATACAATAGGTAGGTGTCACATTTTCAGAAGGGAAAATGCTTTGCCTAAGATGGCCTTTGGTTCAAAATGTCCCTGTAACTTCTAAGATATTAATTTTGTGACAATTCATGTAAATATAAAGCTCGTTTAAATGATGAAAGTAATGTGAGGTGTTTATCACATATAGTAGGAAAGTCTGAGTGAAATAGAAGCCGTTGTTGAGCCTTAGAGGTATTAAAAAGTGACCCATTGGTCCAGATCCTACCTCAGTGCAAACAACTGTTTCATTGATATGAAAACTGAGAATAGTGTGGAGTGTGTGCGTGTGTTATGAGTTTATAATAATACAGCTACCTAATAAGTGTATGAAATGAATGTAGATTTACATATGCTGAATATATTTCTCTTGCAGAGAGAGCAAGAAAAATAGCCAGCCAGACAGAGCTTTCATCTGTTGGTTCTCTCCCCAGATGCCCACAATAGCTGTAATTGGGCTGGGACCAAAGCCAGGAGCTGGGATTGCAATCCAGATCTCTTATGTGGGTGGCAGGAACCAACTGGTTGTGCCATCACCTGCTGCATCTCAAGGTGTGCATTAGCAGCCATGGGAACTGGAATTTGAACTCTGGTCCTCCCACATAGGACGGGAGCATCTTAACTTCTGGGGTAAACACTCACTGCATATTGATATTTTAATAATGAACTTTTTCTGAGTTAACAGAAAGGTTAGAGAGATAACATGAGAGAACCCTGAAAAACTAAAGGAAAAATAAGAAAATTGTCAGTCATTTCAGTATAGTTGTATAAGTTATGTAATGAGTCGTTGGAATCAACCCCTGTCTCTCTCAAAACTGAACGGTAAAGGAACCAAACAGGACAATAGGAAAATTAACAAGAGCATTAAAAACATTTTACCAAGAAAGATATATGAATAGCACATGAACACTTGAAATGATCATCCACCATTGGGTTAATGATATTTTTTTTTTTTTTTTGACAGGCAGAGTGGACAGTGAGAGAGAGAGACAGAAAGGTCTTCCTTTTTGCCGTTGGTTCACCCTCCAATGGCCGCCGTGGTAGCGCGCTGCGGCCGGCGCACCGCGCTGATCCGATGACAGGAGCCAGGTACTTATCCTGGTCTCCCATGGGGTGCAGGGCCCAAGCACCTGGGCCATCCTCCACTGCACTCCCTGGCCACAGCAGAGAGCTGGCCTGGAAGAGGGGCAACCGGGACAGGATCGGTGCCCCGACCGGGGGTTAATGATATTATAACCACAGTGACATAATAAAATATACCTATTAGGATAGCTAGAATAAAAAAATAGTGACAATTACCAAATGCTGACAAAGACTCAGAGAAATAGGATTACTCATACATTGCTGCTGGGAATGTAAAATGATACTGCCGTTTTGGAAAACAGTTCAAATGTGTCTTTAAAAATAGAAAAATATACTTACTATGTACCCAGAAGTTGTGCTGCTGGAAATTTAGCCTACAGAAATGAAAACTGTGTGTTTACTAAAAACTGAACAAAATTTGTTTTCAGTTTTTTTTTTTTTTTTTTTTTTTTTGTAGTAGCTGCAAACAGCAAACATCCACAATGCTCTCAACAGGCAAATAGCTGTACTGTAGGTCTATCCATCCCAGGGAATACAGCACAGCAGTAAAATTGAATGACCTGTCTATACAAACAATAGCTTGGGTGCTTCCCAAGGATACTATGCAGGATGAGACCCTAATTGAAAAGTTCACAAACTGTATAATTCCATTTATATTACAGTGTATCAATGTTAACTTCCTGGGATCAGTGTGGCGTAGCAGGTTAAGCCACCGCCTTCGAAGCTGGCATACCATATTGGAGCACTGGTTCAAGTCTTGGCTGCTCCACTTCTGAACCTGCTCTCTGCTAGCAGAAGATGGCCCAGGTCCTTGGGCCCCTGCCAGCCACATGGGAGACAGATGGAGTTCCTGGCTGTTGACTTCAGCTTGGCTCAGACTTGATTGTTGTGAATATTTGGGGAAGTGAACCAGCAAATGAATGATTTCTCTCTCACTCACTCATTCAGATTTTCAAATAAATCAATAAATCTTACTTCCTGATTTTCATATTGTACTATCATTGTGTAAGATGTAACCATTGAGAAAACTGGGTGAAGGATACACAGATCCTCTCTTTTTATTTTTTTCCAACTCTGTGAATATGCAATTCCTTCAAAACAAAAAAGGATTTTTAAAGAAGTCATACTTTGCACATTCATACTATTTCTCGTTGGTGGGAAAGGTTGTTTTGGAGTAAATTGAGGATGTAAGCATTTCCGTTATTCTTGATCAAATTCTTTGTCTCTTGGTACAAACAATGTTTTCTTTCTTTTCCTCTAGCAAGGGTGGAAGTGGGAGTGCATAGAACCATGAGATATGTTACTTTTCTCCTCTGGAAATAGGATGCCTTCATTTTTAAAAACGATTTATTTATTTACTTGAAAGTTAGAGTTATGCAGAAAGAGAGAGAGAGAGAGGTCTTTCATCTGTTGGTTCACTCCCCAGTTGGCCGCAATGGCTGGAGCTGGGCCGATCTGAAGCCAAGAGGTCTCTCACGTGGGTGCAGGGGCCCAAAAACTTGAGCCATCTTTTACTGCTTTCCCAGGCCATAGCAGAGAGCTGGATTGGAAGTGGAGCAGCCAGAACTCGAACTGGCGCCCTTATGGGATGCCAGCACTGCAGGCGGCGGCTTAACCTGATACGCCACAACACTGGCCCCAATGCCTTCATTTTTGAAAAGCTATCTTTTTGTACTATCACTGAGTCCCTTTTGGCTGATTAATTTTACTCTGATTGTAATTTGGACATATAACTTCTTTGAAAAATGCGAATCATTTCATAGCTATCTCACTGTTCTGTAGAGTCAGCCATTTTTTGGTACCCCTGTATTTCCCGTTTTAAATCACTAACTGTTTCTACGTGAGTCTCTAGTCTGCTCTGTTCTGTTCTTTTCATTCCATTTTCTAATTTGCCCAAACCACATCTATCCCATTCAGTATATTCTATTCCATTGTACTCAATAAATCTTACTGTGTGTTTGATACATGCCAGGTTATCTTTTTTCTGTATGTCTTGGCACATACCAGTGAACACAAGAGACAAAAATGGATGTTTTTTTAAAGATTGCATTCCAAGAGTAGGAAGCAGTATTAAATATAGTACATAAGTAAATTGTATTATGCGTTAGAAGTTAGGAGGTGCTATTGAAAAAAAGGAAAAGTTAAACAGATGGGAGGTAATGAGTGAGGACGGGGGAAATGTAGGAAAGTTATGATTTTCTCACCTTGTGAGGTTTGACAAACTGTGAGGTGGTAAGGTGTTCCGCCATCAGTTATCTGAGTATAGCCAGGCCAAAGGCACTAGGATTTACCATACCTGGGAAGCATAAGTTCTGGCGTTCAGCGTGGGAGGGGAGTAGCTGGGGGTACTGTAGGCGCTTGGCCATAATGACTGTGAGAGTCTTGGCTTTCATTCTGAGCAAGATGGTCATCTGTGGCAGTGTTTTCAGGAGAGGATCACACGATCCGACTTCCAGTTTAGGACGTTGGTAATCATGTTGAGAAAGAAGTTGGCTTATTCTGTAACTTTAGCAGTGGAGGTAGAAAGAAGTGGTCATATTAGTAGCAACAACAAAAGTCATTTTCTTTTGAAGATAGAGCCAAGGGAGTTTCCTCTTGAATTGAAGGCAGATTGTGCAAGAATTGAAAAGGATGAGAGGCTGGTGCCGTGGCTTAACAGGCTAATCCTCCGCCTTGTGGCGCCGGCACACTGGGTTCTAGTCCCGGTCGGGGCGCCGGATTCTGTCCCGGTTGCCCCTCTTCCAGGCCAGCTCTCTGCTATGGCCCGGGAAGGCAGTGGAGGATGGCCCAGGTCCTTGGGCCCTGCATCGCATGGGAGACCAGGAGAAGCACCTGGCTCCTGGCTTCAGATCAGCGAGATGCACCGGCCGCAGCGGCCATTGGAGGGTGAACTAATGGCAAAAAGGAAGACCTTTCTCTCTGTCTCTCTCTCTCTCACTATCCACTCTGCCTGTCAAAAAAAAAAGAAAAAGGAAAAAAAAAAAAAGAAAAGGATGAGAGATGGCTATAGGGGTGTAGCCCAGAGCAGCTGGAAGGACAGAGGTGCCAAAACTCAGGATGGAGAACACTACATATGTAGCAGGTTTGACACTGAAAATCAGGAGTTCTTGTGTGGACATGGGAACTTTGATGTATCATTTCGACCTACAAGTGGGCATTGCTTGTAGGAAGATGGATAGATGACCGTGGAGGTCAGAAAAAGGGTCTGACTATAGCTACGTGTTTGAGAGCTGCCAATCCATGGTGATATTTATCATGAGATTAGATGAGATCATCAAAGAAGTGACTGTTGATAGAACTGAGGACTACACTGGGAAACTCCGGAGATACGAGGTCAGAGAGGAGAGCAGAATCCAGCAAATGAACCAAAGAGCAGCAGCTACCACGAGGAAACCTAAGAGAGTCCTCGAAGTCCAGTTGTAGAATGTATCAAATATGATCCAGTTACTAAGATGTATCTCTTGCCACCATGCAGGTGAGTGTGATACGATTCAGCATTTTGCTGGCCCCTTGGTCTTATTTTCACTCTATTTTTATACTGGGAAGTAAGGTCACTTTTTGTTTGGAATTTAGCCTGTTAAGAAAAAGTATTTGTTGTTGTTGTTTATTGCTCGAGTTTCAATCAGAAATGCAAAATAGGTTTGGTGTCAGTATTATTTCTGTGATTATTTGTTTATCTGACTCGTTACTTAGAGTACCGATCATGTGATGTCTTAATAAGGTGCTCATTGCACCGGTTTCTGAGGGCTAAACTGACATAGTTGACATTACAGGGAAAAGAAATGAAGCGGCTTTTCTTCACCACAATTATGTGTTATTATTAGTATCTTTTATAAATAACAGTTTTGGGCTATGTTCTCTTGAGTGCCTGTACGTTTTTGAAAATTAAGCATTTGATGTGGCATTATCAATTGCGTATATTCTGTAGTACAGTTTCCAAATTGTCAATTAACGAGCAAGCTCTACAGGACACACGCATTACTGTCACAAACTAAAAAAATAAAATCACCAAATAAATAATAAAATCAAATCCCCGCACACCTAATGGGCTGGACTGCTGAGAAGAGCCGAAAACAGAGCCGAAGAAACACAAGCTCCCTTTTTTGCATCAAGTTCCAAACTAAGCAGAAGCTGCTGCTTTATTTCAGGCAAGGAAAAATAATGGCCCGGTTTTCTTTATTTTTTCTGGGGAGCAGTTTAACTGCTGCCTGCATTTGGCATCGTCTCCCACTTCTCTTGTTGGAATGTGGCTGCAAGGGTAGGTGTGGCGTTCACCACCACCACGTCTGTTTTCTTTACCGCATCGTGTGCTTGCAGCCCTATTTCCAGTGTAGATATTTAGTCTTTCTCCGAGCTGTGTAGAAAGCCGTTGTCTGGAGAGAAACTGAACACCAGCACTGGAGATGCAGGGTGTTCCAGGCGTTTTGGGGTGTATGTCTGTGTGTGTGAGTGTGTGTGTATGCGCATGTGTGTATGTATGTGTGTGTATGTATGAGTGAATGTATGGGAGCATGTGTATGTGTGTGTATATGAGTATGTATGTATGTGTGTGTTAGTGTGAGTGTATGTGTGAATATGTATATGTGTATGTGTGTGTATGAGTGTGTATGTGAATGTGTATGTGTGTGAGTGAATGTGTGTGCAAGCATGGGCATATGTATGTATGAACGTGTGAGCCTGTGTATGAGTGTATGTATGAATGTGTATGTAAGTGTGTGTATGTATGTGAGCATGCTTATGTGTCTGTGTGCGAGCGTCTGTATGTGTGTGAGCGTGTATATTAGTGTATGTGTGTGAATGTGTGTGCAAGAATGTGAATGTGTGTGTTATGTGAGTGTGAATGTGTGTAAACATGTATGAGTGTATGTGTGAATGTGTATGTGTGTGTGTATGTGTATGTGAGAGTGTATGAGTGTGTGTGTGTGAATGTGAGAGTATGTGTGTGTGAATGTGTGTGTGTGTATGTGTTGATAGAAGGGTAATCAAGAAGAGACAGTTTTTTTTTCCCAGATGGCATAATGTTAGTGGAGATTGCTAATGCTTATGTGGTTGAAAACCCTTCCTGATCCCAGATCCTGGCTGGGTGTTTGCAAAAGTAGTCAAATTAACTCCTTGAACCTTTTCTTCTCTCCTGCTTTTGCAGTGGACTTTTTGAAAGGGACATCAGCCCAGTTGTGTGGAGTGTTGAGTGTGTACGCCTCTGGGTGTGTCTGTGCTGTGTGTGAACCATGGTGTATTTTGGCACAGCTCACATCAGCGAGAATGCTCTGCCATGGAGCCTGCTTTCATCCTCTCTTCCACCCTCACAACCTTCCTGTTTTACGATAATCCTGAAACTTAATGCTCCTGCTACTTTTAACCCAGAGCTGTGTTTATTTGCCCGTGGCCTGTTTTATTGTAAAATAAAATCCTTAAGATCCTTGTGTTTTTAGGGTGCTTCCCCCCCCCCGCCCAAGGGGAGTATGGTTGTCTTAAAGACTAAATGACTGTGTTTTAATGGTGTGTAAAGATTCAGTAAAAAAATAATAATAAATCATGGCAATTTTGTTTTAAGAAGAAACTTTTAAAAGTACTACATGGTGCAGACTTCAAAAAGACCAATCCAACAATTATGCACAAACTGTATGGTGTCACATTGGCATTTCATTCTGCCTTTTTTTTGTGATATGTTAAAGCTCAAGTGTGGCCGATGGCGCTTCAATTCCAGGGGACCATCAATAAAGGATTTGGGTCGCAATTATTGAAAAATAAGTTTGTACAGATCTTGGCTATCCCTAGGATTGTTTTCACACCGTGGCGAGTGGTGGAGGACATTTAAGCTGATTGGATTTCTCTGCCCGTGGGAGTGTTATGTGGCTGCTGTTGATTTTATTGTCCTGACTGACAACCACTGCCTCGCCATTTTCTCATAACGCACCTCATGGTGATGCATGGCTAATACTGGAAGAAAGGGCAAGTGAGTTGGCGATGTACTCTGAACATCTTACTGGCTTTTGCAAAGTTACTCGTTGTCATTTTAATCTATCAGGAGGTACTCAGTAGTTCATATTAATTGGATGTGATGAGGGCAACAGATTTGTAAAAATCCCATCTTTTCCTTCAGGAACTTAACAGTCTGGCTCAGTGTTTCTTTAAAGAGTAGGGAAGGACTCTGTCAGCATTTTAGGTAGGAGTGATTTTTTTTAACTTAATTTATTTTAAAACTTTTTAAATGCTTTATGTTTTTGTGCTAATGTGATATTAATGCAAAGAGAACAGATTCAATGTAGTTCATAGATAGAATTCTAAGAAAACGATGAACGATGATACTCTCTTTCTCCCTCCATCCCCTCCATCTCTCTTTTTAAGTTTTTAAGAAGTTTTGTCAAAGTTTGTTTTATTTATTTTTTTTAAAGTTTGTTTTATATCTTTGTTAAACCAATGGTTAAGAATGACATGCTACTATAGTTTGAACAATCTGTGATTATTTCTTTAAAAAGATTAGTTATTTGGTAAGTCAGAGTTACAGAGAAAGAGAGAGGAGAGGAGAGGGAGAGAGGGAGGGAGGGAGGGAGGGAGGGAGGGAGAGAGAGTGAGAGTGGGAGTGAGAGAGAATCTTCTGTCTGCTGCAGTGGCTAGTGTTGTTCCAGGCCTAAGCCAGGATCCAGAAGTTTTATCCAGGTCTCCCAGGTGAGAGCCAGGAGCCCAAGTTCTTGGGTCATTCTCCACTACTTTCCCAGATGCATTGACAGGGAGCTGGATTGGAAGTGGAGCAGCTGGGACTCGAACCTGCGCCCATATGGGATGCTGGTGTCGCAGGTGGTAGCTTTACCCACAACACCACAATGCCAGCCCTGGGTATGATTCTTTTCTGGAATGAGCCTAGCCCACGTATTGTGGGAAATAAGGCTTCCCTAGCGCCTGTCTTAATGAATTTTAGTAGCACCATTTGTTATTGTGACACTAAAAGTATGTCCATCCATATACTTAGTAGATTTCCTCTGAGCAGGTGTTAGCTACAGCCATGCCTCCTCAGGAGAGTTGAAAGGTCTGAAGTGTCCACTCCATGGATCGAAAATGATTCAAGACAGTGATGTTGACACTATGCTGAAGAAATGATGCACACCATAAAACCCAGGAAAAGCAGGGTGGGGAAGAAAATGCTGGGGCAGCTGCTCTATGCGTGCCATATTGTATCCGGACCACTTTTGAAGCTGCAACTTGTATTTCTGCTGTCACTTGCCTCTTCTGTCTCCCTTTTTTATCCCCCTGGATAAATGCTACTTAAGCATCAAATCAGCTACACTGATAAAGCTTCCACGAAGCTTTGGTCGACTTTCTCCGTCTTCAGACTGGCTTGGATGACTCTGAACTTTGCTCATTTAAGTGCTTGGGTGTGGTTCCACCATTGCCATTCGGCATTACACTGATGGTATCTGTTAGGGATCTGTTTAGGAGTGTGTCAGTATCCTGTATGCTTATTGTGGGCAGGCACTTGGCTGCTTCTAGTCTTTCCTACCTAGTTAAGTTCTGTACGTTTAGCATATGTTCAGTTAACTCTTCCAAACTTGACAGGTGAATATTGGAAACACATAGCATTGTATAGTTTGACTGTTTCTTAACATCATGTAAGGTTGCATTCAGAAATCTCCTTGAATGTAACTTTGCTTATTCTAAAACCATTCTCCAGCTCCGCTCTTGGAAATGTGATTTGGAGCATTGCTTTTGGAAAGTCATTTGGCAGTGGGTATCAAGGGATTTACAAGTTGGTGGCATTTGATTCATTAATTCCATTTCTGGGAACCTCTCCTAAGGAAACAGTTCTAATTATAGAAAAGGCCTTATACACAAAAGTGACCATTTCAACACTTTACTAATAGCAAATAGTTGAGGAGTCTTCAACAAGTCTGGGTAATAAAAATGGGGATTTTCTACTTGTTGACAAACCAACTTTAATGGATAATTTTGGCTCAGTTACAGGGCATTGTGTGTTAATATGATCTTACTTTTTAGATAAGATACAATTATTTTGAAATAGGAAGGTAGAGAATGTTGACCCATAAAATAATATAGTTACAAAATGTCCATTATCTCATTAAGTATACATACACAAACGCAAACATATACACACAATGTGCGTATACAGAATGATTCAACAGGGTAAATGCCTATAAGATCTTAACAGTGCTAACCTCTGTGTATTGGAAATTAATGTGTATTTTTCTAATTTTTATTTATATTTCCTAATTTTCAACTGAATCCATTACACATTTGTAATACCAAAGGAAATGTTAAAACAAAAGGATTAAAAATAATTTAAATGTCTGTCAATAACATATTTATATATACAAATTAATTGTTAAGAGTCTTCGTCTTAGCTTATTTCTTTATATTTAAAGATAGCATTTATGGCAGCTTTTAATTCCATGGCAAAGTGTTTCCCTTGTAATATTCAGTGAAAACAGCAAGTCTCATTATGTATAGACTCCAAAAATAGATCTCACAGTGATTCTTACCAAGGTGCTAAACTCCTGGTGTTCTGTTTTTATTGTCTTATATCTTTTGTTTTCTATTATGAATATATAGATATATTATAGCTTCTTAATTAGAAAAATATATATCATCAAAATGCTATTAGAAAAGCTAATATGCATTTTAAAAGATTTAGTTATTGTTATAGATAGTTAAAAAATTATAATGGCAGGTGATGCCTGTATTTTAATAAAAGTAACCCTTCATGTTAGAAATATGTGTTAGGAAGAGTTAGTCTGTTTCTTGTCTTTTGTAAGTATAAGGTAAGAAGGGTCTTCTTGCTTTGCACTTTGTTAAACTTCTTATTTGGTGAAGCATCAAACCTTTGTACTAATGTAAATCTAAAATATGTTATCTCAAAAAGTAAGAAAAGAAAGGAAGGAGGGAGGGATGATGGAGAGAGGGATGCAGGGAGGGAATATTATTATAAGAATAGTATCTATAAACTATTTTTCATTTGTGGGAAACTAAAATTAAAAAAATATATAAAAAATATAAATTGGATACAAAAGAGTGGGTAAGTTCAAATGGTTACAAGAGTGGTCCTGTGGCTTGGAAGCTTGGTCTGCAACATATAGTTGTTGAGACAGTGGAACCACCTAAGAAATGGAGCCCCGTAAGAGATGATTGGGGTCTTGGGGCACCACACTTCCGAGGGGTTAAAGCCTTTCTTGGGGCGCTGGACTAGTTACCCCTGGAGCAGGATCTTACAGAGCGAGGCCAGCCGTGCTGCATGTTGGCCTCTTCCACAAGTGCTGCCCCTGCTGTCAGCCCCGCTCCTGCCCTGTGGTGCCATCTGCTCTGTAACGACACAGCCTGCAACCCTCACCAGCTGTGGCTGCCAGAGCTTGGAGTTCTCAGCCCCCACATCCATGAGACAACGTCAGATTCTTTCCTTCACAAATTACCCAGCTCCAGGCACTTTGTTATAGCTGCACAACACAAAATGGCTGCAGAGAGGTGGTGCGTTCGTGGGACCTTTCGTTAAACGGTTCATTGATTCCTTGATTACCTATCTGGGAAGAGCTTCTCAGGAGGGGAGAGGATTTATTTCAGCGTTCACTTTGGAGAGACATATTCCAAGATCAGATGGCCCTGTTGGTTCAGGTATCTGCTGAGGCTAGTGGATGGTAGAGGGACGATCTCATGCCAAGCTAGGAAGCTGAGAAAGAGAGAGAGAGAGAGAGAGAGAGAGAGAGCGAGAGAGCGCGCAAGCATGCTCTTCATCCTCTCTGTGTGGCCTCTCCCTATGATGCCACGATTCAGTCTGCAGCCTAATTCAATCTGTTAGCGCCCTAAAGTCTCCATCTTCAGACAGGTGTTTCGGTCAAGTTGCAACCTCAATCCATGAACATAGACTTTGGGGAACAAGACTTTAACACATGGGAATCTGGGGAACACCCGGATTATTTTTCAAACCACAGCACCCACAGTTATCCATTAAGCATTGTCTTGGGAGCTAGGGATTCAGAAGTAAGAAATGTTAGAGGACACAGCCCCTACAGACTTTTCTCTTACCTACAGGGCATAATTGAAAGTATCTTATGACAGCAGTGTTGTATGTGATCTCAATTCCAAAGCATCTTTCCTATCTGAGTGGTATTTACTAAATTTCCAGATGTTCTCTCAGCTCTTTAATTAGATTGCCTGATTTCTGTGTCTTTCCAGTGTTGAAGAAGGCAGCCGAATGCCACATACGGAAAAATCTTCCTCTGGCAGTAAATTAAATATTTGAAAATTTACTGTCACTTATCTTAATATTTAACTTCGTAAAACTTCTGTTTCTCAGTACTTCTCCACACATTTTCATGTGTGTGTTAAATTGTTGTTAATGCTACATAATTCCACAGAAAATGAAATGGATTCTCCATCGTTTAGAATGGTTTTACAGATAGTGCGATAAATCATTCCTTGGAATAAACAAATAAATCCAGGGAGTTCTGTTTGATATCTGATTGGATTACCCACACTATTTATTGGTTTCCTGTATGGGTAGTTCAAAACGTTACTAAAACTACTGTTTGTTCACAGGGTGTCTGAATATCTATCAGAGAGATAATTTACCTAGTGATAGTTCGTTAAGAAATCCAGGATACTCAGGAAGAATTTTTAGAAAGGATCTCAAGTAACATTTTAACTTTTGAGCAAGATAATTCTGCTATGAAATTGCCAGCTACTTTATGAAATGTATGACTGTAGTTATTTTTCAAGCCAGAAGAAGCTACTCAGGAGTCCTGTTATTTTAACATTTAGATCTGTCGCCCTATGATAAAATTTAAAAAGCAGATGTAGGTCAAAGGAGATTTTGCAAACACTTTTGGTGGTTTGTCCTGGGGCTCTGACAACCTTAAAGCAAAGATGCATTTTTCTTTATATCTGATCTAAATGCTTCTGATATACTTTATTTTCCTAAGTTTTCTTTCTGACACGTGTAAATAAAAAATGTAACTCATATGCTCATTCTGCATTTTAGTGATGACATATCTGTCCATAATACACAGAAATAGAAAGATAAAATTTCATGAAAGATAGATGTCTTGAAGTATATACAGAAACCATTAATAGGAGTAGCAGCAAGAGGTAAGGAGTGAGAAAAGGGATTTTACCCTTCTGTTGGTCTTTTATACCACTGAAATGCTTTGTTTTGAGCATATTGTTATTTTAAAAGTGAAAACAAAGAAATACATTTTTACTAGTTTCCACATAAATAATAGGTTCTATTAGGCCTTTGAAATATTTTTTATTTTTTTTTTTATTATTAGATAGGCAGAGTTAGACAGTGAGAGAGAGAAAGACAGAGAGCAAGGTCTTCCTTCTGTTGGTTCACCCCCCAAATGGCCGCTATGGCCGGTGCTGTGCCGATCTGAAGCCAGGAGCCAGGTGCTTCTTCCTGGTCTCCCATGCGAGAGCAGGGCCCTAAGCACTTGGGCCATCCTCCACTGCCTTCCCGGGCCACAGCAGAGAGCTGGACTGGAAGAGGAGCGACCAGGACTAGAAACCGGCACCGATATAGGATGCCGGCGCCACAGGTGGAGGATTAACGAAGTGAGCTACGGCGCTGGCCCCTAGGCCTTTGAAATATTAAGAGATTAATAAATGCTTAATTGAATCTCAGCATTTACTTATATTTTATATTTATAAGTGAGTCTACCAGATCTTCAGCATGAACAAATCTAACATTTAGGAGTTTTAAACAGTATATGAGATGTAGGATAAACAGGCATAAGCACAGTAAATGTTTTTAAAATGTTTTTTATTTCTCTGCCACATTCAGGATCGACCCCCTACATCTACACCCTGCCTTCTGCAGATGTGGAAACCAAGGCTATGCTTTGCCTAACACACTAATGCTTGCTTCTGAGAATGCCACAATGCTACAGGGACTGAGTCCCTCCCTAGGCTAATTTGTTTCTCACAAGTGGTGTCACTTTTGTGTTAATCTGTGGGTGTCATGGCATGTCAACAGCTAGCAGACTTTTGTCTTTCTCTTCTGTCCATTCAAACTAGTACTGAACAAGAAGTCTGACCTGCCACTGGGGATGAACTGTGGGCCCCATAACATCTGTGGTCATGTTTAGATGATTAAAAAAACCTCCAAACACTTTGGCCCTCAATGGTCTCACTTCAGTGATAGCCTATCAGTCAAACATCAGAGTTTCTCCATTCTTCTAGCTTAGAACCATTGTCAGGAAAAACCTGTAATAGAAAAGAAATGTTGTGGTTGGCTTTAGGGTTCCCCAGCTTCTGTCTTCTCCCCTAGCTTGGTAAAGGTAGTAAGCTTTGGGAGCCAGGGCAGATGGGTGAGAAGGCAGGGAAGGGCCCTGTGTGCTGGATGAGCTGACACGCCCACCTCTGGTGGGTGATTGAAGTGGGCTGTTTGGTGTGTCTGGGGTTTTCTTTAGGGATCACTCAACCACAGGTCCCTGGTCACAGTGAAACACTTCATTACTGGCCAGTTATAACTCCTTCCCATGTTGGTGCTAGCCTATACATTTCTAGAATATTCCTGCTGAAGTCTTCCCCTGCAACCAGATGTTCTCTCACGGGCAGACTCTAAGGCCCTCCCAGGCCACTGGTCTCATTCTCTTCCTCATCTGGGCAGATCTGGTCCACACCACACACACACACCTTAGCCCTGGTGTGTCAGGTGGGGCTCCCTGACTTCTCTCCCGGGGCTTTCATCTTTTCAATTTCTCAGACCTGAGTTAAACACTGCTCCAGCCATCTCCAAAACTCAGGGAGGACACAGCCTCTCTAGGTGTATTCTTTGACCTCCTTCTCACTAATCTCACAGTGAGGAGTAAGTAAGCCTCACCATAGCACAAAGCTGGGGGCAGTGATGGAACACATTGAGGGCTCTGTCATAGACTTCTCCATCTCTTTTCTCCAGTTCTCATCAGCTGTACTGTAGCCCTTTAATCCAGCTGCAAAGTAAGGCACCCAGGGGCTCTGAGCTGGCCTTCAGTTACTCCTTTTTGATCCTGAATAGGTGGTCTTGAATGTGGGGGGAGTTGACACCTACTATTCCGGGGTCTCAGCCAAACTGGAAGCAACTATTTAGTCCCAGCTTTGGAAATACAACTTTTCCAGCCTTAATGTAGTCTATGAGATATTTTTTTACAGTCAAATATCACTTTATGAGTTCTTTTTTTTTTGTATTTGTGTGTTAGAAGCAGTAATGCTGGCTGCACAACCTAGATATAAGTTTAGATTCTAAAGAGGAGCCAAGTTGACCCAAATCTTAAATTTTTCCTATGTTTGTTTTTGATTGATTATTCATTCATTTGAATGGATAATACATAATGTGGTATGAAATCTAAAATATGCAGAAGAATATATAATGACAAGTATGTCTTCCTTCTGCTCTGGTATATCTCAGTCACTCTGTTCCTTTTCCAAGGGGGAAATGTTTCATCGTTATTTTTAGGATTCTTTTTTTTTTTTTTTCAAACATTTCTGGAAATCTTGAGTTTCATGTGGATAAGTTATAAAAAATAATTTTCTAATTGGTTTCAGACTGACCTGACTTCACTCTACATAGGTGTTATCTGTTAGCTGGGAGATGTCAAGAGTGGGAAGAAACTGACCCTTAATATTCCAACTGCAAGGTGGAAATCCTAATATAAGTGAAGTCGTGGGAATTGTGGAGATCATGGGACTAGTTCACCTGGAGGCAGGGAGGATTAGCTGTCATAAGGAGAAAGCAAGAAATTTAGGCAGAAAAGCAAAGGCAGGAGGCCAAGGAACTTAGAGTTCACATCCCATAAGTTTTGCTTGGGCTGCTACTTCTCTTCCTCTCTCTTCCAGGTATTGGAGAGCAGCTCTTTAGTTAAGACACTGGAGCCCTTGAAGGGAGACCCCCTAAAACCCTGCATTCTGTATCTGTTAACCTCACAGAGCCGAAGTGCCAGGCCATAGAAAAGGAACAAGAAAGTGAATCGTTTTTCTTTCTCACTTGAAAGAAAGTTGCCTTGGTTAAAGGATACAGTCAGTTATTTGAGGTAGCATTTTAGGTCAATGCTTTAGTATGGGCTTCTTCAAAACAAGTTGAAGATAATATGCGTTGAATTAAAAATGTAATTTTGGGACAGGTGTTTGGCCGGGAAGTGGACACTGGTTAGGGGACCCTCATCCCACATTAGAGTACCTGGATTTGATCCTCTCTCCAACTCCTGACTCCAGCTCCTTGCTAAAACAGATCCTTGGAGGAGTAGTGATGGCTCAAGTAGTTGGGTTCCTGACACCCGTGTAGATTATGCCTTGGGTTCCCAACTTCGGGTTCCTGACTGTTGTGAGCATCTAGGGAGTCAACCAGTGGATAGGAGCTTACTCTGTCTCTTTCTCAGATAATAATTTAAAAAATAAAAGAAAAATATTACCTTAGAGGCTTGTAGTGAGAACACTAATAAGGCATTAATGACTTTCACCCAGCATACTGTAAAATTTCTAAAGAAAATGTAATAGTTTCTAAGCGATTAGCTTTAATATTTCTGAAATGAAATATTTTGTTCTACATATTATTAACCTTTTGCTATTCCTAGATCTTGCTTCATTTGAGCAATTTAAATTATTTTAATTTAATGTGATTTAGTATATTCACATGGTTGTACAACCTTCAGAATGTTAGAATACTTTTGTCCCCACTGAAAGAAACCTCATCCCCAATTCCCACTCTGCCTTTTGCTCTTCTCAGCCATAGGCAATCACTGGTGTACTTCTCTGTCTGTACACAGATCTGCCTATTCTAGACATTTGAGTAAAGGGAATCATGTATCTGACCTCTTGAGTCCTTCTCTCTTCATCAGGCAGTTTTTTCAAGGTTGATCCATGTATGTTAGTACCTTGTTTACTTTTATTATTGCCAAATAATATTCCATCATGTGGATATACCATATGTTATTGATCCACTCATCAGTTGATAGCCATTTGGTGGTTCTTCCTTTTGGCTATTATGAATAGTACTGCTATGAACTTTCACATACAACTTTTATGTTTGTGTCTTTTAATTTCTTTCATGTATACATGAGAGTAGAATTGCTGGATTGTAAGTGCTTGCCACAGTTTGCTATTATCTTTGTATTATGGCCATTTCAGTGTGTGTGAAGTAGTATCTCATTGTAGTTTGAATTTGCATTGCTCAGAAGACTAACAATGTTAACCAACTTTTCAATGCTTATTGGCCATTTGAATATGGTCTCTGGAGAACTGGCTTCCCTAATCCTTTGTCCAGGCTCTCATTGAATTGTTTGCATTTTATTATCAAGTTGTAAGAACTTATTATATATACCCTGGATCTTATATACAGACATATGATTTACAATTATTTTCTTCCATTCCATGGATTGGTGGTATCACTTACAGCATATATATATATATATATATATATATATATATATATATATACACACACACACACACACACATATATACTGTCCAGCTTATCTATTTTTCTTTTGTCACTTGTGATTTTAATTATCTTACCTAAAAGACTGTTGCCTGAATCAAAGGACACGAAGACTTACTCCTATGTTTTCTTCTAAGATTTTAAGAACTTTAGCACTTAATATTTTGGCCTGTGAACTGTTTTGAGTTAATTCTTTCCTAGCACCATTCCTTAAAAGACCATTCTTTCCCCATTGAAATTTCTTAACACTCTTATCTAAAATTAATTCATCATAATGTAATGGTTTATTTCTAGACTCTAAATTCTGTTGTATAGATTGTTGGATCAATCTGCCAATGCTTCATTGTCTTGATTATTAGAACTTTGTAGCAAGTTTTGAGATTCAGAGGTATGAAGCCTCTGTATAGTTCTTTTTAAGATTGTTTTGGTTATTCTGAGTCCCTTCCATTTCCATATGAATTTTAAGGTCAGCTTGTCAATCTCTGGGGGAAAAGTAGAATTTTGACAAAGAAGCCTTGAGTTTGTGGGTCAACTTAGGAAGCATTGCCATCCTAATAATAAGCATTCATGAACATGAGATGGATTTCTTTTTACCTAGATCGCCTTTTAATTTATTTCCAGTGTTTTTTAATTTCAGTGTACAGGTGTTGTAGTTCTTTTGTTAAATTTATGTCCAAGAATTTTATTCTTGTTCACACAGATCAAGGTTTTATTGATTCATTATTTGATTTGCTTGTATTCACTAGTCAAAGGTTATGCAGAATTTATAAATACTATAATTTAGTTATGGACAACTAGAGCTCCCATTTTTGTCTCAAATGATTTTGCAAAAAAATTATGTGTTCTTTTGTCCTATAATTTTAATATTTTTAAAAAATTCAATGTTTCCTAATAGTGCTACAGTTATCTTAAATATAACTGTGTTTCTAAAAAGGATTCCAAATTGTTTCATCCAATTGGTCTTTCTTGTGCTGACTATAACTTGAAAGTGTCTCTCAGATTTGTCCAGTCCCTTCTATTCTGTCTGGATCTGTTAGCCCAGTTATTCACTGGTTACCTTCTTGTTATCTTCCTCTTCTGCTGCTGTTGTTATTCTTAGCATATTTTAGTTCTCTATCATCCAGTCTCTAATATCTCATGATCCCTATTTCTGTGATTTTGGTAGTGTGCTTAAGATGCCTTGTATAGTATCTTTCATGGAGAAAACATTCAAAAAATGATACTTACCACCATTTATAACTACCCATTCAAACTATTGGCATAGCTTTATCATATTCTAGGTCATCATCTTCTCTTTCCTAGATTGCAAATGTTTTGACAGCAATGACTATCTGTTCTCACCTTTGCATTTACTAAGTCCTCAAGTTTTAAGAACAAAGAAACTGAATAAATTTGCAGTAATGCAATTGAAAAAGAAATGTTCATGATTAGAAATTAATCTGTCCTACTTTACATCTGTCAATTTTTGGCTAATACTAAGTGTTGACAGTTTCATTGATAAGTGGATGAGAAATTGGAGTTTTCTAAAGTTTGAATAATCCTTTGATTTGTCTATTTCTATTAAACTCCTGATTTTTTTCTAAGAAAATTGTATTTCCAGCTTTATTTGACAGTTTGTTTTTATCTGTTCCCTCTACTTGCATAAGAGGGCAAGCACAATCTAAGCTAAGTGAAAAATAAGTGTTCATCCTAGTATACAAAAAAGGATAGAAAGTATCAATTAAATTATTTTTCATGCTGAAGAACAGCCTGTACACTATAATATTTTTGTTCCTTCCACTTACTTTGTACCACATGCTTATTATTTATTTTGCTCAAGATACTGCTTTTATCCTAATATTCTACCAATATCATTTATTGAAATATTATTCATAGTATTTATCATTCGATTTTATGCTTTTTTTTCCTACAAGGCTTAGCAAGTACCCTTCTCCAGAACATTATTTTAAGTTCACCTTTGGGCTCCTGTTCTCTTTACTTCTCATCATTTAAAAAAAGTATTTATTTATTATTTATTTGAACAGCAGAGTTAGAGAGAGAGAGAGGGAGAGACAAAGAGATCCTCCATCCACTGGCTCACTCCCCAAATAGCCAGAATGCCTGAGGCTGAGCCAGGCAGAAGAGCTTTTTCTGGATTTTCCATGTGGGTGCTGAGATCAGAATACTTGAGCCATATTCTGCTGCTTTCCCAGGCACATTAACAAGGAGCTGAATAAGAAGGGGAGCAGCTGGGACTCGAACCAGCGCCTATCTAGGATACTGGCTTACCCCTCTGTGCCACAGTGCCAGCCCTGTAGGTCTCATCATTTTAAATATAAAATCTTAGTATAAGGAACAGGTCTGAGTTTTCAGTGTATCTCAAAGATCTAGGCCTACATTAATTAAATGTAATTTTAAGTGTATACCATGGTTTGCTTTCATATAATTTAAAATCAAGGATCCAAAGTAGGGCCTTTTCTGAGAGTAATGTTTTCTAAGCTTCTTAATATCACAAGTCTGCTTGCTCTCAAGATGACAGGATGACTTAATCAGCACCGTATCAGAGGCAGCTTGCTGTGTTTACCATTGTGAGTTGGGCCAGCATATGTCCAAAACAGTTGGAATGAGAAAAACAGCTTTGACTTGAAGCCAAATTGGAGGAGGAAGGAGGAAGAGTTCTCTGGCTGTTAAACAGGAATAAGTGCTTTCGACAGTGTAGGGTACTTCTGTAGAAAAAAAGTAAGCAGTAGGGATTCTTCCAGCCTAAAAAGAAATAAAAGGTACATTTTGAAGTGCCTAAGTGCACTACATAATAAACGTAGTTGGTGATGTTGCTTTCATCTTATTTGTATAAGCCTTTGCAAGTCATGCAATATTTTTATGTTAATCAAAAGGAGAAATTCTAATGTAGACAATTATTTTTCCATTTTTCCAACTTTAGTTTTGTTGTTTTTGATTCCTGATAATTTTCAGTTGCATTATTAAGTAATGTGGGAGCCCTTGAATGTCCATCACATTTCATAGAATTAGAGAAATATTCTGATTTCTCTCAAAGTGGGTATTGTATTGCTACACAGTACAGGTCCGGAACGTCCCGCCCATGGGCCACATAAGGCCCAGCAAGGCATTTGGTCTGGCCCTACCAGACAACTGCAGATGGGACTCAAAATTCAATAAATCTATAGCAAGCTAATTTTTAAGTTGATAATTGTGTATGGCCTGTGAATGTTGTTATAAATATCTAATTATCCCCACCCCGCCAGAAAAACATAAGTGAACACAGCATCTTTTTATTTTCATAAGTAATGATGTATATAGAGAGTAGATTTTATTTTTACATCACACCCTTAAAGGTCAATTCTCATAGAAAAAGATGTATTTTCATTGAAACAGAACATGGAAAGTATTGTTTTGCTGCTTAAAATGGAAAGTTCAAGTAGAAGTTTCCAAGCATCACCATCAGGGAATGAAACAATTGTGAGCATAACTGAGTTTTATATCTAAGGCAAGTCCTGCCCTAGGGTAAGTTGTAATCAGGAGTTCCTGCTTTACATTGTCTTTCATTTCTTACTAGGTGGGACCCCTCTCTTCCCTCCTAAGACCCTCCCTTTGAACCTTCTCTCTCTCTCTCTCTTTTTTTTTTTTTTTTACTGGATATGGATTTACCTAAAAAAGATGAATGATGATCAGCGGAGTTTGCTTTTTGTTTCTAATGGAGACTAAATCATAAAAATTAGGTCACCCACATACATGCACACGCTATGTAATTATTTTGCAATGGAGAAGGAAAAGGAATGGTATTGGCACTTCAGGGAGTTTGGAAATTCCAATTTTAGCACCTTTGTTTTCCACTTTATTTTTTTTTTCTTTTTTTAAAGATTCACCCATTTATTTGAAAGTCAGAGTTACTCAGAGAGAGAAGGAGAAGCCGAGAAAGAGAGAAAGAGAGGGAGAGAAAGAGAGAGAGAGAGAGGTCTTCCATCCACTGGTTCACTCCCCCAGTGGCTGCAATGGCTAGAGCTATGCTGATCCGAAGCCAGGAGCCAGGAGCCAGGAGCCAGGAGCCAAGAGCCTCCTCTGGGTCTTCCCATGCAGGTGCAGGGGCCCAAGGATTTGGGCCATCTTCTACTGCCCTCCTGGGACATAGCAGAGAGCTGGATTGGAAGTGGAGCAGCTGGGTCTCGAAATGGTGTCCATATGGGATGCCAGCACTGCAGGCGGTGGCCTTACCTACTGCGCCACAGTGCCGATCCCTTGTTTTCCACTTTAAAAGCCCAGGGCCCACAGAGTGGTGATCATGACTATAATTGGTGCCTCAATGTTCTGTCTGCCGCAGTTTGCTCCTAGCCATTAGCAAGAGATCGGGCATTTGCCAACAGCCTTGAGAAGACTGATAGATGGGTTCATGTGTTCACTAATTCCCTAAAATACCAATATCCTGCACTTGAGAGGATCAGGTAGGACTAAAACTCAGTCGATACAATGTGGAGGTTACTGTTAAGTTTGGTGGCTGCATTTTCAGAGAAGCTCAGGAGGAAGAAGCTAGGTTTGCATCTAGAGAGCTGGGCAAGAGCGTGCAGAGAGCAGGAATGTGCCATGTATTGAGTCACAGCTGAGTCATGGTTATCAGGTCAGGTGTGTCCGGCCTGGCTCCCTCTTGTCTGATGGTGAATTTTTCTTCGGAGGTGCCTTTGTCATTTATGCAAATGAATATGTGTGGTGCTAGCCCCACCTGCTCTCCAGACACACCCAGAGATGCCTGAACCTTGGCCTGACCTGTCCTGTGTGTCCTGCCCGGTCTACTCTGGGGAGGAATAAACCTAGGTGAACTGCCTCTGTAAGACCAATGGAAGCCTCCTTGACATGGCAGTTTGAGTTTCCTGCTGAACCAAGGAATCACATGAAGTTCAGTTCATCACATGAGCTGAATCATATGCAGTTTTACCATCATACTTCTCCTGTACTCTGGCAGGGTGAATGAACCAGAATAACCCTTATACCAGGGTATTTCTCATGGGATCAAGAAAAACTGCATCTGTTTTTGTTCCCATTTATTTCTTCTACTTAACCATACCAATATATATTTTACTGTATTTGCATGGATACAGATTCTAAACTATTCATTTAAAGAATTATAAAAAAGCTAGAACTTAAGATCTTGTGTAGTAAATGAGTTCTCAAGCTGCTCGAGTGTTCTACTGGCCAGATTTAAATTTTATTAAATGATATTATAAACCCTGTGGAAAATAAATAAAAGCCATTGGATTCAGAATGGCTTTGCTAAGCTCTGTGATTAGCAGTGTATTTCCTATGATCTGGCTTTACATTAATTTAAAATTACATTGATATCTGGAAGAATGCTTGGATAACTCTTTTTTTTTCCATATTTTTTTTCCTACAATGCTCAACTACCAGTACTATTTTGTTCGAGGCACCCAATTTCCTTAGTGGTTTGGCTGCAGATCTATCCCTGGAGCGTAGGAACCAACCTTACTGTAATATTACTGCAGCTTTGAGGTACATATGATGGTTCTGTAAAACCTTGGGGTTTTAAGATACTCAATGTAAACAAAATCAACCCACACATTATTAATAGAATTTAAAAGTCAAATAAACACAATATCCTTTAATTTCCAAACATTCCTTTGCTAAACCCATTCAAGTGTTGATTTCTGTAAGATATACTGGCCTTTTTAGTTTATATGTATATATGCACACACACATATATGTATCATATATTCATTTATAAGCTTGGGAATTGTATAGCAACTGCTACATAGATTTGAGCATTCTGTCTTTTGTTGTATTTTACCAAATGAGATTTCAGTTGAACAATATTTGTTCTCCAGTTTGCCTTTGGCAGGCATATTATCTCTGAGAGGTAAGCTAGGAAAAGAATCCACCTGAATATTTTAGCATGGAATATTATATAACATCTTTCAATTAATGCTCTTTCTTTTTTTGTAGCTTCATATTTTATATTTTTGAGATTTTTTTTATGCTTTTGATTTATATCACGGTAAAAGGCTTAATGTTTTTACTAAATAAAGAGTTCAACAAATAAATAGCAAAGACCATAGTCCAGGAGGAAAATAGGCAAGGGCTATGAATGATAATCACATAAAAAGATGTTCAGCATTACTCTAAGAAATTTGAAAATATTCGTAAAAGCATTAAAACTACAGTAATGTATAATTCCTAGCAATTTATTTGATGGAGATTTAAAACAAATTAGCATCATTTCAAAATTAGCATTTACCAAGTCTTTTGGTAAGCAAGATATAAAAGGAACACGTTAAAAAATACTGTATATATGACCTTGGCCAACTTAGCTCTGACCTGTCTGCACTCATCTGTAAAATGCCATAATTAGCTTGCTGCATGCAATGAGAGATCCATGCAGAAATCATAGCCAGTGCTTGGCACAATCCTGCTCATTAAAATAGTCATTCTTATTTATGTGGTTGTTTTCGCATTAACTGCCTAATGTGAAGACAAAGTCCAAAATCAATACATCAAACTCATGGCAATACTTAGAGCTTCTTTTCTGTGCGTTTTTCTTTGTCAGAAAATTCTGTTTTCTACTTATTTTAGATAAAATATGCTGTGGTTAAGTTTTACCATTTTACACTAAGCCAGTAGTGTGGAGAGGTAGCTTGGAAGTTGGATTATTACAGGGAGGTTCCACTGTGTGAGAATAAAAATTGGACAGAGATCTGTGCAGCATTGGTGGGCAAACATTTTCTGCTGGGGCAGATGATAAATATCCCAGATTTTCAGATCATGCTTCCGCTGTAGCACTCAGCTCTGCCTTAGCAGGGCAACACCAGCTGTAGACAATGTGGAGATGAATTGATGGCTGTGTTCCAGTCACACTTCACTCATGAACACGGACATTTGAATTTCACATGTCATGAATTTTTTTTTTTTTTTAGTTTTTTTCCCAACCATTAACAAATGTAAAAATTGTCCTCAGGTTGCGTTACCAAAATTATCCTCAGTACAAAAGATAGACTGAATTTTATTCTAACCATAGCTTGCTGACACTACGCTACAGAATTCTCATCCTCTTTATCCTTTGGGTGATTTATCTCTTTATCCTTTTGGTGGTTTCTGATATTTTTGTTTGTATCAAAAGGGACCGCTTCAGATTGCAGACTGATTCTGTCAAAGCTGTGCTTAAAAAATGGGACTCATTCTATAAGGCTGACAGTTCTCTCAATGAAGGCTAGTTCTATAGACAGTTGATATGTGTTCTGCTGAAATAAAAACTTAAAGAGTCTGATTAAAAAGAAGCCACAGAGAAAAACTGTTACATTTTCTTATAACAAAGTATGAATGTTTTTAATTAATGCACATTTATTTATTTATTTAATGCACATTTAGACGATACCTCAGTACATCTAGTTGGTTATTTCTGAATAGCCAGTGATCTCTCCCATAATGTGCAGGGAATCATGATGTAAATAAAGCACTGGATTAAGAAAAAAATAAACCCCAGACGTCGATCCTGTCAAATCTTTTCTCACACTGTCAAAAAACAGCTGCCTCTTATTTTTGTTACTACTTTCTTCAATTAAACGACAATCTACAGATTTATGAACAGCCCACTCAAACCTCATTAGCAGTGTTTACAGTTAATTATGAACCAGTATGTCTAACTCTGATACACTCCAGCGGGATTTCGCGAATCAAGTACAGAGACAATTTCATTATGAGGAGTCTTGACGGTGAGTCAGCCGATTCATAGGTAAGAGTAAAGCCGTGGGGAATTGACGGAAACAAAACAGAGAAAGAAAAAGAAAATTGTCTTGATGAAACAAGGTGTTATTGTACAGCTAAAAGAAAATGGTGAAATTCCAAATTTGGGATTCCTACATACAGAACTGTTTCTGTAAAGAGCCCTGAAACACGTGTTGAGAAAGGTGCACAGAGTCACCTGAAAATATACACGTGGAAGTGTTTTCAGTTACACATCTCCCTGGGGAATAAATTCCCAATTACAAATATATGTATTTCTTCACCTCTGAAAATTAAACTATGTAATGTTATTTTAACAAAAACTTTCTCAGTCTCATTTATTCCAAGTCCTATTCCACAGCAAACTGTGTGAGCTATTTGTTGAACTCCCCAAGGATCAGAGTGGAAATAATGGTGAAGTTCATGGACTCTGGGGCTGCACTGCGTGTGCTGTAATCGCTGCTGCGTCACTAGGTGGCCGAGGGACCTTGGCCAAGTGCCCTGTGGCCTCCATTTTCCTCATCCACAGGTGAGACTCATTCTGAGGGCTCTCCCATGGATTACAGGTAGTGCACACTCAGTGTTGTACACAGAACAAATGGATTAGCATTTTCTTTACAAAGCATTCAAAGCCGTGTTTGGCACCTGATAAGTGCTGTCTTACTGTTGAGTCCATAATTTACATTAGAATACAAACTGCTCTCTCCAAAGCAACCCACAATATGCTATTACTTGTCCTTCCCAAATTTGGAAAGCCAAACTTGGAATCAGTATAGGGAAGTCACTTTGTATTTGGATACTTAAGACCTGAAAGCTCACTATTTTAAAACTCACATAGTCAAAAGTGCTTCCTGACAAAGGGTAGTGGGTATTTCTATTTAAAAGCAAACATGGTGCCACCATGTGGCAGTAACTTAAACATATCTGCCAATCCACTTGATGAGGCTCAAAACTGCAACATTAGATGAATTTCTGTTGCAACTTTTTTTTTTCTAATTTGTGTACAGAGTGCAACTTCATTATTTTCCATTAAAATTTTTCAAATTCCCACAATCCCGATTTCTATAAAATAAGAATGCATGTTTTCCATTGAAAGAATAGTAGTGAGATTTGCCCCTGTTGAATTTAGCAGAATAAATAAAGAAATAATGACCTTAGAATAGTGGTTTTTCAAGCTGAGTTCCAGGAGCCTGGATTCTGGTGGTGGTGGTGGGGTTGGTGGTGAGGCATTAGTTCCTCCTCTTACTCCCCAAAACATTTGCACTCTTTTCTGGTTTTATATGGCAGAACTGTTCATAAGATTTTATTTGGAGAAAGTGCCCAGCAAGCTGTTGAAAGAAGTACTTTTTAAGAGCCAGCTCAACCCTGTATTAGTAGGCTTTAGTACGACTTTAAGACTTTTTTGGTAATAAACATTTCCTCAGCAGTGAGGGAACATTGAAACTCTGGAATGAAAATAATGGGCATTGGTTGAAACCCTATTATCAGCCTAAAGGACTGAAAGATTAGAGAGAAGAGAACAATACACTGGGAATCAAAGTGGAAAAGTAGAAAGGCAAATGCTTGCTATTTCTGCTTTTCTGCTACTTATCCTGTGTATTTTAGTATATGAGGGTACTTTTCAAAACTCGTGGAAAAATAGAATTAAAAGATAAATTTATATTGGTGCAAAAAGTTGAAGTCTTTGCACAATTCTTTTTTTCTAATGTGCATTTTCACGGACCCCTTGTATGTATGCATCCCCAGATTTTTGTAGGATTAAAAGTACATCTCTCTCTCTCTCTTTTTTAAGTTTATTTATTTGAGATGCAGAAAGAGAGAAGGCTCTCATGAACCCATTCCCCCAGTGTGCAGTGCTGACCTTGGGGTTGGATCAAAGCTGAAGTCAGAAGCTGGCAACTGAATCCAGGTCTTCCGTGTGAGTCACTTGAGCCATCCCTGCGCCTCCCAGGGTCTGCATTTGCAGGAGGTTGGAGCCAGGAGCTGCTTCTGGGAGTCAGACTCAAGCCCTGTGAGGAGGAATGCTGATGTTTGCACAGCTAAGTTACAAGTCAGCTCCAATTTACACTTGAATTCCATTTTTCCACAAACTTTGGGAAGTGCCCTCATGTACTGTTGTCTGACTATAGGAAGCAGTAAGGCTTCCAGCAAATCTCAAGCTGTTTCGTAACTGGTTAAGGATAATTGTTTCTTGCAGGGAGAAGACAAGAGTGATAAAACTCTTTTTCCAGTAGAATAGCACACAGCCAGGTGCTTCTGTTCACAAGTTTCTGGCAGAAACATTGGAACACAGTCTTTGAGAAAGTTTAATTTGCTGAGTAAACTGGTGAAATTTGTTCAGACGGAGCCAGAACTAACTGTTGGGGAGCCTTTAAGTCAACCAGTATTTATTAAACTTGGATTATATGCCGCATTACTCAATTCCCCCAGGGGTCCCATGGCCCTAAACGTTAGATCTTCACAAGAGGGAAGCTTTGCCAGCCATTTTCAAATAGTAATGATGCAGTTAGTATTTGTCTATAAGCTAGAAGAAATTATCAGTTGTAGAAAAAAAAATATGGGAAGGGGCAGTTTGTCTCACCTCCATTGTAGTGTTCCATTAAAAGTCAGTTTACCCTGTGTGCTACATGACAAGGGTTCTGTGTGGCCAGACTAATAACTCTTCTGAGTTAAACCTGTATTTTATTTTTTTGTTGTTTTTAGATATATTTTAAAGGCAGAGTTAGAGAGAGAGAGAGAGAGATAGGGAGAGTTAGACAGAGAGGTCCACTTGTTCACTCCCCAAATGGCAGTAATGCTTGGGCTTGGCCAGGCCAAAACCAGGAGCCAGGAGCCTCTACCAGGTCTCCCGCATGGGTGCAGGGATCCAAGACTTGGGCCATCTTCTGCTGCTTTCTCAGGTGCATCAGCAGGGAGCTGGAATGGAAGTAAAGCAGCTGGGACTTGAACTGGCGCCCATATGGGATTTCTGCACTGTCAGCCGTGGCTTAACCTGTTATGCCACAATGCCAGCCCCATATTTTCTATTTTAAAACACTAAAATTTCTAATCTACAAAAGGTTTTACTTTCAGGCTCCTTTGTATTAGATTAAATTTTTGTCTCAAATTACAAAATTGCATAGATTAGGTTCTTAACTCCTATTACCTTGAAGTTCCATAAATTGGCTTGGTTTTGTTTCCGTAATGCATGGAGCTCAATGAAGCTTTTACTCAGTTCTCAAAGGATAGAGAACTAGTGCTGGAGGACTAAGTGTGTATTACAAATCTGTTGGCAATTCATGTTTGTGTTATGGTTTGTTATGACTGCTTAATTCAAAAGCATATTTGCAGAGAGCGAGCTTGAATTAAGTAAATCAAAATAGTAAAGGCTTTGATTAAAAAGTTAGCTTGCTTTAACTTAAATGTTGATATTTCAAGGCCTACTGATATTTTAGTCATTTGTGGTTATTTTTGTTTCCTGTTCAGACCCCTGGGAAATAAGAGAATGGTAAATCAAAGACCAGATTGCTTTTTGCATTTATTTTCTTTTCACTTATGCCATGTATTAGTGCACTTTAAGAGACTAGAGACATGTGTAACGAACAGAATGGCTTTAAGGAAGAATTATACATCTGGACTAATCAATTCAAATATTTCTTACTGTAGCAATTACTCTTTTCATGTTTGACAATTTACTAAATTTTTTATTCTATGATGGTGCTATCACAAACCTTAACAGAAGGAAATAAGAATATTTCTATTACTAAAGTAAAATTTTGGCAAGATTGTTATCAGACTGAGACTATAGTCTTTTGTTTTCCCATTTCTCATTTTTGATATTAGGCACACTCAAATTTTGAATTATTTTTCAGAAAAAAAGTGCCTTCTAAAACTGTATATTTTAATGAAGAGCCTTCAATAAGAACATTTTTGGTGTTTTACAAAAATTATCAGCTACTGGTTATTGGTGACAGAATGTCAAACAATTTTGATTAAATAGCTTTAAGAGGTTTTATCTTTTTATATTTACATGTATTAGTTTAATTCTTCACCTTTCAAATTGGAGATTTGAAGAAAACTTCTTGTCTGACAGTTAATCAGTTCTGGTCTGAGTTTCTAATAATGGACACGAGACGTTTATTTGTGAATTAAGTACCATTGTTTAGATGATTCTGGAGGTGAACTCAGTGATTCCTAATGAAGCAAGCAGCCCAAATGCGTTAGATTTGTTTTCTTCCATGCAGCTTTGATGGTTGTCATGTCAGCACTTCAAGTTTTAAGAGATACAGTATAGTCTAGGGGATGCAAAAATGACACCTTGGGTAGAAAAACTTTTGAGATGTTCACATAATTACTATTGTGAGAAACTTAACTCACTTACCAATAACTTAAGCAATAAAGTAGTATATATCTGTAATTCACATGGTCAAAAAGCCCGATAAATAATTGCTGTAGAATTGTCACTGGATGTGTGTGTCCGTGTATGTGATTTTGTACATGCTAATGTGCACATCTGCTTCTCGTTTTATTCCTGTAGTGCTCCTCTATCAGCCACCCATTCATTCACCTACTCTCTCATTCATCCCAGGCATGCATTGAGACCTTACTATGTTGTTTTGCTGTGCTAGGCACTGAAAACATAGTGTTGACCCTCATGGAATTCAGAATAGTAATGAAGATGGGCATTGAACATATGTTACCTAAAGAAATTACCAAATTTAATGGGACAATACATCCTACATCAAGTCAGGTTTTAGCTAAAGCATGAAGGGTGAGTAAGAGTCAGCCTAGAAAAATGGGTTAGGATTGGAGGAAGGGGTTTTAGGAAAATACCTGGAGACTTACAAGAGCATCACATGGTTACAGAATGAAACAGTGATCAGCATGGCTCCAGGAAAGTGAGGATGGGTGATTTTGAGGCTGAAGCAGAGGTAGAGAGCACACAGTGTGGGAAACGGGCCAGAAGTGTGAAGTGGAGCCTCCACTGACATCTGTGAGTCAGGAAAGCTACTGAAGGCTGAGGCAGCAAGACAGGCAGTGGTGGTGTGGAGACCTAATGGGTTCAAAAACCATTTAGGCACAGAAAGGTTTATTCCCATCGTTTGGGTCTGGATAAACAAAAAGGAGAGAGAAAAGCCAAATAGCACTTGCTGGAGGCAAGTGGTGATGGAAAAAGAGCTGTGGGTGACAGGTAAATGGAGAGGGACAGTGGTCGCTGTACACATGGTTCCCATGATTGCAATGGATGTGTAGAGTGTGTGGAAGGAAGATGGAATTGGATCTCATAGGAAGCAAATGCTGCCGTGGGAATGGACCACCACAGAGAGCTCTGGGGAGAGGACAGATGCAGGCTCAGGAGCGCCTCCAGAGTCAACCATCAGTGATGTGCTCACCATGCATGTTTGCTGCATGGGTTTTCTCGGCATTTCATCAGGCTGTACATGTATTTACTGAATCCAAGAATGCTTGGAAAATGTCAAGTCCACCTCATGAGTCTGAAAGCAACAACTTCAGTGTTGCTTTAGATGCACGTCCCCCCTTAGATGGTCTCTGGTGTGTTCTTTAGAGAGGGGAACACTTAGGGCCTGAGTCTACAATGAGGCTGCAGTGAGGCCAAGAACTAGAGGAACAGGACACAGGCACCAAGCACAGCTCTGTCCTCAGTTTATGTGACAGTACAACCAACAGAACATAAAGAAGAAGAAGAATGCATCTAAAATTACAAAATTATATTTGATTAGTTCTAAACAGCTGCTGAAAGGGAGGGTTGGGATGTGGTGGCACGATTTCAGGCAAGGGAAACAGCAAGGTGGTTGCAATGACTTTTCATGACATTAAAAATAAAAACTAAGTTCTACTTATTTTCCAAAGGCTGAAAAACTGTCTCCTGTGTGTTGTTACTCTGCCTGCCCACTTCTGTTCTAATTCCTTAATCTTAAGGAAAAGTAGGAAACATAGAGAAAGAGGGAGGAGGAGAGGGAATGGAGAGAGGCAGAGAAGAGAGAAAGAAAAAGGAGGGAGGAAAGAGAGAGGAGGAGGATAGGGATAGAGAGGGTGGCAGGGAAGAGAGGTCTCAAGAGAGACAGAGAGGGAGTCGGTTCCTCCCTTTTGTCGCCCTGTGGTGTCACACTTTGCACTGACACCAGATACAAAACATTTTGTCATGCCTTGCTTCTCCTTTAAAATATCTGGTGTCAGTTGGTGCCCACAAAAAAAGATAAGGGGAGATTACTTTAGTCTCGTGGACTCCTTGGAGCTAGGTTAGGCCAGACTTTGTGAATGAGTTAAGTGTTGCATCACCTGGCTCTCGGTGGTCCAGCTCTGGGGTCCTGGAAGCCAGTTGTAGTTTCCTTTTCTAAAAAAATATTTATTTTATTTATTGGAAAGGCAGAGTGACAGAGAGAGAGAGAGAGAGAGAGAGAGAGAGATTGACTTTCTGTCTGTTGGTTCACTCCCCCAGATGGCTGCAATGGCTCGGTCAGAGCCAAGCTGAAGCCAGGAGTGAGGTCTCCCACATGGGTGACAGGGGCCCATGAACTTGGGTCACCACCTGCTGCTTTCCCAGACATATTTGCAGGGAGCCAAATCGGAAGCAAAGCCGCTGGCACATGGACTGGTGCTCCATATGGGATGCCAGCAACACAAGTGGTGGGTTGACTTGCCATGATACAAACCTGGCCCCTCCGGTTCTTGTTTCACATGTGCCATCCTCCCACCCTGAGTTCACATTTTTTGCCTTGTTACTGACATAGGGAACGTCAGACAAATGTGCTTTCTCTGTGAAGTCTTTTCTGCCTCTTCTTGTAATAATTAGTGGCTTGTCTTTTTAAAATTCCCCCTGTTAAAAATAACACAATATGTTATTTTGCAGTTGTATGCTTATATCATACTTCCCTCAGCCACAGGACCTGGTCACCTGCCCACCACACACGAAATGTGCTGAATTGTGAGCTCTACCAAATAGGGTTCGCACCATACTTCCCATCTTTATTGCCATTAACTTTAGTGGCATGGTAGCTTATATTTTAAAATGTTTGTTCAGTTAAATAAGTATGAAAAGAAGACATGTAGGAAGAGAATGTGGAGGGAAAAGGTAAATTCACTGTTGGTGGGAATGTAAACTAGTGCAGCCATTGTGGAAGACAGTATAGAGATACCTTGGAAAGCCAGAAATAGTTCTACCTTATGACCTGGCCATCCCACTCCTGGGTATTTACCCACATGAAATGAAATCAGCATATGAAAGAGTTATCTGTACCCCCATGTTTATTGCAGTTCAGTTCACAATAGCTAAGACATGGAATCAACCCAGATGTCCATCAGGCTCTCTGGTATGGGATAAGGAAGTCACAGTGGTAACTTAACCACTAGGTCAAATCCTGCTTCTGATCAAAACCAAAATTATTTATTTATATTTCATCTGATAGGCAGAAAGAGGAAGTGTGCATGTACCCATGTGTGTACACGCAAGGAGAGAGAGAGAGAGAGATACAGAGAGAGAGAGGGAGAGAGAGAGAGATCTCATCCACTGGTCAAGCTCTAGATGCCCACAACACCTGCGGCTAGGCTAGACCTGAAGCCAGAAACGTTGATCTTGATCTGGGCATCCCATGTGGGCTCAGGGAACAAACTTGTGTTAGGTCCTCCCAGGGTCTGCATTTGAGGAAGCTGGGAATGGAAACAGAGCTGCGACTGGAACCCTCTCCCAACAGAAATGCCAGCATCCCAAGTGGCCTGTTCCCTGCGGCACCAAATGCCCACTCCACATTATTTTCATAGCTTTTGCAGATGCCCTTCCGACTTCCACCTTCACCCACTTTTTGTGGATCTTGGCAGTGAGAACACCAGAACTCCCTTCCCAGAATGCTCTGTGTGGAGAAGCAGAGGTTTCCAGGTCTGGGGCTTTTGGTGACACTATACTATGAAGAGCAAGGTAGCCACTTCCCCAAGATGAGAGAGAAGTGACAGGTTCTCCTGGGCAGCCTCACAGCCCAGATTCCCTGCTGTCTTTCTCAGCCAGGAACCTTGAGCAAGTGTCTGACCTCTTCACACCTGGCAGCCGGTGGACGCATGCACTACTGAGCAACACTGGGATGCACTTTCCCTCTGTTTTCTACCCACCCTCAGTAGCTTTGCTGTGCAGACAGAACTGGGAGGTTCTTTCTTCTCCCTAGAGTATAGGGACACAGCCTCAGAACCTTGTGATCCTATCTCAGCATAATTAGCGACACAACTCCAAGGCCAAAGTCATGGTCAGGGTCAGAAGGAAATATGACTGATGTGGAAGATCAAGCCACGACCACTCGCCAAACAGTCAACATGAAGAGTGGCAGTGGAGGCAGAATGGTAGACTCTCAGAACGAGAGGTGGTGTTGGTTATTGTACCAGAGCAAACTCTGAAAGAGGCTTCCAGGGAGGCTGGAATCTGAAACATGAGGTGGTGTGGTTAGGATAGAAACACACTGTGCTACCAATGGGTCTTCTGTGGCCCAGTCGCCTCAAGACCTCATTGTGTCCATTCTAGAAGACTCCTGGGGAGAAACATACTTGGGTTTCCTGACCAGATGAGCAGTAGAATTGCATATGTGCCTGCATATATTGGTTTGCAGAAACTTTAGACCATGTAACTTCCTAGTTGGGATTGGATGCTGCTGTTCTTCCCTATGGATTTTGGTTTGGGCAGAAAACACAGAAACAACAAGACAAGGCAGCACGTGCCCTAGAAGTCAAAACCCTGTCTGACACTGCCTGATGAGCTGGCATCAGTGCACATCTTGGTATTGCCCAGTTTCAGAGACGACATGAGGGCAACAGGGTATGTGCTGATGTGTTTACAGCAAATCGTGTAACTGACGTAAATAGGAGACAGTTAATAATACTCATGGAAGATGGCACTCCTCCTGCAGAATTTGCCGTGTACTTGAACTACCCTTGTGAGCTATCCTCCCAGGAAGCTCTGATGACATTTAAATGGGGCAGCTATTCCACACTCACTTACGGACCCTGAGCTACCAACACTAACTGTACATTTGATTGGATGATATTTGAGCACACAGCCTCTTCCAGTGCACAGAGTCAGCAGCCCAAACTCTCACAGGTCTCAACAACAACGGAGGGACAGAATAAGCAGGCTAGATGATCAGGACAACATGTGTTTCTCCCCATACCTAGAAATCTTAGTGCCCCTGTCCCCTTGCTGGTGGACATGGACGGCCATTTCCTTGGTAAACGGAACTTAAGCATCATCTGGTTCTGGTCAACACTGTTGATGTGGTCTCTTGAGCTCTGGCCTCTGTTATTATGAATATTAAATGAGAGCCTTAAACACGGTTCCCATGTTTATAGAGAAACCATGGACATACACTGATCACCACTGACGCTGTGCCTGTACCATTTATGTGTTCATTTGTTTTGTGAAACCTGTGTGTTGTACTCTGCTGCTCTGAGAAGATCCTGCACAGTGTTCAGCTGTGGTGACAGTCAGACATGAACAGAATTGTGCATTCTCAGCACTACGCCATCCTTGGAGTTTACAAATTGCTCACTTAGGACATTCTGTTTAATTTTTTTTATTTTTTATATTTTTAAAGATATTTTTATTTATTTGAAAGAATTACACAGCGAGAGGAGAGGCAGAGAGAGAGAGAGAGAGGTCTTCCATTCGCTGGTTCACTCCCCAGATGGCCACGTTGGCTGGAGCTGCACCGATCCAAAGCCAGGAGCCAAGAGCTTCTTCTGGGTCTCCCACATGGGGGCAGGGCCCCAAGGACTTGGGCCATCTCCCACTGCTTTCCTAGGCCAAAGCAGAGGGCTGGATCAGAAGTGAAGCAGCTGGGACTCGAACAGGCACCCATATGGGATGCTGGCAGACCGGGGGTTTAATCCGCTTTGCCACAGTGCCTGCCCCAGGACATTCTTAAAACTGTGAGTCTATTTGCAAGTCAGTTGATGAAGCAGAACTGAAGTGCCCTGTTTTGGGACATAAGAACTCTCTCCCTGCTTCCCTGTGCCATGACTAACAGATTTAAGATGAAGAATTAAGAATTTTTTCTGAATTTACTATTTTCTTTTTTTAAGATTTATTTTATTTATTTGAAAGAGTTACAGAGTTACAGAGAGTGGCCGCAATGTCTGGAGCTGAGCCAATCTGGAGCCAGGAGCCAAGAGATTCTTCCGGGTCTCCCACATGGGTACAGAGGCCCAAGCACTTGGGCCATCTTCTATTGCTTTCACAGGCCATAGCAGAGAGCTGGATTGGAAGAGGAGCAGCCGGGACTAGAACCGGCGCCCATATGGGATGGCAGAACTGCAGGCCTGGGCTTTAACCCGCTGTGCTGCAGCACCGGCCTCCTGGATTAACTCTTTTCAAAGTCTTAGTGTTAAAAAAAAATGTCCATCAGGCCGGTGCCGTGGCTCAACAGGCTAATCCTCCGCCTTGCGGCGCCGGCACACCAGGTTCTAGTCCTGGTCGGGGCACCGATCCACTCCCGGTTGCCCCTCTTCCAGACCAGCTCTCTGCTGTGGCCAGGGAGTGCAGTGGAGGATGGCCCAAGTGCTTGGGCTCTGCACCCCATGGGAGGCCAGGAGAAGCGCCTGGCTCCTGCCATCGGAACAGCGCAGTGCGCCGGCCACAGCGCACTACCGCGGCGGCCATTGGAGGGTGAACCAGCGGCAAAAGGAGGACCTTTCTCTCTGTCTCTCTCTCACTGTCCACTCTGTCTGTCCAAAAAAAAAAAAAAAAAAAGTCCATCAAAGAAATTCAATCAAAACATGTATATATTTTGCTTAATTAAATTTATAATTATTATAAGCCTCTATGTGATCTGGTGTTTTTTTTTTTTTTTTAACTTGAAATGAGAGTTTTTTTTTTTTTTTTTTTTTCACATACAACCTCATTAAAACTAAATACTGTTTCTTTCAAAAATGGGGGACCAGCATTTTGGTATAGCAGGTAAAGCCACCACCCGTGATGCTGGCATCTATATGGGTGCCCCTTGGAGTCCCAACTGCTCCACTTCCAATCCAACTCCCTGCTGCTGGCCTGAGAAAAGCAACAGAATATGGCCCGGTGTTTGGGCCCCTCATGTGCAATTGGGAGACCTGGATGAAGCTCCCAGCTCCTAGCTTCAGCCTGGCCCAGGGGCTGGCTGTTGCGGCCATCCAGGGAATGACCCAGCAGATGAAAGATCTCTCTCTCTCTCTCTCTGTAATCCTGACTTTCAAAATAAATAAAATGTTTTTTTTAAATGGCATAAGTTGATAAATGTTCAACAGAAAAAGGATGAACTATCAATGAACAACAAGAAAAAGGCTGTACAGAAACACCACGGTTTTGTAGAGTGATGGTGAAAGTTAGTTAATATGTATGTGGGAATGTTCTGATTGGCATATAATAGAATAATTATAAAAATAACATATATATGTTTGCATGTATTTGCAATCTCAAACCAATAAAGTGAGTCTAAGTAAAACTGGCTGTGTCAAGTTACCTTCTCAGGTGTACCGTGAGGACGTGAGGGCTAACACTCTTATTTGTTGTCATCAGCTTCCTTCTGACTCATGTGTCATTGGCCACCTGTTCTGAGGAATTTGCCTGTTTCCAGATAAGGAGGGTTTCCTTGTGAGTTGATTATTTCTGATGATGATAATGGCGCAGCTATGGACAGCTCCCTTTCTTTCACAGTCTGTGATAGGCGAGCGACTGTAACCTGTGGAATCTCAACCCTGGCGTTATGTTACGATTATTGTTCTTGGGAAAGCTTATCAGCCTGTCGCCAAAGATAGAAGAAGAATCCAGCATTGTTTTTGGAATACGATGAGCCTTTGTCACCCACAATGTAATAATGGTAAAGATGGAAAGAATGGCCATGATAGGATTATGATTAGGAAGAGATGAGCTATTGTCCAAGCTGCAGGAACTAATCCAGCAGGCCAGAGATGACCTGCACAGACCATCAGTTTGCTGATTGCCATTGCTGAGTTTGATGAAATATTCATGCCTGTGCTCTCCTCCCTGTGAGCACTATTGATTTCTTGTATAAACGCTGCTATATTTAGTCTAGACAAATGGAATGTGGATTGCTGCTGAATAAATTGGATGAAAGACTGGGATCCTGCCTGCCGCGTTCTCTCAGTCTTGGGCAATTATTTATAATCAGGAGCAGTTTTTGTAAGTTGAGGGTGATTTTTCACAATTTAGTGATTAGTCCCTGAACAAAGGCAAGCAGTTAGACACAATCATTTCTGTTGGGATAGCAGGTTAAGAAGTCAAATTACCCTCTGAGGTTTACAATAACTGTTTCAGAGACTCATGGGGACTCCCTCCAAACCTTTGCACACACCCCACTGTACATGCACACACACACACACTTATCTTTTTTTGGGGAATTTTTTAGTGGTTCAATGTTAGTAGTTTATGAATAGTAAGAAGGCTGGCAAGAACAAACCCTGGGGGCTCTTGAATTTTTACATTTTGTCTTTATGGGGGTTAAAGTCTGACCTTTGTTTATGAAGATTTCCTTGTAAAAACTGAAAGCTCTAGTTTGGCCTTTGTAATGTAAAAAATGAAATAAATCATTAACAACCACTGCTTTTATTTGGAGTTATGCCAGCCCTTTAAGTTAGTGTTCCAAATCTTATATACCTCCATAGCCTGGACTCCAAGTGCTGCACTGGGCACTGCAGCCTAGAGTTCTTATGAATCCTCATCTTCATTTGCTTCAAAATTTGTTACATTACTTTCTTTTACAGACATCATTCATTAGAAGGCATTGCCCACCAAAATCTTAATTTATTAATAAATTTTCCCATTTTCATTAAAGAAACACAAGTAAACTCACAGTAAACTTCTGATCAATACATTGAAAAATGGCCAGTGTTGGGCACCCAAGGTTGATACCAGTCTACATGCACACACATATGCAATCCAAACAGCAAGCAAGGGCATTTAATGTTTTAGTATTTAAAGCCTCAACATCTGGGATCAGCATTGTGGCACAGTGGGTTGTGATGCCACCTGTGATGCCAGCATCTTATAAGGGCTCTGGTTCAAGTTGTAGCTGCTCCACTTTTCAATCCATCTCCCTGCTGATGCACCTGGGAAAGCAGTACAAGGTGGCCCAAATTCTTGGGCCCCTGTAACTCAAATGGGAGACAAGGATGGAGTTCCATGCTCCTGCCTTGGCCTGGCCCAGTCCTGGCCCTTGCGGCCATTTGGAGAGTGAAGTAGCAGATGGAAAATCTCTCTCTCTCTCTCTCTCTCTCTCTCTCTCTCTCTCTGATTCTTCCCCTCTCTTTAACTGTGCCTTTCAAATGAATACATAAATAAATCTTTTTTTAAAAAGCCTTACCATCTATAGACAAGATGTCTGTTGGAATTTCTTGATTTACTGACAATAGCCCTTTAATCCACATGAAATACTAACTTTGTAGATCCTGACTGAGAATCTTGAAAATCTGTTAGTTCCTTTTTTTTTTTTTTTAAAGGTTTATTTATCTGAAAGAGTGACAGAGGAGAGACAGAGAGAGGAAAAGATCTTCCATCTGCTGGTTCACTCCTCAAATGGCTGCAAGGGCCAGAACTGACCCAAGCTGAAGTCAGGAGCCTGGAACTCCATCCAGGTCCCCCACATGGGAGGCAGATGCCCAGATACTTGGGCCATCTTCCACTGTTTTCCTAGGGTACATCACCAGGGAGCTGAATCAGAAGTGCAGCAGCCCAGCCTTGAACAGGTGCTCATATGGGATGCTGTAATCACAAGTGATAGCTTAATCTCTGTGCCACAATGCCAGCTTCTACTTTAGTTACTTATAGTAATAGTAGTCATAGCTATGTTCGATTTGGAAAAATATATAGAAAAATAGAACAGAGAGAATCATTTCTATTCCCATCCAAAAGGCAACTGTTTGCAGTTCTATATGTCACCAGTCTTTATTAAAAGAATTTAGAGACCAATGCGATTAAAACCCCAATCTATGCTCACTGGGGCTGGAATTCTTATTAGTTTTTAAACATTTTTGAACCCCAACAGCTAAAATGAAGCCTGGTGCTTAGAGCTCAAAAAATGTATATTGCTTTGATAAACTATATAGTTTATTTTAAATTTCTTTCATTTTATTATTTTAGGAATTCGTTAACACAGATTCTCAGGATCACACCAAGTGCATGATAATCATTACAACACAGTTCTCCTCAATTCTCATGTTAATATGATATTAATACAAATAGAACATTCAATGTAGTTCATAGAAACAATTCTAATAATATAGATATTTCTCCTTATCTCCTTCCCTCTAAAGGCAGAGAGACAGAGAGCTCTCCCATCCACTTGTTCACTCCCCAAATAGCTGAAATGCCACAGGATCTGTAGCCAGGAGCCTCCCCGGGTCTCCCATGTGGGTGCAGGGCCCAAGGACTTGGGCCATCCTCCACTGCACTCCCAGGCCACAGCAGAGAGCTGTACTGGAAAAGGAGCAACCGGGACAGAATCCGGCGCCCTCACCGGGACTAGAACCCGGTGTGCCAGCGCCACAGGCAGAGGATTAGCCTAGTGAGCCGTGGTGCCAGCCTAGAGCTTTTATTTTCTAATATTTAATAGAAATCATAAACCATCTTACTTTAATATTTGTTCCTATTTTTGCCTGGTTAATCACTCACTATTGAGGATTTATATTATTTTATAGGAAATTTCTATTTTTGTGTAATTTAAGCAAAAGCGAAGCCTTGTGGAGGGATGCATGCTATATGCTGTTTAAGTACTTTGAATGGGTGATCAAATTTATTCCATACTGTGATAATTTCCACTTCCCAAAGAGGGGACTGAGGCAGGGGGAAGTTAATAGCTTCCTCAGAGATATGCAGGAAGAAGAATGGGACAGACATGCAGCCACTGGAGCAGATTTTGAAAAGTGTCATGCCCATGTGGCAGAGTCCATTTCTGGGAGGATTTTTCGCTGCTGTTGCTGTTGCTCCCAGATTTTAAGTCTTCCAAATAATTTTTTTTTTTTTCAGTTACAAATTAGGTTGCTTCTATGTTGGTTCTTTTCTTGCTTTTTCGTGTCCCAGTAATAACTGGTTGGTGCTGAGGAGTGCCTGAACCGTGCAGTCCACTCTGCCACAGCTTCCCCTTCAAAAGCCCAGTTGTCTATGAATTATCCTCTTTTTCTTAGCTATAAGACTTTGCGGGCCCCTTTGGGGAAGGGGCGTCCTCGGAAGAGTCCACTGCCACTTTGGCAGGGACAGTGAGCAGTGCTGTAAACAGCTGGCACATCTGGACATTTCCCCTGCTTGTGGCTCTCTTGGTCAAACCACTCCTTCAGAAAACAGTCGTTTTTATCTCCTAGGAGTGGTGCTGAGAATGTTATACACATTAACTCGTTTAATTTTTACAGATTTAAAGTTGAACTTCTGTTATTATTAGAGCATCAGATCTTGTTTGCATACTTGACTTTGACTAAATACTTGGCCCAAGTTTCCTGACATCCTGCCCTTTTGTTTGTGTCAGGAATGAGGTGACCAAAATATATCTGATTCCTGGGTGAAGCCCAGCGCTCAGAAACTTGGCCACGATCGCTCCTTGCCCATTGGATCCGGCGCCCGTGCTGTGGCGCACATCATAGTCTCCCACAATAAAACGCAGACTTGTAGTCTTCCTTTGCTAGGTCCAATAGCCCTGTAAATGCATTACAGGTTTACTTTTTAAGGTAGATTACATCTTCCCACTGTGATTTAAAAAAAACAACAACAAATGTTCACAAGTGCTCAAATAGAGTTGCAGTGAAGGTTTTCTCTTAAAATATGACGTCTTTCAATAGGGTTGCATTTTTTTTGGTCCAAATAGACTCGATGTTTGTAAGTGGTCCAGCATAATACATTTTTTTTTCTGAATCACTTTGGTACCAGTGAAAAATGGAAGTCATCTCTTTGGAAAAAGGGAAATGCGGGGGTTCTACCAGAGAACACCGCTGGCTGTCATGAATTTCCCACCCGGCCCATTCATCACAACCAATGCTCAGAAGAGGGTTGTCAACAAACAACCAGAGTCAGTGCCACGGGGTTTGTCATGCCGGGTGCACTGCCTCTCCTCTTCTGCGTGTCTTCAAACCAGTGTGCTGATTTCCGTTCCCCCCTTTCTCTCTTCCCGGCTCCACAGTGGATGTGAAGTCTGAGGTTCCTGTGGGGCTGGAGCCCATCTCGCCCTTGGACCTGAGGACGGACCTCAGGATGATGATGCCCGCCGTGGACCCCGTGGTCCGGGAGAAGCAGCTGCAGCAGGAGCTGCTTCTCATCCAGCAGCAGCAGCAGATCCAGAAGCAGCTCCTGATTGCCGAGTTTCAGAAACAGCACGAGAACCTGACGCGGCAGCACCAGGCTCAGCTTCAGGAGCACATCAAGGTAGCAGAGGTTTCTTTGTCTGTGGTCTCTTCCCCAGGCATCTGCACGGTGCCCCGGGCGCGCCCGTGGCGGGCATGGGATGAAGGGAGTTTCATCGTGGTTAGGACACGCAGGTACGGCTTAAAGGACATTTTGATCATACTAAGGAAAACGTTGGGCAAGTGTCTTCTGAAAACCTGCTTTGCTGTTTAGAAGGGCTATTGTGGCTTATTTTGAGGTTGTTAAAGCAAAAATACCTGAGCTCGAGTAATTTGTAAAAGAGGCTTATTTGGTTCGTGATTCTGGTGGCTGGAGGGGCCTTGACAGGCGGTGCCAGTGTCCGGCCAAAGGCCCCCATGGAACCATGGCAGCGTGGGAGAGAAGCTGAAAGGGCGCCAGCCATGGGCAAAAGGAGAGATCACAGGGCGGGAAGCTCGCTGTTTAGATAACACTCCAGTCTCTCTCTCTCTCTCTCTCTCTCTCTCTTTCTCTCTCTCTCCTCATTCCCTCACTCATTCTCTCTCAGGGGAACCAGTCTGCTCTATTCCCACAAGACCATGTTAATCTATTTCTGAGAGTGGAAACCCCATGACCTAATGAACCTGCCAGTGCGTCCTACCTCTTACAGGTTCTACCCCTCACCACCACACTGGGGACTAGGGACCCACTCTGACAAGGTGTCGACCAGAACAGGGCCTCTACCACTCTGTCCTCCATTGATCATAGACTCCAGCATGGGGAGTAGTAGCTTCTTACCCTCATTTTGGATCCTGCCCACCATGATTTTTCTCCTTTACCTTGTCTCTTCTCCAAGAACAACATCAGCCCTGAAAAATGGGGTACATGCACCATTGACCAGGGAGGTTGAATTCGTTACTTCTGTGAATACAGAGATGGTTTTTCCCCTTTCAGTCTTTTGTCTAGAAGTATATATTCTGAATATATCCATATCTGCTTATAGAAGAAACTCATAATATATATTCAAGATAATAACATAATAAAAAGCTCAAGGTATTAATATATGGGGAAGCTGGTTCAAATATTTCCAATGATTTTATAGACTTGTAGAAAAAAATTTTTGAAGCAAATTTGGGAGTTGAAAATTTGAGATTTAAGGTGTTTAAGTTATTCTTGGAGACATATATCCATATCCCAGAATTTTTTTGATGGCCAGTTTTATTACTAGATTATTTCAGATGTTCTGTATATTTGTTTTGTTATCTTCAGAAATTATTATTACTTCACCTTTATTTGTAACATGTCTTTGAACTTTTTAAAAAAATCATTTGAAGATAAGGGTGTTTTAAAGTGATTAAGTATATATTTAATTTGAATTTCATTTGAAGTATATATTTAATTTGAAATTGAATTTAATTTGATTAAGAACATATTTAATTTGAATTAAGTATATATTTAATTTGATAGTGGTTTGAAAGTAGCGAATATTTATAATTTCATTTTATATCCAGTTCCTTCAAAGATGTCTTGACTATGCTAATTTGTTAATGTAAATTTTTGTTATGTTATGTCCTATTCTATTGTTTTGTAAACACTTAACAGTTTCTTGATATCAGGATTACACACACTAATGTGGGGATAATACAGATAATAATCTAGCTGAATATTATATAATTTTACCACATCAATACTACAATGCTTGAGAAGGCCAAAATGCTCTTTTCCCTGTGTTCCAAGCTCTGCCAGAGTCTTTCTCAGCCTAGCATACCTAGATTATTTTTCTAAATACTTGATATAAATAAATACATTTTTATCTTTTACTAGTGAACTTTAAGAACTCTTGCATGTTATTAACCTAAAAGATGTCTTATTTCTAAGAGTGAACATTTTCTTTAGGTCCTCCATGGAATCTGTAACTTGTAGTTCTGTTTTGAAGTATGGGTCCCCATCAGGTAGTTCATAGACCTATTTTTGAACGAATGCTTAAACTTTGGACCTTTGAAGCAATAATGGGCATATTAATATCTAGATCTCTTTCTTTGGTCCATCCCAGCATGCATATGGAGTGAAATTACATTTCTCTCCATACTTTAAGATCTACGGATCTATGTAGTTTAATTAGCTGCTGTATGTGAATGCTGTTGCCCTGAGTACAAGGCAAGTTATTTCTTTATGATTGGTGCATTCTGTAGCTGTAAAATTAAGTTTTTAGAAGGTAATTATATATTTGATTTTACTCCAAAGATAATAGTAGTAAGTAGATAATTGTACCTTTGGACCAAGCACAATTATACAGCAGGTGTATTGAAGCCTAAAAAATATTGGAAAATAGACTCCTGAGAAATAGAGGATTTTGAGGTAGCCTAAAAGAAGTTTTAGCTTTTAAAATGGTTATCTAAAGGAATAAATTGTTTTCACAGAAACTGAGAGCATACTTAAAATTTTCTTTTGTGATTAGCAAATTTTCATTTTTTATTTAGTTCATCACAGTCTTATGAGTAAGGCTAAAAGATGATGCTTGTAAATATACTCTTTTAGGTTTTACTTCTATTAGACAGACATAATACATGGTAGATAAACTAAATTAGCTTTTTTGAATCTTTGGCTTCTTTAATAATCAAGAGCTGTTGAGTTAGAGTCTGTCGTCCCATTTTTCTACCTTGTAAACTGACGTAGGGAGAAATAAGGTAATGCTTCAAGGTATACAGCCAGTAAGGGGTTGCTCCAAGATTCAGAGTCTTGCCTTGAATGCCTCCAAACCTCTAAAGTCACCCTACCTGTCTCCTACCTCTGTACATTTGGAAATGGAGGGGTGAAACTTTTCTATTTTTAAATGTCATTTCTGCAGTCTTTGGTAATACATAGCAGGTAGGATAATTGTGAGCTTTTCTAGACCCTGAGGCAGATTAAAGTTCAATTGTTCTGAAACTCTGGGGAAGCACTGAATAAATTTGTCCAACTCTAATATCTATGTAGAATTAACATTAAGGCAGAGTTTAAGCGATTGAGTATTCTGCTGCAATGGAAGACCTAAAATCATTCACTGAGGGACCGGTGTATCAGAGCTAAAACAGCTAAGAGCCGGGTAGCGTGGGTAACCGGAAATGCTACTAGCCATGTGCTCCTGGGAGTCAGCCTTTTGTGTTTGACAGAGTGTGGGCTCCAGTTGGCTTCCTGATGTCGCTCTTTATAACTTCTCTCTGTTGTTCGGTTATTTTTCAGTATAAACTCTGAGTTACCTTACAGATGTAAAAAAACAAATTATATACTCACTTTGCTAGTATCTATAATTACAAATGGTAATAGTAATACAAATGAGTGCGGTTCAAACCTAAACATTTTCTGCCTTACGACTCTGATGCACGCGGCTGATTTTTCTGTGTATTAAGGACAGGGGAGTCAGGTTCTGAGCAGTTTAGTAGCTTGGCCAAGCCCTTGTCTTGTAATGTTAAAGCCCAGGTGAAACTCAAGGGCTTCAGTTGTCCTTTTGTGGGCACAGTGACTGTTCTTCATAGGAAACTGTTAAGAATGCCTCATATTCATCTTATTCGTTGCTTGGAAGTGAATTCAACAGCTGCAGAGAGCCAAACAATAATGCATTAAAGTGTGGTTTTATGGAAGCAATACTTTCCTGACTAATGAAGATTTATATGGCCTGAGTGAAAGAATAACATTTTTTTGCTATTCTTAGGGAAGAACCTATTATGGATATATCGATTTACATTAGTCTCTGGAGACCTTTATACATTTTTAAAACATTTTTGGCGTTTGTTCTATTTGTTTCATGCTGTGTGTTTTTTAAAAAAATAAGTTAACAAAAGTGTAAGAAAAAAATGTTTGTTATTTGCATATTTAAGAATTTATACTAGGACAGGAGGTAGATTTTCTCCAGATCAACTCATATATCACCATTTTACTCACTTAGATGATTTGTGTGCCATTTCTCAACTGAGAGCTTTGATTGTTTATTTATAGTGGAGAAATGTTGTAAAATGGATTTCTGGGCAGTGCCTTCCACATATTTCATGTGGACAAAGCAAAATTAGTGAGGGAGACTAAAGATTTAATTGATAGAGACAAAAAGACCTTAGCGAAGTGAGTAATTGATTTTGATCGGGAAGCACAGGTAAATGGAGCTACTTGGAAACTTGCTTGTTGGTGACATTAAGACCATCGTGGCATTACTGGCTTGTGTTCTGATTGAATGATGTATGGAAAAGCGGGTCAACTATAAAGCAACCGAGTTCCGCCAGCTCATAATGTTGGTCAGTGCTAACGATGAAGCCTAAAGAAATTGCACACTCTCATGTCTTTCTCTTCTCGCAAGTTGCAACAGGAACTTCTAGCCATAAAACAGCAGCAAGAACTCCTAGAAAAAGAGCAGAAACTGGAGCAGCAGAGGCAAGAACAGGAAGTAGAGAGGCACCGCAGAGAACTGCAGCTTCCTCCTCTCAGAGGCAAAGACAGAGGACGAGAAAGTAAGAGGCGCCAGGGTAAACGATGGACTCTTCCCTCCTTTAGCCCATCGCCATTCAGAAAGAGGCCTGATAAAGAGTGCAGTTAAACTTGCCCAGGTTGTCGGGGTTTAATTCAGGGAAGGAATCGTAGACGCACGTGTAAAGCCTTAACCCTCACCTGCCGGCCCCTTGATCTAGACTGCAGAGTTCCTCAAGGAGTCAGCGTGGCGCTGTGTTGGCAAAGACGCTGATTTCCCTTCTTGTGAACATAGCCCCTCATATCAAAGCAGTCCAGGATAAGCCCCTTTGTTTAAGAACCCTGTTAAGTCCACGTCCCCTCTCTTGGCTTTCCTTCCTCCTGCCTAAGCAATAATTGCTCCTTAAGTCAAGCCATGGCCGCTTGGAGTGTCTGCCTGCTCAGATTCTTGCAAAAAGAACTCTCCACAAGAGGGAGACATAGCCAAATAATTCCTCTCTAGTAGGTCAGTTCAAAATCAGGTCGTACAGAGGTTTAAAATGTGATGACTTGGACTGGAATTGTCAGCAACATTTATTTGCTTAATACTCAGAGGGGCTTAAAGAAGAGTTAAATTTTTCAAACCAGCAACTCAGGTCATTTTAATGTGTTTAAGGGATAGAGTATGGTGCCCAAGATTCTTGATTTCTAGAACTGTTTTTTACGTCAGTGGTGTTTTTTTTTTTTTAAAAAAAATATTAATTCTGGGAATTCCTTTTCTGCAAAAGCAATTAAATAAGCCATTGATGGTCTCTTGAAAATTGGCAGTTTCAAAGCATCACTGTGCCATTTTCTAAAGCCTGGCTAGACTCTGGTTTTTCTTTTCATAGGAAACTTTCTATGCTGTGAGCTGTGATGTTGTTTCTTCATCTTGTTAAATATGCCAAGGCAGGAGAGGACCGGGCTCACAATCCATATCTGTTTCTGTGTCTGTGTGTGTGTTTCAGGGGCAGTGGCAAGCACAGAAGTAAAACAGAAGCTTCAAGAATTCCTGTTGAGTAAATCAGCAACAAAAGACACTCCAGCTAATGGCAAAAATCATTCCGTGAGCCGCCATCCCAAGCTGTGGTACACGTATGTTGAGTGCTTGGCAGTATTCACTCGCAGGGGTTGTGGATTTCGCCAACCTAGGCATAAATCCTGGGTCTGCTGTAGCTCAGTGGCCCTGGGCAAGTTCCTTTTGAATTCTCTAAGGGTGGGTTTCCTTCTCTGTAGAAGAAGCATACTGGTCAGACCTGCCCCCTAGAAATAATATGATGGAAGCCATCACGGACAGCTGTGCTTAATCAGTGTTAGTTAGTACTGAGCTCTGAAGAGCAAGGACCTACGCGAGAAGCCTTCACAAAATTCATGGAACGTAATAGTATAGAAGAAGTATACATGGTTTCCATTTTTTTTATTGCAGCAAAATAAAACTTAATTTCCAATCTTATTTTTCCTGAGATTTTTCAAGCGCCTTGGATGTGTTCTTTGTTGAATGAGTAACAGACATAGGGGATAGGACGTAGAAATTAACTTGCATTTTACATTTTTCTGTTCTCAGATGTAATATCTGTACAGTAATCAGTGAAGATTTTGCAGACTGATTTTTTAGGCTTTTTACTTAGCTAGATGTAAAAAGGTCAGAACTCTATAAATTGATTTGTTTATTTTTATGTATTTGAAAGGCAGGGCAACAGAGAGAGGAGTGAGAGGGAGGAACCCAGAGAGAATGGCAAGATGTTCTAGTTGCTAGTCAAAGCCAGGAGCCAGCACTACATCCGTATCTGTCATGCGGGTGATAGGAATGGAAACATGTGAGCTCTTTGCTAAAGCCTCCCAGGGTGCGCAGTGGCAGGAAGCTGTTTGGGAAGCAGAGGCAGGACCCAATCCCAAGATGTGGGCCCAGGTGGCAGCCTTTCCATGTGCCACAGTGGCTACCCTAGTTAGAGAGAGTTTTAAAATGCGTAAGATATTTGCCTCAGCTGAAGAAAACAAAGAAAGAAAGGATGAAAGGGAAAGAGGGAAAGAAAGGGAAGAGAAGGGAATTTACCCCTGCCCAGCTCACCTCATTTTTTCTCATACAATAAAAAACTAATTTGGCTGTGTCACATAAGCTGACAACAATGATACAACAAGCTGTAGCACTACAATTTTGTAAATAAGTCCCTTAAAGATGTGTTATGCAGTACACAATTCATTGTAAAAATATAAAGAATGTCATGTTTTTTCTTTTAATCAGAGCAAATAGCTAATTGGCTAATCTTATTTAGATAATGGACTAGCAGTTAATAGTTTAATTTCTCTCATAAATGTATTTACTGAATGAACATAGGCTTTTATAATTACACATTTTTTAAATCTGCCAGTCACATCGTCAGTATAGGAAATTAACACTTAATTCTGTTGTATTGAAATTGTCAGCCTCACAAGAGCCAGGAGTTTTAGATCAAGAGTTACTGTATTTGCAAGCATATTTTGTGGGTGTCTCCCCCTTCTCTTCTTCCAAAACAAATAACCAGCAGATCCCAGAATGTTTTACAAGTATTTTAAAAACTATTTACATAATTTCTATTGTGCATATGGGCTGATTCGAGAAACCAATTTCTGAGGAAATTTTCAAACGTTCAATTAATATCACAAAATATTTTAGCCAATAGCATTTTGTTACCTAAAATTACATACATAATTTATAACTAATTGATAATTCCTTCAAAAGTAAAGTCTGCTTTTTTTTTTTTGCTTTTTTTTTTTTTGACAGAGTGGATAGTGAGAGAGAGAGAGACAGAGAGGAAGCTCTTCCTTTTTGCCGTTGGTTCACCCTCCAATGGCCGCTGCGGCCGGTGCATCTCGCTGATCCGAAGCCAGGAGCCAGGTGCTTCTCCTGGTCTCCCATACGGGTGCAGGGCCCAAGGACTTGGGCCATCCTCCACTGCCTTCCCGGGCCATAGCAGAGAGCTGGCCTGGAAGAGGGGCAACCGGGATAGAATCCGGCGCCCCAACCGGGACTAGAACCCGGTGTGCCGGCGCCGCAAGGCGGAGGATTAGCCTGTTAAGGCACAGCGCAGGCCTAAAGTCTGTTTTAAGAAAAGATTATGTCATATTGTAATGAGAGACTGCTACGTGCAAACAGTTCTTCAGCTGAAAGTTCCTTAGCTATTCTGCTGCGTATATGAAAATACTTTTAAAAGTTTATGAAAAATGGAATTAAAACATAAATTTATTTTAATGTATAATATGAAACTCATCTCTGTGAATAGTCTTCAAGAAGATCTTGGAACTGCATGTTATGAGAAAAGTATGTCAGAAATTTTGCACCAAAATAAGCTTATATTTTAATTGAATTTTCCATGAACTTGTGAATTACCCTCATTTCACACACGACTCTTGGATGTTATTTAGTGATTCTTTCTGGTTTGGAAGGAACAGAACTTGAGTAGGATGAAACTTCGGAAAGCTATAAATCACTGATTTATGGAATCTGAATTTAATGCCGCTTTGGCTGGACGTAGCTAGATAAAATATAAACCAGATAATTTTTGAGAATGTATGAGTCTAATAAGTGACACTGGGAAAAACAATTATGGTGGTGGTAGCACCCACCATGTCCTGTCCATTCTTTTCGACATATGTAATAATTGTAGATGTTTACTTTCACTGGGTGATCTACATTCAGACCTAGGAGCTATGCTGCGGTAACACCACTGTAGCTCTTACTATATTTACCCAAGACAGAGAAAATAGTTGTAAAACCCTCCCATATAGGAGAAAAAAACACTTCCATATAGGAGAAGAGTCCCAACTCTATACCTTTGGACCTGCTATAGAAGTCAGGAGATCTGACCCTGCTGGTGCAGTATTGTGTTTTCAGTATAAAAGCTGACCTCGTGTCCTTGTCTGTACTTCTTAGCAGTTCTTAAAGAGGAAGTCCTTGACTGTGAGCACCATGATGCCTTTTCACTATTGTGCCTTTTAAGGAAACAGAACCCAATAATCTCAGATTGTCAAAAGCTCGGGCTGCTGGTAAATTCTGTTAGTGAGTGAACAAACGTTTCTATGGGCCTGTATGACCAGTCCGTGTATCATTCCATCACATATTGCTGCAGTGAACATGGGCACGCGAGGCTGTGGTTTGTGTACACGGAGAACATAAACACAGCTGAGGCACGTGTCCAGCATGTGCAACTGATTATTGCTGACCCGCCCACTGGAAAATGCCAGAGCCAATAGTAAACCTTCTTTGCCTCTTGCAGGGCTGCCCACCACACGTCATTGGATCAAAGCTCTCCACCCCTTAGCGGGACGTCACCATCCTACAAATACACATTACCAGGGGCACAGGATACCAAGGATGATTTCCCCCTTCGAAAAACTGGTAAGTTGCTTTTAACAAGAACCTCACCTGCTCTTGTGTAGCATGTGTGTAGCTTCATTTTACTGCACCTCTAAAGAAAATCAAAGGATGTCAATCATACACATTTTACCCCTCCCTGTCTGCTGCAGAAACATGCGCATAAGCATATACCTGTGAGCGCATACACACACACACACACACACTCCTGCTAATTTCTGTATCAGTTGATCTATATAATCAGAATATCTGTTTTTTAAATTTGCAAGTTTATTGTATTTGGATTTGAGCCCAATTATTTTCCTATTAGCAATACAGGGTACAATGAAGAAAATTAGATTTTTGATTTTGCAGAAACTTTACTTCATTAGTCAAGGCCTCTATAATTTTCTCCCATTATGCGTTTTTCTGCCGAGTCTCAGCCATTTATTACAAAAAGTGGGAATAATAACCTTTTTACCCCCTGACAAGTGTCTTAAAATCCTATACTGTAATTGTTTATCTGATAAAAACAGGTAAGGCCCAGGCTACATCTGAGGAAGTGACTTGCCTAACATCTCACAGATTCCGGAGAACTCAGAGTGAAGATCTGTACCTAAAAACCCCATGCACTTGTGTTAAAAGTTGATGAGCAGAACTGGGACAATGAAGCTTGTATTTGCAGTTTAGTCAGCAGCCCTGGACTGATTTTGTTTTCCCACCTTCTCCTTCCTACACTGTCTGATATGTGTGTATTTAATGTTAAATGTTCTAACTACTGTAACATACACACACACACACACACATATGTATAAACTTTAGCTATTTTACATAGTTTTTGTGTACATTCTGTTCTAAATCTTACAATGTTTGCCAAATATAGTCCTTTAGAGACAGGTTTTTTTAAAAGTTTTATGGTCCCCACTGATCTGAAAAAGTATTCATAGAAGATGGTTTCATGTCTCCTTGAAGTTTAGGTCTATGTAATTTGTATATGAAATACACAGAGCAAAAAATAATTTCAATACTTATATTCCTTTTCCCACGCAATTTTGAGTAATTAAAATTGATATGGATTGTAAAAACACATGCTGAAGCTACTTTCTTTCATATAATTGGCTTGTATCATCATGAAAGCTTAAAAATATAATCAGTCATGAGTAAACATTTATTACCTACCACTTAGCCCATATCACACTAGATACCACAAAAAGGATGTTTAAACATTATAAGCGATCGATGCCTTTTTTTGTATAGTAGCCTAAAGATTTTTGCATTTTAGCTCTAAAATGATAGGTATAGTACAATACTTTAAGAGTAACCTATGCAAAGGCAAGAACTGAGTTTTACATCTTGCACCAGAGTTTCACACTGTGATCTACAAGGCAGATTGCCTTTCTTATAAATAAACTCTGGGATAAAAGAGCGAAAGCAGAGTAGGCCTCTATCCACTTCTGAGACAGGGAGTATAGTTTATGAAAATTGACCCATAAAGGACATGAGTTTTAGAACGTGGGACTTTCATCTACAGCCTTGACATTTGGTTGTGCCAATGGCATGTGTGGGAGCTATTGACAGAGATTATGTGAGTATTGCCCCAGGCCTCAGGGCAGTGACTGGCATGCAAGAATCCAAGGAGTCGCTAAAAGGAAAGAAAATACTGAGTCCCCTTATGGTAGGAGGTTGCTGATGAGTGATTCAGTTACATTCACAGGGCAGGATTTGTGTCCTGCTGAGCACAAAGCCTTTGAATATATTCTTACCACTGAGAGATGGAAAACTGACTGCCGAGCTGATGCTGACTTTGAAAGGAGGTGGCATTTGAGAGCCCTTTGCATCCAGAAAGAAAATCTGAACTGTTTCTCAATATGTAAGGACCAGTACTAAAAAACTATACTTTGTGTCCCATGGTTTCCATGAGGACAAGCTTAGAGTTTTTCCTTGGTAAAGAAGGAATCACAAGTTGCTACTGGAAATTCTCCATCTGCAACAAAATTCAAAGAGAAATCCTGCTCTGGATATACGTTTCAAACCTTTATCCACTTTGTGCAAATATCCCGGATACTTTCTGGGCCTGCTTATGTGATATCTATATATAGTGAAAAGCATTGGTCTTTCCCAGCAGTGTATTTTCTGTATTTGTCCAATATGTCAGGTTGCTTCCTTTTATATTGAAAATCTGATATTTATGAAGTGTCAGGCTGTTGATCTGTAAAACCAAACATTTTCAAGCTTTGTAGCGATAAAGTTCTTGAACAGCCGTTAATACTTTAATATCTCTATAGGGGTTTCAAAATATTCCTTAATTCAATTCTCATTGTCTGTTTAGGAAAAGTACGATATAATTAAATACAGATGTTTCCTATACTATATATGAGACATTTAGAGATCCCCTTCATTAATTATAAATAGGTGAAAGTCTTCCAACTTATAGAAATATAATCTACTTGGCATATTTTCAGTTCCATTGTGAGAAAATTTTGACATGTATTTACGTTATATAGAGGAGCATTGATAGGTTGTCAAATAATAATTTTTGCTTCTGTCTTTGTTACATTTCGGTAACAGTCATTACAAAGAAAGTAAACCATGAAGTTTTACCATTATAAGACATACGTGATGATTAGGGCCACTGTTGAAGATAGCTATTGTGTAAAGCTGCACCATAGTAAATAAAATCTACAGTAGTGTCATTGATCATGCACCACGGTAAATAAAAACTAAAGTAGCATCACTGATCCCAGAGCGTAAATACCAGGACAGCTGTTAGAGTCATCCTTTTCTATTGAAGCCAGATTTGCAGCTCTGTTTTTAACTTGCGTTGCATAGAACTCCATCACAGGTTTAGATGAGTGGATTATATCTTTTGATCCGCATATAATCCTAACCACATTTAATTTCTTTTGTATCTATATTCATACTGAATTGCTAATATGTACTTAGCAAGATGTAAGGAAGTAAAGCTGGAACCAGGGGAAGAAGAAAAGTCCCAAAGATCTTAAGTTGATTAAGGCTGCCCCAGGGACTTCCCTGAAGCACTAAGCCCAGTTTGGAACCTGTCCTGACCTCTGGGGACCTTTCCAGACAGCACCTACCCAGGAACAGTCAACTACAGAGGCTCCTCTGCCCGCAGACAGCTGACCTTTGCCATGCAAAGTGGACCTTTACTTCCTTCCCCGTAGGAGAGCTGGGTTGCTCCTAGAATGTGGGCTTTTGAGAAACATCAGAATAACGCTTAGAATTGGCTCTTCCTAATTCACTCTCTTTTTGAATGTAGTGACTGAGTGTCAGTTTGCTCCTCCTCTAACAACTGGTCTTTCTATCACGGGTCTTGAAGTTGAGAACCGGGTAATTGTTTTTAAGTTTCACATTATTGTCCACACTTAAAGTACCACTTCCTTATAGATTGACACTCTGTGATTTCTTTTGCTTCATAAGGCAAGGATGTGTTGATGTGGAAATTTGGAATATTTTACAGAATTTCATATTTTGAGTGAAAATAGTGTCATGTCTGTAGTAGGTAACATTTTTTTCCCCTTGTATAGTACAGTGTTGGCCTGATAAGGAACTATAATCCAGGGAGAGGAAGCTTCTGGGTTAGACACCATTGAAATAGTATACATTTCTCACAGTTATTGCTGATGTGGTGACTTTGAACTGACCTTCAAAACCTTCAAAATCATTTGAAATGGATTCTGTTCCAGTGAGTGTGTGCATATGTTTCATAAAATGGTATGACAAAATTTTCTAGAGGTTTTATGCTCCATTATATTATTGAGGTTTTACCCAGTGAACTTTGCCTTTCTTTGAATGTTACAGTCTTTCCATTAAATACTTCTGAACACAGTGAGTTGGCTTGCTAGATTAACCTCTAAAAGTGCACAAGCCATATAAAGCTTGGCTTGGGCTAATGAGACTGTTCCAGCCCCACTGAAATATTCATTTTAATGGTCAACAGCACTGGAATAAGACTCAGAGATGGAAAGGGTCCAAAAATAAGTTAAGGGTTTGGAAGGCCAATGTCATTTTCCACACTGAGTAAATTGGAAAGAAGCAGAGATGAGATATATAGCTTATGACTCTCCCTTCGGAATGGCCGTTATGTTGTGGTACCTTGGTGACCTGTTCAGGTTGCTATAATACAAAATTAAGACACAGAGATTTAAAAAAAAAAAAAAAACCTGTCTCCATGTCCTCCCATCTGTGTCTTTCTTACGTTACATACACACATACCTAGATGAAAATGCACACATTTCTATAAAGAGAGCAGAAAGATAGCACTTATGCTTATATAAACATTTGCCTAAAATATTATTCCAGGGGTTCAGATGCTGCTTGGTCCACATCCCATATCTGAGTGCCTGGGTTTGAATCTTGACTATATTCCCAGTCCCATCTTCTTGCAAGCATACACCCTTGGAGGCAGCTGGTACGTAGGTTAAGTACATGGGTTCCTGCTAGTCTCATGGGAGATCCAAATTGAGTTCCTGGCTCCTGGCTTTGGCCTGGCCCAACCGCAGCTGCTGTGGGGATTTGGGGAGTGAACTAGTGGATGGAAACACTTTGTCTGTATCTTGCTGTCTTTTTGGGTTTCAAATAAAATGACACCAAATGAATGATTGCTATTAATTTAAAAAAAATCATATTCCAAATTGACAAACACTGGAATGCTTTGACATATCTTTATATTCTGTCTTAGCCACATCAGTGTGACTAATCTTGCTTGAAAGGATTGAAGTGTGTTTCTCACTGTGAATTTGACACAAGTGTTCTCCGCGTTGAGAGGTAGTATGGTACTATAACACAGGCTTTCAGTTCACACACACCAAGTAGAAATCTGGGTCCTCAGTCATGGGTCATTAATTTGCCCTCCTCAGAGCATGATTCCCACATCTGTAAAGTGAGGATAACGATTGTACTTGATGTGCAATTCTTTTGAGGATTCAATTAAGTATTGCCTATACAGCACTGGGAAGAATCCTTAATATTTATTAAGTTCTTAATCTTTGTTTTTTAAAGATTTATTAATTTATTTGAAAGAATTACATACATACGGAGAGAGAAAAAGAGAGAGAGAGGGAGAGCCACCTGGTTTACTCCCCAGGTGGCTGGAATAGCCATGGCTGGGCCAGGCTGAAATCAGCAGCCATGAGCCCCATCCAGGTCTTCCACATGGGTGGCAGGCACCTAAACACCTTGGCCATGATCTGCTGCTTTTCCGGAGGCAGTAGCAGGGAGCCGGATTGGAAGGGAGCGGCTGGCACAAGAATTGTCGCTCATATGGGATGCCAGGGTTGCAGGCAGTGGCTTTACCTGCTGCGCCACAATGTCAGCCTGAGTTTTTTTTTTTGTTTGTTTGTTTTTAAGAATTATTTTATTTATTTGAAAGACAGAGGAGTTACAGAGGGAAGTAGAGCCAAGAGACAGAGAGAGGTTTTCCATTCTGCTGGTTCACTCCCCAAATGACCACGATGGCCAGAGCTGAGCTGGTCCAAAGCCAGCAGCCAGGAGCTTCTTCCGGGTCTCCCACGCAAGTGCAGGGGCCCAAGGAGTTGGGCCATCTTCTATTGCTTTCCCAGGCCACAGCAGAGAGCTGGATCGGAAGAGGAGCAGCTGGGACTCAAACCTGCATCCGTATGGGATGCCGGCGCTGCAGGCTGGGGCTTTAACCCGCTGCGCTACAACACTGACCCTCAGCCTGAGTTCTTAATCTTGACTTTATGCTTGTGGCTGATTAAGAATTAAGTCTCATTTACATTCCTAAGGTTAACTCCAAGTCCTTTATCTTGTAGGAGGTCTCGTCAACATCTTGCAGTTCTCTTGCCTTCATTGACCACTAAGCGGAAGAAAAAGTGATATTTTCTTTATAAGCCATGTGCAACTCACAAGGCTGATGTCAAAGTGAGAATAAAGGCATTGGTTCATTTTGTACATTCCCTGGCATTTCAGAGGCCAGTATGGTGCCCAGAAGTGGTGCAGGCTTGTCCCTGAGCTTTACCATATGATGAAGTGTAATTGGTGCTCCATAGTAATCAAGCCCAAACTGAGTTTGAATTTCTTCTTGTGATTTCAGTTTTAAATAAACAGATGTTTATTTAATGTTTAAATAATATTTCATGTTTAAATAAACAGATGTTACATTTTGAACAGTTTTAGATTTAAAAAAAAATTAGGCAGATATTAATGTATTACTACCTCATACCACTCTCTGGTTTTCTACTTTTAAAATTTTGTCCATTTTTGTAATTAAAAGGCAGAGTGACAGAGACAGAGAAAACTCCCATCCACCACTTCATTCCCTAAATGCCCACAATAGCTGGGGCATGTAGGCAGCAGGGTCTCAAATACTTTCGCCACTACCTGCTGCCGTCCAAGGGTGTGTTGGCAGGAAGCTGGATCAGCAGTAGAGCAATGCCTTGAACCCAGGCACTTGGACATGTAATGCAGGCATACCAAGGAGTGGCTTAACTGCTGAGACCAATGCCCACCCAGTTTTCGGCTTTTGTTCATGTCTTGCATTACTGTGTTAAAATTGCTCCAGTTTTTATACCTCTGTTGAAACATTATTATAAACACAGTCCATAGTTTAAGGTTTAACAAATACATAATGTCATGTCTTGGGATTACCATTACAATACACTACAGGATAGTTTCGCTACCTCCAAAATTCCCTGTGTGTAATCTACCCATCCCTTCCTCCACTCGACCTCTGATAACCACTAATTTGTCTGCATAGTTTTACCTTCCACAGAATGTCATGAAGTGGAACCATACAGTATGTGGTCTTTTCAGACTGGCTTCTTTTACTTGGCAGTGTGCATTTTATATTTCTTTTTGTGACTTGAAGCTCCTTTATTTTTATTGCCAAGTAATATTCTATTTTGTGGATAAATCGCAGGATTTTTTTTTCTAATCAGTCTGCCTATTGAAGAATATTTTGGTTGCTTTCAAGTTTTGATGATTATTAATAAAACTGCTATAAACATCCAGGCGTACATAATCAGTTGGGTAAATACTTGAGCTGGATCCTATGGTAAAGATTGTGGTTAGTTTCATAGGAAACTGCCAACCTTGTCTTGCAAAATGGCTGTCCCATTTTGCATGTCTACCAGCCATGAATCAGAGTTCCTATTGCTCCACACTCTTGCCAGCATTTGCCAACTTCAATTTCAATTTTTTAAAAAGTTTTTATTTAATAAATACAATTTTCATAGGTACAACTTTAGGAATCTAGTGTTTTTCCCCCATACCCACCCTCCCTCCCCAACTCCTGTCCCACCTCCTACTCCCTCTCCCATCCTATTCTTCTTTAAAATTAATTTTTAATTAACTTTATATACAGAAGACCAACTCTATACTAAGTAAAGATTTCAACAGTTTACACACACACACACACACAATGTAAAAAGTACTGTTTGAGAACAAGTTTTGCAGTTAATTCTCATAGTACATCTCATTAAGAACAGAGGTCTTACATGGGGAGTAAGTGCACAGTGACTTCGGTTGTTAATTTAACAATTAACACTCTTATTTCTGACCTCAGTGATCACCTGCGGCTCTCAGTTTCGATTTTTTAAAAACTGTCTAATAGTGGTTTGTCATTATAGGTTTAATTTAGAATTCTTTAATAAAATGTGGTGCTCAGCATCTTTTCATATAATCATTTGCTTTCTGTGTGTCTTTTTTGGTGAGGTGTTCATGCATTTTACACATTTTTCATTGCTTTTCTTGTTTTCTTATTCTTGAGTTTTAGGAGTTCTTTGGGTATTTTGGATACACACTAAATAACTAGTTTGTAAATATTTTTCACCCAGTTTGTGCAATTTGTTCTTTATTTTTTTTTATCTGTGTCTTTTTGGTTGAAAAAAAAATTATTGGGGCCAGTGCTAGGGCACAGCAGGTTAAGCCACAACCTGTAGCACCAGCATCCCATATGGGTGCTGGTTTGAGTCCCAGTTGCTCCACTTCTGATCCAGCTCCCTGCTAATGCACCTGGGAAAGCAATGGAGGGTGGCCCAAGTCCTTGGGCCCCTACACCCATGTGGGAGGCCTCGAAGAAGCTCCTGGCTCTTAGCTTTGGCCTGACCCAGCCCCAGTTGTTGGGTTGTTGGCAGCCCTTTGGTGAGTGAACCAGTGGATGGAAGATTTCTCTCTCTTTGTCTCTCCTTCTCTCTCTCTGTAACTCTGCCTTTAAAATAAAGAAATACATCGCTTTTAAAAGGCATTTTTTAAATAAATAATCTTTATTTTAAAATGATTTTTTTAAGAAAGATATGTTTATTTATTTGAAAGGCTTCGTTGCAGAGGTGAGGAGGGAAGGTGGGAGGAAGAAAGAGAGAGAGTGTGATTGATTTTCCATTTGCTGTTTCACTCCCAAAGTGGCCAAGGCTGGGCAGGCCAAAGCCAGGAGCCAGGAGCTTCTTCTCCCATGTGTGTGACAGGGGCCCAAGCACCTGATCCATCTTCCACTGATTTCCAAGGCACATTAGCAGGGGGCTGGATTGAAAGTGGAGCAGCCAGGACTCAAACCGATGCCCATATAGGATGCCGGTGTCACAGGGCTGCTGGCCTCTGACTGGTGCCAGTGTCACAGAACTGCTGGCCTCTTACTAGTGTCTTAAAGTTTCATGTATGAGTGTTCTCTCTCATGAATCACACTTTTAACTTTATATCCAATAGCTCATCGCAAAACACAAGGTCGCTTTGATTTTATCTTGTTATCTTCTAGAAGCTGTTTAGTTTTACATTTTATATGAATTAATTCTAATGAAAGATATGAAGTCTTTGTCTAGATTTGTTGTTTCGCATTTGGATGCCTACAATTATTGGAGAGACCGTCATCCTTTCTGTCTTTGCTCTTTTAAAGAAGATCAACTCCCTGTATTTGTGTGGGGCTATTCTGGACTCCCTGTTCTTTTCCATTGATCTGTTTTCTGTTAATTCCACACAGCCTTGATTATTATGGCTTTGTAGTAATTTTAAAGTCAGGTTGCGTCATTCCTCCAACTGTTCTTCAATATTGTGTTGGCTAATATGCATCTTTTGCATTTCCATATAAACCTTTAGTATGCCTTGATACCCACCAAATAAATATGGAGATTTTGACTCAGAATATATTGTATCTATTGATCAAGTTTGAAAGAGTTTTCATTTAAGCATTGTTGTTCTACCCATGAACATGAGTGATTAATGCTTAAATTTAGATCTTCTTTTATTTTCCACACAAAGTTTTATAGTTGACCTCATGTAGATCCTGTTCTTAATCTTTTTTTTTTTTTTTTTTTGGACAGGCAGAGTAGATAGTGAGAGAGAGAGAGAGACAGAGAGAAAGGTCTTCCTTTTTGCCGTTGGTTCACCCTCCAATGGCTGCTGTGGTTGGCGCGCTGCGACCAGTGCACCGCGCTGACCCGATGGCAGGAGCCAGGTGCTTCTCCTGGTCTCCCATGGGGTGCAGGGCCCAAGCACTTGGGCCATCCTCCACTGCACTCCCTGGCCACAGCAGAGAGCTGGCCTGGAAGAGGGGCAACCGGGACAGGATCGGTGCCCCGACCGGGACTAGAACCCGGTGTGCCGGCGCCGCAAGGCGGAGGATTAGCCTAGTGAGCCGCGGCACCGGCTCTTAATCTTCTAAATTGTTACTCATCCATCTTATTTTTTGGAATTAATGTAAATAGTATGCTTTTAATTTCATGTTGTAGTGTTTCATTGTTGATATACAAGAAAGCGGTTGACTTTGGTATATTAGTTTTATGTCTTGCAAGTTTGCTGTAATACCTTATCAGTTCCAGAGGTACTTTTGTTATTGTTGGTTCTTTGGGATTTTCTACATAGACAATCATGTCATCTGTGAACAAAAATCATTAGTTTTATTTCTTCATTACCAACCCGTATACCTTTGATTCCTTTTCATGTCTTATTGCACGAGCTAAGATTCAAAGTGATGTCAATGAAGAGATGTGAGAGAGGACATTCTTGCTTCGCTGTCCATCATAAGGAGAAAGTATTTTTTTTTTCGGCATTAAGTATGTTAGCTATAGATTTTGTGTCTCTGTTCTTCATTAGATTGTGGAATCCCTCTATTTCCAGTTTCCTGAAGGTTATCATTAATTGACATAGGATTTTGTGAAATGCATTTTCTATATCAAGGGCTTTTTTCATATAATCTTTCTTTTTTTTTAAATTTTTTTTTTGACAGGCAGAGTGGACAGTGAGAGAGAGAGAAATAGAGAGAAAGGTCTTCCTTTTTGCCGTTGGTTCACCCTCCAATGGCCGCCGCGGTAGGCGTGCTTCTGCCGGCGCACTGCGCTGATCCGATGGCAGGAGCCAGGTGCTTCTCCTGGTCTCCCATGGGGTACAGGGCCCAAGCACTTGGGCCATTTTCTTTTTTTTTTTTTATCTGGTTGATGTGATCTTAAATGTTGAATGAACCTCATATACCTTGAATAAATACAGATTGCTTGTGTTATATGATGCTTTTTAATCCATTGTTGGATTTGACTTGATAATATTGAAGACTTTGGAATCCATGTCCATTAATTTCTATAATGTCTCTGTCAGATTTGGTAGTATGGGCCATGTCCTTCTCAGATTCCTTCTCTTTTCCAGAACCAGGTAATAGAGTATTGACATTGTGTCCTTAAATTTTGGATAAAATTCACCAGTGAACCACTTGGACCTGGTATTTTTTTTGGAAGATTATTAGTTATTGATTCAATTTCTTTCAGGAGATATAGAATTACTTAGATTACCTGTTTTTCTTTGTAGTTTAGTATTTTGTGTTTTTCAAAGAACTGGTCCATTGCATCTCAGTTTTCAAGCTCCTAAGACCAGTGTTATTCATAATACTGTTTTCTTATCCTACAATGACAAAAACTGTGACCTCTCTTTCATTTATGGTAGCAGTAATTTGTGTTTTCTCTTTTTTTTTCCTTAATTAGTCTCAATTTAGTGTTATCAATTGATATTTTCAAATACTCAGTTTTTAATTTTGTTAATTTATTTTTTATTTCCTGTTTTTTTCTCAATGAGGTTTATTGAACAATTCTCCCCTTTCCCCATGTAGTTTTTTTATTTTTTAGTTTTTAATTTTAATTTTTATTAAGTGTTTAACAGATTCAGTTTGATTTATAGATACAATTCTTTTTTTAAAACTTATTTAATAAATATGTTTCCAAAGTACGACTTTTAGATTATAGCAGTTTTTCCCCCCATAACCACCCTCCCACCACAACCATCCCATCTCCCACTCCCTCTCCCATCCCACCCCTCATTAAGATTCATTTTTAACTATCTTTATATACAGAAGATCAACTTAGTATATACTAAGTAAAGATTTCAGCAGTTTGCACCCACATAGATACACAAAGTATAAAATACTGTTTGAATACTAGTTTTACCATTAATTTGCATAGTACAACACATTAAGGACAGAGATCCTACACAGGGAGTAAGTGTACAGTGACTCCTGTTGTTGATTTAACAGTTGACACTCTTATTTATGATGTCAATAATCACTCGAGGCTCTTGTCATGAACTGCCAAGGCTATGGAAGCCTCTTGAGTTCACATACTCTGACCTTATTTAGACAAGGCCATAATCAAAGTGGAAGTTCTCTCCTCCCTTCAGAGAAAGGTACCTCCTTCTTTGATGGCCCGTTCTTTCCACTGGGATCTCACTCACAGAGATCTTTCATTTAGGTCATTTTTTTTGCCAGAGTGTCTTGGCTTTTCATGCCTAAGAAACTCTCATGGGCTTTTTAGCCAGATCTGAATGCCTTAAGGGCTGATTCTGAGGCCAGAGTGCTGTTTAGGATATCTGCCATTCTATGAGTCTGCTGTGTATCCCACTTCCCATGTTGGATCGTTCTCTGCTTTTTAATTCTATCAGTTAATATTAGCAGATACTAGTCTTGTTTATGTGATCCCTTTGACATTTAATCCTATCTTTGTGATCAATTATGAACTTAAACTGATCACTTTGATTAGTAAGATTGCATTTGTACATGCCACCTTAATCAAATTGATTTGAAATCCTATGGCACGTTTCTAGCTCTGCCATTAGGGGTAAGTCTGAATGAACATGTGCCGAACTGTACATCTCCTCCCTCTCTTATATTTAACAGGGATGACTTTTCAGTTAAATTTAAACACCTAAGAATAATTGTTAATTAAACAGTTCAACCAATGGTATTAAGTAGGACAAAAAAATACTAAAAGGAATAAAATAGTAAGCTGTTCCTTGACAGTCAGGACAAGGGCTGATCAAGTCATTGTTTCCTGATTTTATTACTTTTCCGTTACTTTTCATTTTTTTCCTCTGCCTGCTTTCAGCTTGTATTTTTTTCTTCCCCTCTTTTTATAAGGTGGAAATATAGATATTTCTAATTCTCTTCTAATATATACAATCAGTGCTCTAAATCTGCCTCTAATAGTCTCTTACAGTTAGTGTATTTACACCATTCACATTTAAAGTAATTGCTGATATAATTAGATTAATATCTGCTATGTTTGTAATTATTTTTGTTTGTTATACTGACTTTTTAAAAATAATCCTTTCTGCCTTCTCTATCATGGGGAATTTTATATTATTCAAACTTTCTACTGTCTTAGCATATAAATTATACCCCTTTAAATTTCTTTTAGTGGTTTCCCTAGAGTTTAAAATGCATCTTCCTATACAGCAAATCTACAAACCTTCAAATAACAGTATATCACTTTCTAAGTAATCCAGGTACCTTGCAACTCTATACATCCTAATTCCACACTTTCATCCTTTATCATCTTCTTGTCATTTTTCCATTAGCTACAGTCACCCTATGTACTGTTGCTGTGGTTATTTTGAGCAGTTATCCATTGGACCAATTAATATGAAAAATAGGGACTGGTATTTAGCCTGGAGGTTCAGATGCCTGTCTTCACCATTAAATTGCCCAGGTTTGATTGTTGGTTCTGTCTACTGACTCCAGCATCCCACCATGTATACCCTGCAAAGCAATGGCTCAAATAATTGGGTTCCTGCCTCCCATGTGGGAGACCTGAATTGGGCTCCCAGTTACCCTGGCTTTGACCCTAACCCAGGCCTGGCCTTTGCAGGCATTTGTGTTTGTCTGTCTGCTCCTTTCTCTGTGTGTCTCAGATAAATATAATTAAAGATTTTATTTTGCCACTGTGGTTCTTCCCTCAGCCATGTGCAGTCTACTGATGAGTCTATCAAAGATGTTCTTTATTTCTGTTACTATGATTTCTATTTCTAGCATTCCCTTTTCCTTCTTTCCTAGAGTTTTTGTGTTTTTGCATACATTACCCATATTGTCCACTTTTTCCATTAGAGCTGATAACTCATAGTTAAAGTTTGCTATCTGATAGTTCTAAAATCTGTGTCATATTTGAATCTGGCTGATACATGCTTTGTCTCTTTAGACTTCATTTCCTTGCTTTTTATCTTGCTTTACAATGTTTTATTAAAAGCCAAACATGATATATAGGAAAATGGGGAGTGAGTAATTACCATTTTTGTTGTGAGGCCTTAATGTTGATCTTTTGGTGTGGATTTTCTTTTTGTTAATCTGGCTTGAGCCATCTAGCTGCAGCCAACCTTAACACTTGCTGTTACTGTAGATGTCATAAGGTTCAGTTTACTTGTTTATTGGTTTCCTCTGTTTGGGGTTTCCCTAAGAACTACTTCTTAAGTAGTCCGTGTCTGTCAGGTCTGTCAGTTCTACTTCACCGCTGTTGTACTGGAACCTGTGACTGTTGTTAAGAAGAATGTTTTGGATATATTTCAAAGTTGTTAGTCTTCTCCTGAGCATGTTTTGAAATTGCTGTTTTTCTGCTTTCTCTCCCACCTGTACTCCCTACCATCACTTAAGCAAGAGAGGATTTGTGTACTCCAATCTTCACTGAGAAAGCCCCCTTGGGTTCCTGAAAGTCAAACCCGTGGAAGTGCAGGGTCCCCTGCAAGTCCGTCCCCTAGAGATTTTAATGTGTAAGCTAATCTGCACTCGGCCTCCCGCAGTTTCTGCCACCAGGAATCCAGCAGAATGCCTGTTTTAAGTGTTCCTGCCAGTTACTGAGTCCAGTAACTTAGCAGTCCCATTTCTGGTAAGCTAATCTCAGTGGTGACTTTTGTTGGTATTTTCCCGGCTCCCCAGTTTCATGGTGACCCCCTGCCTAGAGTCCTTACTCTCTGATGGGTTTAAGAAATCAAACCCAGTTTGATTTTTGATTGCTTAACATTTTACTTGTGATGAGGATGGGAGTGAAGATTCTTAATGTCTTTACATATTGGGGGTAAAACCAGAAATGCGATACTGACTTAAACACAGAACATGATGAAAATAGGTTTTTAAAAACCTAGATTTTCAGTTCTTTGACATGATCTTTTCATATTTAAGGATATTAGTTTTAGAAATAAATGGTTGTAGCTTTTTTTATTTTATTTATTTATTTATTATTTTTATTTTTTTTTATTTTTGACAGGCAGAGTGGACAGTGAGAAAGAGAGAGAGACAGAGAGAAAGGTCTTCCTTTTGCCGTTGGTTCACCCTCCAATGGCCGCTGCGGTAGCGCGCTGCGGCCGGCGCACCGCGCCGATCCGATGGCAGGAGCCAGGTGCTTCTCCTGGTCTCCCATGGGGTGCAGGGCCCAAGCACTTGGGCCATCCTCCACTGCACTCCCTGGCCATAGCAGAGAGCTGGCCTGGAAGAGGGGCAACCGGGACAGAATCCGGTGCCCCGACCGGGACTAGAACCCGGTGTGCCGGCGCCGCAAGGCGGAGGATTAGCCTAGTGAGCCGCGGCGCCGGCCCGGTTGTAGCTTTTTTTAAAATGAACATCAGTGACTGAGATTGTTTCTCTTCAGTCTGATCATGATTAACAAGTCCCTGTGCTAAAAATTGAGACATATTGGGATCAGTGTTGTGGTGCAGCAGGTTGAGTCTCTGCTTGGAACACACATATCCAAAATGAGAGTGCCTGTTCAAGTCCTGGCTCCTTCACTTCTTTTTTTTGAAGATTTATTTATTTATTTGAAAGCAGAGTTACAGAGAGGCAGAGGCAGTGAGAGAGAGAGAGAGAGAGAGAGAGAGAGAGAGAGAGAGATAGGTCTTCCATCTGCTGGTTCACTTCCCAATTGGCAGAAATGGCTGCTGAGCTGATCTGAAGTCAGGAGTCGGGAGCTTCTTCCAAGTCTCCCACATGGGTACAGGGGCCCAAGGATTTGGGGCATCTTCTACTTTCTCAGGCCAGCCCCCTCCTCCACTTCTGATCCAGCTTCCTGCTGGTACATCCTGGGAGCCACTGGATGATGACTCAAGTGCTTGGGCCCCTGTTACATGTGTGGAAGACCAGGATGGAGTTCCTGGCTCCTGGCTCCTGGCTAACGCCTTCCCCATCCTGTCTGTTGTGGCCACTTGGGGAGTTAAACCAGAGGATGGATGATCCATCTCTCTCCCTCTCTCTACCTCTCCAGCTCTCTTTCTCTGTTGTGCTCTGCCTTTTAAATGAATAAATAAAAATAAATAAATAAATAAGTAAATATATCTTTAAAATAACTGGGATAGGAGGCTGAGATGATTTTTCTACATTTTGGAAGGAATGCCATACTTTATGCTAAACTCTTTTGCATAATGCTTTAGTCCATGATTTTTTTTTTTTTTAATTCTAAGCCCTCTTTTATGTGTCATCATCCTCTTTACTACATTGCTTTTTGTTACTTTAAAATAAGTTTGATAAAGTACAGAATTAGAACAGACTATAAATAGTACTGTAAACAATACTTTGGAATTGTAAAGATTTCTAGTTTATATTTGTCTTACCTTTCTTGTAATATCAAACACTGGAGATTCGATAAGTTAAGAAAAATCAAATAAATCTTTGATCCTCTAAAATTAGAAATTTTAGCTTCTTTTTTAAAATTTGATTTGGAGACAGTGTTTGCTATTTGGTGTGGTTAAGGTGCTATTTGGTGTGCTGGCATCCCATGGTGGAATGCCTGGGTTCAACTCACACCTCTGGTCCTGATTCCAACTTCCTGCTAATTCACACGTTGGAGACAGCAGAAAATAGCTCCAGTAATGGGGCCCCGAAACCCAGGTAGGCGATCAGGTTTGAGTTTGTGGCTCCTGATTTCAGCCTGGCTCAGCCCCAGCTGTTGTGAGCATTTGAGGAGTGAACCATCCAATCAAAATTGATCTCTCTTCCTCTCTCTTTTTCTCTGTCTCCCTGTTCCTCTCAAATAAAATAAATAAAAACTTTAGAGAAAAATTACTTTATTTAAAATATGACTTAACTATTTACTAGGTAATTTACTTGCTGAACAGACTTTTTGATAGTTAAGCATTTAGATAATGAAAATAAGCAGTTTTAAAATAACTCATTGATTAAAAGATGCTTACTTTTTAGAAAACATCTGAAATCTGAATGGGTTTAATGAATGACACGACTAGTTCAATAGTGCTTTTGGAAGATTTATTTATTTATTTGAAAGTTAGAGTTACACAATAAGAGAAGGAGAGGCAGAGAGAGAGAGAGAGAGAGAGAGAGAGAAAGGGGGGGTCCTCCATTCGCTGGTTTACTCTCCTGCTGGTTACAATGGCTGGAACTGCACCGATCTGAAGCCAGGAGCCAGGAACTCTCGTCCAGATCTGCCGTTCAGGTGCAGGGGCCCAAGGACCCAAGCCGTCCTCCACCGCCTTCCCAGGCCACAGCAGAGAGCTGGATCGGAAGTGGAGCAGCTGGAACATGAACCAGCACCCACATGGGATGCCAGCACCGCAGGCAGCAGCTTCACATGCTACACCACAGTGCCAGCCCCTAATGGTGCTTTTGGATTGGTTTTGTTTGTAGTGGTATATGAGTTAATTGTGCATGTTCCTATTGCTTTACTTCCTATTACAGACTAGTAAGAATAAAAATGTATGATGTATATTTTTCATATTAAAATCATAACAAACAACAAGAATCATAGTTCTTGAGAATTTTTGATTCAGAAGTTAAATATGGTGAGGTTAGAATCAATGAACAAAATGCTTAAGTTTCACAGTCCAGTAAATGAGAACCTAGCCGCAAAGATTGCATGAGCGATTTGGTAAGTAGTTGGGACTAAGAACAGGTGTCAGTGGCTAATAGCCATGTAGGAACTTGGAAATCTAGCTCCAGTCATTTGGAGGGGAAACTAGTGTGGAAAAGATACTGTAGCCCAGAGAGACACAGTATTGAAAACAGTCTCAATGGTTGGCCTTGGAATATGACTGAGAGTTCCAGCTTGGCACCATTATCTGGATCTGGGTGACCACTGCATGTGTTAGCCTCAATTTTCCTCCATGTCAAGTGTGGGAAATATTTCTTTCTGGGTTTCTAGACAATAAAGAAAAAACCTAGTGCAGCATGGGTCATAGGACAATCTCAGTACACATCGCCAGTGTGTGTCACTGGGAATGGTGTTAGGGGTTTGGATTATTGGTTGTAGCCACATAATGAAGTTATAAAAGAATTTAGTGGCAAAAGCAGTCTTGAGTCCTTCACCCTGTCACTAATCTGTTACTAACTGGGATGCCTCTGCATACAATACTTCTTGATTTCAGATTATTCAACTCAATGAAAATTGACCACATTATTCCCCAAATTGCAGACAAGTGTAAGTAAGAAATGTGGCATCCAGTTTCATGAAGAGGATAAGAAAATACTAACGATTTGAAGAATGTAAAGGGAACAAAGGACCATGCTGCTACGTGACTGCATCTCAAATCATCATAATTGCCAACTCTAGCAAACTCAAAGGACATAGATTTTGCTCCCTGTCAAATGTCCAATTAGCAGGACAGTTTAGATAAGGCCAGAACGTGAAATTGGCAAAAGGTAATAACTAAGACTTCGGTAGCATTTAGCCATCTCTTATATAACCCTGAGGATGATTGAAAAATGGCTTTTCATCTGTAGTGTTCCCAGCTACTGAGATTGAAGCTGTGGAGAAATCTTCCATGTAAACATGTGCACATACATGTCTCTAGACATATCTGATAGAGTAGAAGATGATACAAGATAAAGGATGAGCTGTTTATAATTGAATTTGTATCCTCTCACCCAGTTACTGTGAACTGAAAGTATCCTGCATGGCAAAGATATCTAGAGTGTGTCTGTGTGTCTGTGTGTGTGTGTGCGTGCATGTGTGCATGCATGTGTGTATGTACATGTGTGTGTGAGTGTGTGTGTGTGGGGGGGGGTGAGCAGGATAACTGCCCTCTGCTTGCTCAAGAACATTCTTAATATTTAAGGCGGCACGTAGTAACAGGTTGTGGTGCATGCAAGATTTATCATCAAGTGCCCTTATCTTTCTTTATGCCCACCAAAGTTTTCTTTCATAAAGCTGTTTTATTTTTATTTCAGTATTAGTATTGATTCCCCCATTCTTTTCTACCTATTCACATGGAAGATACATTCAAAAGTCATGTTTCATAAAAGCTTTTTTGACTCTTCCCCTATTTGTATTCTCAAATCAATGTAATTTTTGCTATAAAAGCTGGCAATTATATGTCAGTGATTAGATACTGAGTTTCTTAATGTTATTCCTGTTCTTCCCAGCTAAAGATGGTAAAATGTCTATGATGAGAATGCTTATAATGTCTCCATTCCTTATTTAGCAAACTACACTTTGTGCAGGGCCTGTTCCTGAATGCTAAGAAAACCACTATGAATAAAAAGGGTTCTTTTTTTAAAAAATGATTTATTTTATTTATTTGAAAGACAAAGTTACAGAGAGAGGTATAGACAGAGAGGTCTTCTATCCACTCCTGAAATGGCCGCAATGGCTGGAGCTGAGCTGATCCAAAGCCAGGAGCCAGGAGCTTCTTCCAAGTCTCCCACATGGGGCAGGGGCCCAAGGACTTGGACCATCCTCCGCTGCTTTCCCAGGCCATTACCAGGGAGTTGGATCGGAAGTGGAGCAGCCAGGATTCAAACCGATGCTCATATGGGATGCAGGCGCTTCAGACTGGGGCTGTAACCCACTGTGCCACAGAGCTGGCCCCTCAAAAGGGTTCTTGACATTAAGGAATTTGCATTCTTCCTAGTGAGGTGCATGTAAGAGGTTCTTGATAGGTTATGTGAAAATTAATGTAACTGACTGTTTAAACCACTTTACTTCTTAAGGCACTCGTGTTTCACATTTTCAGATTCTAAATTTTCTTGAGTAAAAGCAAAGTTTCAAACCATTTGAAGAATATTGCTAAGAAGCAACATTAAAATGTTTTTTTTTCAGTGTAAATTTTCAATGTCTCATTCTGAAATGCGTATTTTAACTCTACTTCTACTATATATTTATTTTATTTTACTTATTTGTGAGACAGGCAGAAAAAAGGCAGAGAGAAACAGATAGAAAGAGTTCCCATCTGTTGATTCCCTCCCCAGTGCTTGGGAGCCAGGAACTCAACCCACGTCTCCCACATGGATGGCAGGAACCCAGTATCTCGAGCATCACCTGCTACCTCTAAGGGTCTGACTTAGCAAAAAGCTGGAATCCCGAGTGGAGCCAAGACTTGAACTCAGGCACTCTGATATGGGACGTGGGTGTTCCAAGCAGCATCTTGACTGTTATGCTGAATGTCCACCCCTGTGACATGTATTTTAAAGTAGGTAACACAGAAGTAATCAAGAGAGATTCTCAGAGCGCATTAGCCCACAGTAGCTGTGTATCTGTGGTTCTTACACTACAACTTCCTTGTAGAGTTTTCTGTCGTGGTAGAGAAGTTCAGCATCGGTAGTGTCTGGCTCAGTAGCCACTTGCTGCATGTGGTCACTTGCAACTGAAATCTTAAAACGTGACTTAGACATTAACTTTTGGTTGACTCACTTGAATTGGTTAGAATCTAAATTTCAGTGGGCACATGTGACTGTCCTGTAGGATGGCACAGGTATGGACCAAGGTGTGCGTGAGCATTGCTGTAAAACCTCTCCTGAGTCCAGGGCAGAGTTCACTGATCAGTCACAGCTCATCCTGTGAGCTTGGACATAGCCTTTGAAACCTTGACTCACATCACCCCAAGGAGAAATAAGTCTGAGCAGAATTATGTTTTTCAGGAAGAACCTAATACAAATCAGCTTGGTTTAACGAGGAAGGAGACTTTCCTTGTTAAGGAAGGGGCTCATATCACTGAATGTTCCTGGAGCCCAGGTGCTTAGATGATCTCATTAGTTCAGTGAATTTGAGTGTTGCTCTTAGAAGAAGCATGAGTTCCAGTTTTGGTTCTGCTGGGCTGCCTACACAATCCTGCACTCAGAACAGCAGCAAAAACCAAACACTTTTCCCCAGAGGTTGTGATAAAGTCCCAAGGCTAATCACCCCAATGGCCTGGGTCATATGACAACCCTGAGCCCATCCTTCTTACCAGAGAGAGGGATTGTCCTCACGGCAGGAGTGGAGGTGAGGGGAGACTGCCTCTCTCAATGCTCGCAAATGCCCTGCATTGAGAGGGAAGCTCTGACCAACATTCTTCCTTCTGAAGGGCCGCTCTGCTCTGCTGTGCTCACTCTCCTGTTCGTGATCTTGGGTGGGTTTTGCCACAGGCCTGGGTGTCCCCTCAGTGGGCCCCTCAGATCTGATCTGCCTACTCACCTGCACAAATAGGTGTAAGCCCTGCATGTAGAGGAAAGAGTTCCTGGTCTCTACCTTCCCTGTCCTGAAGCAGAGATGTTGAAGTCTTTCCCAGTTCAGCTCCTATCCAGTGCCATTGCTGCCTGTGCTACCGCCTGTAAGGATGCCCCTCTCTTGCAATGACACGTATGCAGAGGTAGGATTTGTGTTTATATCTGTGGCCTCGGCACTGGAGACCACAATATTTTTATGTAATGTATCCGTGCCTTTCCATTTTGTTTTTGGCTGTGATCAGTGACTACACAACACTGTATGGATACATATATCTAGAAAGCAAACAAACTCACGATACTCTTTTTGTGGATAATATGAATCAGAAGTCTGGGGGTACATCATGGTTGCAAAAGAAGATGAGGGAGGTGTAGGATTCAATGAGGAAGAAGTCTGTGTTGCAGAAGACAGAAAAGGAAAATAAACGTTGGCTCTATCAAGGGCGGGCACTGGAAACATCTAGTACCTTTTCCTTGTTGACAAATAAGCACAGTGAGTCACACCATCCCGAGGTGGAAGTGGAGGATCCTAGAGATGAGTGATAAGGTCCCACAGGAAGCCCTCCGTCAAAGAAGAGAATGCAGATGCTGCTTCCTGAAGGCTGAGCATGACCGTTAGGGCTTTTCTCTCTCTTTAGGTACAGTTTTGGTTTTTTTTTAACAGATAAAATTATTTATTTATTTGGAAGGCAGAAGGACAGAGAAAGAGAGGAGAGACATAGTTTCCATCCACTCAAATGGCCAAAACAACCAGACCTGGGCCAGGCAGAAGCCGGGAGCCAGGTACTCCATTCAGGTCTCCCATGTGGGTAGCAGGGCCCCACGCATTGGGCCATCCTCTGCTGCTTTCCCAGGTACGTTAGCAGGGAGCTAGATCAGAACTGGAGCAGCTGGGGGATGCCTGCATGGCAAGAACTGCTTAACCCACTGCACCACAGTGCTGGTTCCTGGATGTAGATTCTGAGCAGGGTGTGAAAGACAACCACCACGAGATTTTTATTTACTGTAAAATTTTGATTTTAAAACCATCTCAGTATGTTGAAGGTCAAAATGTTAGGCTGTGTAGAAGGAAATGTTTTGAACCTTACTGGTAGAAGTCAAAGTATGCAGTCTAGGCAGTTGTGTGTCTCATTTGGAAGGAGATTCAAAGTGAGTCAGGGCCAAGGTTGGGACAGGTCCTCAGGCAGCATCTTATTCTGACGCAGAGCCTTTCTGCTGTTTCACAGAGGGGAGACTGGAAGGGGCTGAAAGGGCGGCGAAGACCAGTCCTGCGCTTCGGTCACTGTACCCAGAGCCAGCTGTCTTCCTAGTCCCTGGTTCCCAGGAAAGAGCTCACGTTCAGTTGCCCCACTCAGTTTTGAAGGAGAAGGGAGAGGAGGGGAGTGAGAGAAATGTGCTACTCTTCCAGCAGTTACTCTGGGCCGGAGGTTGTGGTCCCTGTGAGCATACAGGGGCTGAGTAGGATGGTCTTTGCCCTCAGGGGGCTCAGAGTCTGGGTCTCAGACACATTGCCCAGTTGCCCCCAAGGCAGCTTCACCTGAGTCTTCTGAATGGTAGACGCCTTTTCTGTTTCTTGGAGAAACTCAAAATCCCTCCCTCTCCTAAAAAAAATGAATGCAAAAAAAAAAAAAAAAACCACAAATAGTCCTATGAATTGATAGCTAATGTGCTGTAATTTTTTCTTCTGTTTTATTGTCAGACTTTGAACTTCTGTGCTCACATATATATGATTGAATTCAGAATAACATTCACTGAGCAACCAATTTAAAAGTCATTGCACTGGATCATGACATAGAAATGTGTGTGTCATCCTACTTTGTTCTTTCGTCTCTTCTACATATTGTCAAAGGACACCAGTGACTCCCAAATCCCTAAATCAGTGAAGTTTTCACAGGCTTCTTTTTCTTGATTGCTCTGGCTTTGAACCCACTCACTGACCACTGCTCCTTAAATGTGTAACTTTTGCTACAACACTTCCATTCATCGAATTACCTTCCCTATATTCATTATTGAGTCCTTCCCAGCAGAAGCCCATGAAACACGAGGTTTCCAAGATTTCTTTGTCAGGGCAGCCACTGCAGCACAACTGGCTGAGCACCTGCTTAGGATGCCCATATCCCATGTCAGAGTGCCAGTTCCAGCTCATCCAGCTTCCAGCTAGTGCATCCTGGTAGGCCGAAGATGATGACTCAACTACTTGGGCCCCTGCCACCCACATAGATGACCCGGCTGTATTTCTGGCCTGCTGGCTTTGGCCTGGCCCAACCCTGGCTGTTGTGAACATTTGAGGAATGAATCAGTGGGTGGAAGCTCTCTCTCTGTTTCTATCCTTGTGCCATTAAAGTAGATGAAAATAAATAAAACAGTCCTCTTTTTCCAATGTATTGATTTCCCTGTGTTGTAATTGTCATCACCACATTCAAGACTTCAATGTTCCTTCCTTTTTTTTTTTTTTTTTTTTTTAGATTTATTTATTTATTTGAAAAGCAGAGTTACGGAGAGAGGGAGAAAGAATTTTTCATTTGCTGTTTCACTCCCCAAATGGTCGCAGTGACCAGGGCTGAGCCATGCCAAAGCCGGGAGCCAGGGTGGCAGTGACCCAAGCATGTGGGCCATCTTCCACTACTTTCCCAAGTCATTAGCAGGGAGTTGGATCAAAAGTGGGGCAGCCAGGACTGGAACTGGTGCCTAAATGGCGTGCTGGCACCGCAGGCTGTGGATTAACCTGCTGTGCCACAGTGTCAGCCGCGATACTCCTTCTTACCCAGTCTAATCAGTAGGCATCCATGACAGTAGGATTTGACTGAGTGTGGTCATCTGTAAAATGATGACCGGTCAGCACCGTTTTCACTTTTCCCCCCTCCATTCTTTTATTCTAGGTTGAATCCACATCTGTAAACCTAACTCTTCCGTAGACTCCAGCTGACATTTATAAGATGTGTTCCAGTTATTTAAACTCAGTATGGTTAGAAGCTGACCCTCCCACCTTCCTGCTCCGCCTGATTTCCTCATTCTACCAGTGTCACCTTCTCACTACCTCCTGCCCCCTCCTCCCAACGGGGTACAGGCTTGGGTCCTAGATTCAACTCTGGCTCCATTATCCTCTCTCCACTCTTCCCAAATGTATCACCAGGGTAGCACCTTTTTCTCCTCTTGCTCTTGTTTTTGCTCCTTTTAAAATAGGACTCATCATTTGGGTTATATTTTCCTTCTGTCAAGCCTAGTATACACTTCACACTGAGCAAGTACCCAGTCAATATTTGTTGAAAGGAATGTCTCATTTTTCTCTTATTGCCTGATGCTCAGTACTCATTAAGAAATGGTAAATCATAATTAAAGCCAACAAAATAAGAATCGGAACAGCATTCTCTGTTTTCCACCCCTAGCTTAAGTACAACATTTAAGCCACCTGAAATAGAATAAACTGGTTAGAAAAACAATGTTGTTCTTTGAGCCCTTACAGAACATAAATTCGGTGAAAATCTGTTCAAACCACAACTCTAATTAAAGGTTTTAGCTGCCAAATAATATGTTCTGGTTAAAGCCAAGTGAGTATTATGGAGTGTTTCATGAATAACAGCACAAGCTTTGTAGTTTGCAGTTGACTTTCTCATGGGAAACTCATGGAAAGGAGAGTGATACCTCCCTGTTGACTTTAACTTTGAGAAAGGCAAAGCATGTTGAAATTGTACATAATTCTCTTCTAAAGAAAAGGAAATAGCATTTCAATGGTTTTCCTCAGTGTCTTATTGAGTTATGGTAGGGCACAATTATGTCTGTTAAATTGATTTACCAGATGGAAGGTTACATTTTATATTTAGCTGATTAAGTCGTAGGAGGCTGGAATTCTATCTCGTACCATAAAGATCATGTATAAAGGCAAAAATATTTTAATTACATTTTGAAACTAATTAGAGATTTGAACTTGCTCCCCCTCCTCTCTTAAATACACTGAACTAAGACGGAAAATTCTTCTTAGAAATAGGCTTTATCATAGAGTGTTTGATTTAATGACTTAATATATAAAATGGAATCTATAAAAAATGAAAAAAAATTCCCAGTCAGATTTTGGAATTGTTTGCTTATCATGGTTATTTAATATGTACAGAGTATTCTTAGTATTTTAGAATTAAAATAAATGATTCTTAACATATATCTTTATGGAAATTTTTGCAGAAAGATTTAAAAGAGAAAAATTCTATTTTGGTTTTCTATTTTAACTTTTCTTGTAAATAAGCACCTGTTAATAAATCTTTCCCTTTTGTGCAAAATTAAATCTGATAAAGTGGTAAATATTAAGTAAATTATTATCCTGGTAATTTTGGTAAATGATGAGTGATGGGCATGTGTAACTAATATATAATTAGCACTCTTTAATATCTTCCTTCAACCCTAAAAATAATGCCACGAGAACATAGCACAGGAGAGCCCGATCTCGTCAGGGGACTAGCATTTCAGGGCAACCAGACTTCCAAAACACTGCCAAGCTTAGAATCCGTTAGATTGCTGTGCTGTTTTCCTGTGGCTTGGGACAAATTGTCACACACTTACTTAGTTGTTTTAAATAGCACATATTTATTATCAGACAGTTCTGGAGGTTGGAAATCAAAAATGATTCTCCCTGGGTTAAAATCAGGATGTCAGCCAAACTGTGCTCCTTCCTGGAGCCTGCAGGGGTGAACACATTTCCCTGCCATTTTCAGCTGTGGGTCCTTTTTCAGCTACCTAGCCAACAGTGACCAAATTAGCTTTTCTTCAAAATGTGTCATCGGGTACTCATGCCCTTTCTCCTTTCCTTTGTGAAAGACCTTTGAGTTCGCTCTGGACTGCTTGTACAGTGCAGAGTGATCTCCCTATCTGTGAGGCAGCTATTAGCAACCTGAAATCCAACTGTAACGTTAATGCCTCTTAACTATGTGTGCAACACACAGTCCCCCTTCCATGTCCATAGGTCCAACTACTTCCTCAGATGGGTGGTTCCACTACCCCCTCAGATTGGTGGAGAATACTTTTTTAAAAATTGCCTCCATATAGAGCATGTACAGACATTTTCCTTTTTTCATTTTTCTTTAGACAGTATAGGATAAGAGCTATTTGCATGCAATTTACATTGCATTAGGTATTACAGATAATCTAGAGATGATTTAAAGTATATTATGGGGTATGTGTAGGTTACGTGTAAATGCTCATCTATGAGAGACTTGAGCACCTGCAGATCTTGGGAGTCATGGAGGGCAGGAGAGAGTCCTCGAACCAGTGTCTTCCCAAGTTCTGAGGGTGGAACATGGACATCTTTCAGGGTGGGGAGTCATTTTTTCCTACATAATTCACCTGCTAAGAGTTTTCCTTAGGATGATGCTTTCTGTACTTCATGTTGACTTCCTAGCTCCTTGGCATTTTGTTTGATATTTAATGTTTCTTTAGCCAGTTACCCTAAGAAAATGGAATGAACAGAAGGTATTTAACAGATCTATCTTTAGTAAAGAGTTTTGGGAAGACCTGAATAAATCCAGAAGTGGCATTTTTGCCTTTTACACCAATCTGAAATGGTTAATAGTTGTTTCAGTATATTTTATAAGAAAATTAATGATAAAAGTAATACACAAAACGATGGATGCCATTGGGACAGGATTGAATTACCAAGAATATTCCAAAAACTGTGAAGCTTACATAAAGGTTAGGGATTCAAAACTTGCAAGGGAAAATAAGTGACAATAAATGCCCAGATGCTTGGAAGATGTCACATCAGGAAGGAGCAGGAAAGGAGGTGGTCTTTGAACTGGGTCAAGGACAAGCTGCTCTTGAGCAGAGGCAGCGCTGTCATGGGTGACGATGATCCAGGGTACTTGGCCATCTCTGAGGAACTTTGAAGCCTAGTGCTTATACTGAAGTACTTGAAGTTGAGAGAGCAACTCTAAGCAGCTGGAGTTGGACTTTTAAAGATACATGTACGTGACACTTCTGGCTAGAAAACCACTTAAACTAAGCAGAACGATGTGATTCTCTAAGGAGATTACTAGAACCCTCTTCTGAGCAGTGGTCCAATCCAGAAATCTCCTAGTGACTCCTAGTTCTCCTAGTCATCTCATTCAGTATTTACTTTGATTATCATTTCCTCTTGAACCTCCCCTTTATTATCATGCCTACTGTCTTAGTTCATTCCTCTTTTAGTTCAGTTCCACCTGCTGACCAGCCTTTTATTCCATCATGCTTCTGTCCAGTAAGTCCTCCATCTTTCTGAAATTTAAAGCTAATCTTCATGCCCCCTTATGTAAGAACCATTTGGTGTCTCTTCCGTAACCCATACAACTTATGCCCTTCCATGGCCAGTGCAGTCTTGTCACCCTTCCTATTCTTTTTTCCTACCTTTCACCTGTTCTACTACCTTCAACCCCTTTGCCTAGGTCTAGGCATACCCATGAACAGATGTTGTTGTTTCACATTAGGAAAAGCCATTCACATTTGGTTTTCCAAATGCTTCTTGTTCTTCCTAAAGGGTTGCCTTGATAGTTTATATTTGTCTTTACATGCTCCTCTGTATTACACTTGTATTCTGCTAAGCTTTGCCTGGAGCCGCCTTCTCACCTACAGGCTTACCCCAGATACTCCATATTTTAAACTGTATGCCCCAGAATACCTGCCTGGACATATCTCAGTGAATATATCTTCATAATGAAAGTAAAATTTGTGTGTGTGTGTGTGTGTTTTTGGGGGGGGGGGTGGTTGGCAAAGCAGTGAAGATGCCTATTGAGATGCCTGTGTGCCATTTTTGAGTGATTGGGTTGTAATTCCAGGTCTGCTTCCAGTTCCAAATTCTTTTTTTTTTAATTTATTTTATTTATTTGAAAGAGGTAGAGGCAGAGAGAAAGAGAGAGGTCTTCCATCCACTGGTTCACTCCCCAAATGGCCGTAATGGCCAGAGCTGCATCGATCTGAAGCCAGGAGCCAGGAGCTTTTTCCAGGTCTCCCATATTGGTGCAGGGGCCCAAGGACTTAGGCCTTCTTCCACTGCTTTCCCAGGCAATAGCAGAGAGCTGGATCAGAAGCGGAGCAGCCAGGACTCGAATTGGCACCCATATGGGATGCTGGCACTGCAGGCTGGGGCTTTAATTCGCTACACCACAGCGCCTGCCCCCTAAATTCTTGCTAATGCAAATCCTGGGAGACAGCAGATAATGACTCAAGTACTTGGGTCTTGCCACCCTCAGGGGAGGCCATGGTTGAGATCCACACTCCCGGCTTTGGCCTGGCCCAGCCTCAGCTATTATACATTTGGGGAGTGAACCAGCATGTGGAAGAGCTTTCCATATGTCTCTGTTTCTCTCCCTCTCCTAATGTCTCTGCATTTCCAGTGAAAATATAACCAAATAAAATTTTTAATTAAAAAAGTAAAGGTAAAATTCCTTGTCCATTGAGAAATCCTTGAGGACACTGTGTATAGCTTATTTGGTACTGTGTACCCAGCATCTTGATACACACACACACACATTTAGGTATTTAAAATTTTGGAAGGTCTCTTAAGAATTCATTTTTTAAGACATTGTATTTAAGGCCAAGTGTGTGTGTGTGTGTGTGTGTGTGAGAGAGAGAGATAGAGAGAGAGAGAGAGAGAGAGAGAGAGACAGAGAGACATCTTCTGTCTGCTGGTTCACTCCCAAATGGCAGCAACAGCTAGGTTTGGACCAGGCTGAAGCCAGGAACCAAGAAGTCCACCCAGGTCTCCCATGTAGAAGATAAGGGCCCAGACACTTGGACCATCTTACACTGATTTCCCAGGCGTATTAGCAGAGAGCTGGACCAGAAACTGAGCAGCCAGCACTCAGACCAGTGCTCTGATAACACTAGCATGAAAACATCATCTTAGCTTCCTGTACCATAATGCCAGCCCTTTAAGAACTCTGAAGAATTTAATTTGCCCTAATTTTGAGGACAAAGATTAAGTGATTGCTTTTGGATGACTATAACTGGGTGAGTGAGAAGAAACCATTTGTTATTGGTTGATGTTACAGTCTTTTTAATACTATTTTAATTCTTATAGAATAAATTGACAAGCTATAAGATGATTGTCCTTTTTTATGGGAAGTAACTAAAAATTGTCAGATAAACATCAGAGCAAAAATGCTAATGTATTTGAAGTGAGCAATTTTATGACATTGAAAGTTAGCGATTTACCACATTTATTGCACTTAATTCATTCCATTTATTGCTTCTGAATCCTTTAAGTTCAAGGACATAGATATTAGTGTTACATTTGCAAGAAAGAAAATTGAGACACAGAGATAGTCAGTAGTGCTTTACTCTGGGCACATAGTGTTGGAACCAAGATTGGAAAATGCCAGGCTGTTAGGAGGATAAGAAAAAGCTCACGTGAGAACTCAAATCAGTGCAACACAGCTTACATTGCTGGTGATATGCAGGAAGCTTTCAGGGTGTTAGGTGTTCATTTTCTTATCCATAGGATCCTGGCCTATAGACCAGTCTGCTGGGAGGAATTCCCTGCTGTCCCACTGTGTGACCCTGCCCCAGTATGGATCTGCCCACAGGAATCCCCACCCTCATCTCGTAAGCTCACCCTTGTTTATACAACTAGCTCCTAGAAAATGCTTGGGCACAGAATATGTTTACAAGGTTTTCATCTCCAAATAGGACTGCTTTCACGACATTTCTATTTAAAATAGTATATCAAAGATATATCTCATATAGGAGGTAGATAAAATGGTAAATATATAGCATGTTTTTTCATGCATAGATAGGAATTCGTTGATTACAGGAGATGATTTATAGCAGAACGAAGTAGTTAATTCTGTATTGCTATTTATGTGTATAGAATTTTAGGAACAAAAAGTATTTTTCTTTTAGAAAAGAAAGAAATATATCTGAATTTAGACTGCTCTCAGAAGTAGCACATTGTTTAAGTTACGAAATACTGATTCAGAAGTAGGCCTTTATTGTAAACCTTGGAGCATCAAGGGAAAAGGAGTATTATTTTAGAAACTGGATTGAAGGAGAATGAAATCTATTTGTAATTTAGTTTGATTTGTTAAAATTGTTGTTCAGTATGATGCCATATAAGTTCTCAAAATTTATTTTTTACTCAGATAAATAATATAATGTATATTCTGACAGTTAAAGTGGCACATGGAGATCTCCTAAGCTGTGAGGGACATGGATTCTTTGGCATAGTATTTCTGATGCCTGCCAGAAACAAGATGTCTTCTGCATCCCACATCTGACCCCTAAGACCCAGGGCTGTAACATTCAGTACTTCTTGGTTGTTAGAGAAACTGAAGTTCAGCTAGCTCTCTTCTTAGCATTGAAACCCATGCTTTCCATGTGAGAGTCCTTTTATGCTTGGATATGTGAACATATGCATTTGCTGTTTTATTGAGACCCACCAGGAGTCTGAGTGGTTGCTAAGTCCTGGGAATAGATACAAAACCCATTATTGCATTTACTGTTCTCAGTGCAATTTGTAGTAGATTGAATTAGGAAAAGCCATGAGGCCTAAGGGCCATATCACAGTGTTTTGAGATTAGGAAGTAGTGGTGTGAATACAATGCTATTAAAAAACCGACCTTGACTATGACTAAAGTATAAATGTAGGAGGTAGGTAATTCTGATCTATACCTGGGGACAGTATAGTGGTGCCATGGGCTAAGTTGCTGCATCTTTCATCAGAGTGCCTGTTCAAGTCCTGGCTGCTCCACGTCTGATTCAGTTTCTTGCTGCTGTTCCTGGGAAGGCAGCAGATAATGCTCCAAGTACTTGGGCCCGTGTCTCCCATGTGGAAGACCAGGATGGAGTTCCAGGCTCTTGCTTGGCTTTGGCTGCTCAGACCTGACTGTTGTGGCCCTTTGGGTAGTGAGCCATGGGTTGGAAGATCTTGCTCTCTCTGCCTCTCCCTCTTTCTGTTGCTCTGCCTTTTAAATAAATAAATCTTTAATAAAGGATCTGTATCTATGGAGGACTTATTTTTATTTGAATTGAAGACACTTGAGCATGTCTTCACTCTCAGAAGAGAGATAGAGTTAAAAGGTACAGGTTGGATAACCTCTGTTAGTGTTTCATAATTTAGCTAAATTTTGCTTCATAATTATTTTGAAGCTTTGTTTTCCATAGAGTATCCCTTTCCCTGCCAGTGCAGTTAATTAATCCCCATTCCTTGAATTTGCAGGCATCTTCCTTGGCACTTGGTTATTCCCTCTGTCAGCGTCTGCAGCGTCTGTTTTAGGCCTAAGAAGCATCTCTCAAGGCAGGTGACCCTGCGGTATGCCCTTTTCCAGTCTAGTTCTCTGCTGTGGCCCAGGAAGGCAGTGGAGGATGGCCCAAGTGCTTGGGCCCTGCACCCACATGGGAGACCAGGAGGAAGCACCTGGCTCCTGGCTTCGGATCAGCGCAGCGCCAGCTGTGGCGGCCATTTGGGGGGTGAACCAACGGAAAAAGGAAGACCTTTTTCTCTGTCTTTCTCTCTCTCGCTGTCTAATTCTGCCTGTCAAAAAAAACAAAAACAAAAACGTAATTCAACAACTAGAATTCATCGGTATATTTGCAGTGGTAGATCACCATTTGCAGTAGTATTTCTCAAAGAAAAATGTGTAGTTTTTTCAGGAAATTACATTCACATATTACTAAAATCGTGGCTAGTTATTAAAAGCTAACATTTCTCCCAAAATGATTTTTCAAGGAAATTTCATTTGTGCATTATGTATTATTAATTGGTTATAATTAGAGATTAGCAATTTTGCTACTTGATATCAAAATACATAAAATCTGACTCATATCGTTGAAGATTCATATCATCCATGCCTAAAGGAAGGTCTAAATGCTCCTTTAGAAAATGCATAGACTTTGTCTAATGATGGAACTTTTAGTTAAAGAGTAGCCTGCCTCTTTTGATCAGCTAGATTAGATTTGCTGTGTTCCCAAAGTGTCTTTCATGATTATTATGCTTATTTGAGCAGCTCTCACATAGCATGAAGCTCGGCCACGCCACCCTGGGTAAGAGAAGTGAGGTGGGCAGGCCCCATCCCAGTCAAGCTAATCTTCACATAGGGCATAAAGACAGGGCAGGAATGCATCCTAAGGTTTGGTTCCAAGTGCCTGAGCACTTGAATATGGGGCTCCTAGGGTGGCCCCTGTGGGCACCTCTGATGGCAGAGAAACCCAGGAGAGGGAGAGCTGTGTGGGTAAAAGGACAGATAACCTGTAAGGCAGGGAAGAATAGGCAATGCCAGCGAGGGACGATGAGGTTGAGGATGAAGGCTTAACTTTCACCTGTTGATGGAAAGCTGAACACTCACTGCAGGTGCAAGTGTTGCAGATATTCACTAGGGTAAAGACAGGTTTATTAATCTAGCACTTACATGACAGAGTTTGCATTGGCATCCCAGCCTGGTCTGTTTGTGTCAGAGGCCTATGTGCTTCCACAGAAGATAGCTTATCTGTACCTTTGTATACATGTTCAGGAATGACACCATACACCAATCTTTTAGGGAGATGACAGCTTATTTATGCATTGACACTGTGCCTCAGAATCCCAACTTCAAAATCTTTGTGTCTTCTCTCAAACTTTCACATTCCTTCCCATTTTGTATTCTTATACCCAGTTACCCTGTTCATTCTGCATCAGGGAAATTGGAATGAGAACAGAGATTTGGACTACTTTTAGCTCATGAAGTGTTTTCCAAATGTGTTCTGTTTTCTTTTGTTCCATTTTTTTTCTTTTTTGAGTAAGAAGATGAAAAGTTAGGTCTGTCCTGCTTATCTTAATATGAATATTTTTCATTTCAATGATGATAGTCAATTTTTATGCAAAGTTTTCATCTCAGCAGACAAATGCATTCAGATGGGCACACACATTGAAAAGCTTGCCTTCTGTTTCTGTGATTAATTGAGATGTAGAGAGTGATGGGTGTGGAGTAAAAATAGAAAGGCAATTAGTGCAACTAGGCATGAAATACATTCATATACAAGCAGAACTTCTCCCCAGCTAGTGGTGTTTTTCTAGGCTCTGAGGATTTGCATCCCATTAGTAAGTCACTGGCATGGAAGTCTTCAGCCTTTGGGGAGATCAGAGCATTAAAAGTGGAATTAACTTTAACTGCAAACGAGCCAACACACTAGGTCATTAATTCTACTGTTTGGATACATATCATGCTGAGCTTTGGTGTGTGGGCTTCTGAAAAGTTAGCAGTGAGTTTATAGAGCATTGCGGAGACTAAATATGATGCTTATCTATCATCCCATCCCTCACCCACACCACTGTGATACTCATTTCTCATATTCATGACTCAAAACGAGTATTGAAGTATAAACAAAAGTTTGCTAGATCCACAGGAAATGGGCCTTTCATCAGAGAATACGTATATTGTATATTTTGCAAAAGTAAAGTTACGTTGCCCTTTCCAGAATATCAGTGACTCCTGATTTTTTTTTTTTTTTTTTTTTTTGACAGGCAGAGTAGACAGTGAGAGAGAGACAGAGAGAAAGGTCTTCCTTTGCCGTTGGTTCACCCTCCAATGGCCGCCGCGGTAGGCGCGTTGCAGCCGGTGTACCGCGCTGATCCGATGGCAGGAGCCAGGTGCTTCTCCTGGTCTCCCATGCGGGTGCAGGGCCCAAGGACTTGGGCCATCCTCCACTGCACTCCCTGGCCACAGCAGAGAGCTGGCCTGGAAGAGGGGCAACTGGGACAGGATCGGCGCCCCGACCGGGACTAGAACCCGGTGTGCCGGCGCCGCTAGGCGGAGGATTAGCCTAGTGAGCCGCGGTGCCGGCCAGTGACTCCTGATTTTTAAGAACTTACGTCCTCAACTGAGGAACCATAATGCCTCAGGTGTTATCCTTTCCAAAACTGCAAATTTTGTCTCTCTGGATATCTCCACCCAGCAATAGAAATAGTCTTTCTGTACATTGTTTTAGAAATTTTAGTGGTGTTAATGATATCTTAAAATCATTTTCCAAGAATAAAATGATGGGAGTACCTCTTGTGTTTAAGCCACATAGAGTACTGTCTGATTTCAGATCATCTTTCCCATCTCCCCATCCTCTTTGAGAATCACCTGTAGGTTTATTTTTTTTAAGATTTATTTATTTGAAAGGCAGACTTACAGAGAGGGAGAGGCAGAGAGAGAGAGAGAAAGAGGTCTTACATCCGCTGGTTCACTCCCTGGATGCCCACAATGGCCAAAGCTGTGCCGTTCTGAAGCCAGGAGCCAGGAGCTTCCTCTGGGTATCCCACATGGGTGCAGGGGCCCAAAAGCACCTGGGCCATCTTCTACAGCTCTCCCAGGCTATAGCAGAGAGCTGGATTGGAAGTGGAGCAGCTGGGACTTGAACCTGTGCCCATATGGGATGCCAACACTATAGGTGGCAGCTTTACCCTCTACACCACAGCTCCCGCCCCATCGCTGGCAGGTTTTGTTAACTGTAATCATCCCAGAACAGCATAGTTATTAACAGCTGTTGTTCACTGTTTGCTTCCCCCAGGGTTTCTGACACTTAATATGTTGACATGTGTTTCTAGAACATTCCTTGTTGAGAAGGTGGTACTGGGCCTTGCAGGATGTTTGCAGCATCTCTTATTTCCACTCACCAGATTCATTTAGCAGCTCCTCAGCTGACCATCAAAAATGTCTCCAGACATTGTCAGTGTGTCCCCTGGGGTGACATCTTCCAAGGTTGGGAACCACTGGTGTATCCTCTACTAGAGATAATTGCATTTGCTTCTATAGGAACTTCAAGGAGAGCTGGACATTAATCCGGGTTCTGGCAGGGAACATACCTATTCAGCATGGAGCACAGGCTTTGATGAAGGGATTATACTTGCAGTGAATGGAGCAGGGTTAAAGAAACTAATTAGGCATATAAAAGCACCCAAACAAAAGCAACAGCAAGAATGCATTCCTATACCTAGACTGAAGGAGAATGGAGAGAAAAGTGCTCCTGGGCACTGGGGAGCCACAGCCAGGGAGCAGGACTCAGAGGGAGCAGAGACAGGAGACAAAGCCATGGCCAGTGATACAGCTCTGCCACAGGAGACTGCAGAATACCCCCGTCTCTTCCTTCTCCTTAATCCTTTCCGCACTCACCTGTCCTGCCAGTAGGTTGGGTGCAAATGAAGCTCACCTGCTAAGGGGTGGATTGATGCAACTCCAGGATTCAGCTCACCCTGGCCTCGAAGAAGGATGGAAAGTGGAATCTGTTGGAAAAGCTGGAGAAAGTCCAGAAAAAAACACTCTCCCATTTTAACATGAGAAATGGAGATTGAGAGATATAAATAAAGTTCTTCCAAAGCCAAACAGCTAATGGGTGGAGCAGACATTTGAATGCACATCTTTTTGACTGTAGGCACTGCGGAGATGTGGTCCCCAGCTGATTGGCACAAATGAACTGATGATCAGCGAGACTCTGAGTTGTTCAAGGTTATTAACATTCGTAGGTGGTAGGTGCAAGACTGGAATCTTGTTCTCATTCCTGTCCTAGTCTTTGCTTTCCTGTGTTGACCACCGAAAGCATTTAAGAGTTGTATATCCATCCCCATTCTCCAGTAGACAAACACAGGAGTGAAAGCTCTCTGCCAGCCTTAAAAATAATTTCTTTCTGAATAGCTTGTGAAATTTTAGGGTTTCATCTAGAATGTTTAAATGGCATATGCTGTTTTTCCAAGCTGTCGGCACATTTTTGTCTTGATTGCAGATCCTCAGCCCCAGTTAGTGTGGTGTGTCAGGAATGGGCAGGGGGAAGGAATGAGAATCAGGAGATGTGGGGCCCAGGCCTGGCACAAGCCTGTGCTAGCTGTGAAACCTTAGGCAGTAGCACCAGTAGCACAAGCTCCATAACCTTTGCTTCTTTCATTTCACCCAAACCTTCACAGTAATTCTGGAGCTGTAATTCGGTAGCTACAACCTGTGGCACGGGGAGATGTTCAGACCTTTTGTTTTACAATGAAGAATCAACCTCTGAGTGTCTCCTTGCAGAAGAGAGGGCCACCCAGCCTCACCTCCACATCCTGCTACTGAAAGTGTCTTTTCAGTACACCCACTGCTTTTTTGAAAAGTTTATGCAAAAGGCAGGAAGACAAAGAGGGTGGGGACAAGAGATGGTGGTTCTCATCTGCTGGTTGATTGCTTAAATGCTGACCCGAGCATGAACCAGACTGAAGCTGGCAGCTGGGACCTCAATCCAAATCTCCCAAGGGTCACAGTGACTCAGTTACTTGAGCTATAAGCACTGTCTCCCAGGGTCTACAGTAGCAGGAAGCCAGTGTCAGGAGTCGGAGCTGTTGAAACTGAGGCTCTTAAATGTGGGATGTGGAGTCATAACCACTAGGCTAAACCCTTACCCTCTCATCCACTGCTCATTGAAGTGATTAAGCAGGTGATAAACTCCCTATGGACAGCCAGTCTGTGGCATTGGCATCTAATTCTTTAGTTTTTCATTACAAGTCCTGTCTCCTGCCTAGCTCTAAGTCTTAAATCTAAGACTTTTGACCTGGGATTTTATAAGCAAAGGTTCAAAAGATGCCAGTACAGTTTGCACCTCAAGATTCATAATTTCTTTTAGATTCTAGATGAAGGTATTAATTAGTTACAGCTTTTCAGGGGCATGATTGAATTTTTAAAGGAATTTTAAAGTAAATATAGATAGGGAGACAAATCTAAGTTAATGTGGTCTCATTTTCTCACTTAACCTGAGTGATTTTGGTGATATTGAGAATCAGGCTTTTCCAACCATGGGAAAGGTCTTTCAGGAACCTTCATCTCTTCCCAAACCTTTGACCTTCTTGGCCTCAAGGTAGGAGGCTGAACAAGGTCTCTGTCATGTTGAATTTCTTGCCCTCAATCCTGCTCTGTGCCCCTCCTCTCTGGATTTTTTTTTTTACATATTTCTAGACCCCCAATTTTTGTTTTTACCTTTTCAATATGTTCAGACATAAAATCAGGCATATGACACAAGAAAGTAACTGGCATTTTTTTTTTTTTATATGTGAGTTTAACCTCTCTTTCAAGCTGCTATTTCACCCGACCAATTCCAAGAACACTTATAATGCAAGGGTTCTCGAGTCAAGTTTAAAGCGGTAGAGAAGGGAAAAAGAAAAGAACAAAAAGGGAAATATGTACTGATGTTTTAAGTCTGAAAGCAGAAAAAGACGGAAAGATCTTTGTAGTCTGGCAAAAATAAAAATTCCTCCAAAGAAAACATTTTTGCTGATCAAAAGATCTCTCTATAAGATTTTGTCTGCTGTGGGTAACTCGGCTTTGGAACTGTAATTTTATAGTATTTATTGTGTTCATCCATAAGAAAAAGGTGGAGAAGTCATATTTTTAGTAGTTGGAACAGAGTTAAGTAAGATTACCTGGAAACAAATACAGACTTCATCCCTTTTTAGTTTGTTGACTCGGGCAAGTTATTTACTCTCTCTTCTGTGTTTGGCTTGAGTTCTCATCAATACAGTAAAATTTTAAACAGTATCCATGCCACATAGATGTTTTTATGCTTAAACAATGTAATATTGGTAAAATGCTTAGAACAGTACTGGAAAATATAAAACACTATATAAATGCTAATTGTCTTCAGAAATATCCTTTCTTGTATCACCATCATCATCATCATTATTCTACTGCTGCACAGAGACCCAATGTAGTGTTTCTATTCTTAGGAATTAAAATAAGAACCCAATAAATAATAGCCACTGATGGAGCTTCTCTATTTAGAATAATTTACACAAAGAAATAGTGGCATCGGCATGACTAACGGACATTTGCATTTTGGACCACACGACCTAACTCCACAGTCTCAATTCTAAGACATGGCTGCCCTTCCTGCCCAGCTGACAGAAGGCTAATTGTCCAGAAACTCTGTTCACAGTGAATCTATGTGCTTGGTGTGATTATGCTGTGTTTTCCCAGGGTCTTGGGTTAGAAACTACTGAGAAAGAAGCATCCCAGGAGTCAGAATTAGACATAAATTATTTGTTACTTAGGTATCTTCATATTACCAGAAGTCAGGGCAGAGCCTGTGAAGCCACACTGAGGAACTACCTTTGTGGTTATTGAGTTTCCCCCCCTGGGAGAATTAGGAGAACTCATTGTGAAGTGCAATAAATCTTACTCTGACCCAAACATAATTAGTGACTACACTCCCCACTAACAGTCCCAATTCTGATAGATAAAATGAATACAAAGCTTATTTTCATTTCCTTTTCCCTTCATGTGTAGGGAAGTAGAAAGACATTTCACTCATTTCCTAAACATAATGACTATATTTGTGTGTATAATGAATTTAGAGTCAATGCCTTATTTACATGCTTGAATTTTTAATTTGAGGATAAGAAGGATCCAAGAAAAGGGTGAGACTTTTTTTTTTTTTTTTTTAATTTTAAACACAGGAGCAACCGGCTCTCTATTTTTTAATTTTTATCTATTTTCTCTGTCTCGATCCCCAGCCTCTGAGCCCAACTTGAAGGTGCGGTCCAGGTTAAAACAGAAAGTGGCAGAGAGGAGAAGCAGCCCCTTACTCAGGCGGAAGGATGGAAATGTTGTCACTTCATTCAAGAAGCGAATGTTTGAGGTGACAGGTAATTGAGGACCGGGCAGTCATACGCTCACAAATGCGGGTAGTAGGAATGAAAAAATAGTTTAGAGTCAATATGCTTGCGTGCATAATAAAATTATTTTCAGGAGAAATATTTCTTGAAAGGAAATTGTATTGAAACTCACAAATAGTTCAGTAAACCTGTTTATGCCTTCACCGACTGTGTTAAACAGGAAATGAATGAAGAAACAGAGCTTCGTGTCAATCGAAGGCCAAGTAAGGAGCACCCGAGCTCACCTGATCCTTTGCAGAAACAGGCAGTCCATTCTGGGCATGCCAACCAGGAGAATATAACTTTTAATGAAATCTGATCAGAAATGAGCAGAGGGAGGTCCAGCCATAACATTTCCCCCATACTCAAACATGAGTGTACGAAATACATCTGGGAAAATTAAACTACATGCAACAGCAAAACCTTGACTTTTCAACAAATTTACAGAACTCATAAATGATTTTATGTGTTTACTAGTGAGCTGGGACTTATGGCAGGAGGGGAAAATATAGCTTTCTGTGAAGGGGAAGAAACTGTCATTTTCATTAGTCTCAAATGGACGGGTTCTTATTTTTTTAGCTGCCTGGTTAGTAGTGGGGTGAACAGGTTAGGAAATGCAACCTGATGTCTTACATACCCCCTCAGTCCCAGTTGTAGCTGGTTTGAAATTAGAGAAGGCCTAAGGATAGAAGAACCAAAAGGCAGATCAAAATCATACCGACTGTTGTTTATTGAGGACCTACTTGGAGCCAAGTGATGGACCTGCTCATTTCCTTTGGGTACAAAATGAAAGAGGTGAAAATTTGCAACCACTTTTCTCTATTCTCAGGGAAAATTTTCTCTATGCCAGTGTAGTCAGTTGCTCTTAGTTCTTTTTCTTTTTTTTTTTTGACAGGCAGAGTGGACAGTGAGAGAGAGAGAGACAGAGAGAAAGGTCTTCCTTTGCCATTGGTTCACCCTCCAATGGCCGCCGTGGCCAGTGCGCTGCGACCAGCGCACTGTGTTGATCCGAAGGCAGGAGCCAGGTGCTTCTCCTGGTCTCCCATGGGGTGCAGGGCCCAAGGACTTGGGCCATCCTCCACTGCACTCCCTGGCCACAGCAGAGAGCTGGCCTGGAAGAGGGGCAACCGGGACAGAATCCGGTGCCCCTACCGGGACTAGAACACGGTGTGCCGGCGCCGCAAGGTGGAGGATTAGCCTGTTGAGCCACGGCGCTGGCCAACTCTTAGTTCTCCATGACTGATTGTATATTATCCTTTGTGTTTTAAAAAAAGCTCATTGTTTTCTCTCTCTTTTGGCCATCACAGTGTCTGATACAGGGAGAAAAATAGAGGGGAAGGCTGTGAAAGTGTAGGTGGAAATTTTGTGTCTTATTTAGTGGAAAATGCATGGTTAACTATTCAATCTTGGCAGATGGATATTGCCATATAAACATATTAGTAAGTACAATGTGCAATTTTTTCCTTGAAGAATAAGAAATATTAAAACAACAAATAATATTATTTCACCAAAGTTTATATTTTTTAAAGATTTATTTATTTATTTGAAAGGCAGAGTTACAGAGAGGCAGAGGCAAAGAGAGAGAGAGGGGTCTTCTATCTGCTGGTTTACTCTCCAAGTGGCTGCAATGTCTGGAGCTGTGCCGATTCAAAGCCAGGAGCCAGGAGCTTCCTCCGGGTCTCCCATATTGGTGCAGGGGCCCAAGGACTTGGGCCATCTTCTACTGGTCTCCCAGACCATAGCAGAGAGCTGGATCAGAAGTGGAGCAGCTGGAACTTGAACTGGTGCCCATATAGGATGCCGGCACTACAGGTGGCAGCCTTACCCACTATGCCACAGTGCCAGCCCTGGTTTATATTTATTTTTTAAGAACAATATAATCACTGGCTTGACCAATTGAATTGTAAGTTCTGAGTCACAGACTTTTTTGTTTCAAGAAGTGTTGCTTTATTGAAGTAAGTAAAAATCTTAAGTTTTCCTAAAAGAAAACTTAATAGGGGAGAGGGGATTTGGAATGAATCTGTATTGAGGAATGTAGAAGTTAATTATCTTAAGTAAATGGAGATAGGTGTTTTTTTCTACTTGGAAAAGTAGGCCAAAACTTGAAGAAGAATAGTGTATACATATCTCTATATTTTTCAGCTTTGGAATCTAGAAAGCCAAGGTCATATCTATTTATAATGATCTTCTTTTCTATTCTGTGTGTCTCTTTTGTTGGTGATAACTTTTTCAATCATTGTTTTCATACTTAACAAACTGCAGTGGAATCTAGCTTCGATTCCTATCCCTTATCATACAAGGGCTATGACTGGCTGGAGTGTTACTTGAGTGTGTTTACATTTAAAATATATTTTTCTTAATTGTGTGAGATCATGACCCCTGTATTCTTTGCGGAAAATAAGGTTGACGTGCAGTTGTGGGCCATGAGCTGGGGCTGCTGGCTGCTGTGGCAGATGTCTGTGCCTGGGGTGCTGCCCTTGCCCCAGTGCCCTTGAAGGCTCGGAACGACCTGCACTTGGCTGTCTTCACCTGTGCTCTGTCGTCTCCTCTGCCAACTTTCATTTGGGTGTGCTCTTTGTAGCTCTTAATACTAAGGTTATATTTCTGTATTTTTAGCACGTGGTCAGAGACTGTTATAGTGTCACAGCTGTTACATTGCCTTTGCTGTTATCCTTTTATTTGTCTTTTCTCTGTTCTCATTCCATAGGTTCAAGTGCATGCTTTTTTTGAACCCAAGCCATCCCTCTCCTCCCGATAGTTGGCATGAGAACAACTTGCTACCTCCCTCTTTATTCAAGTTCAAGTGTTTCCTGCCCCTTCCTCCCCTAAAAGCTAACATTGACCCATCCTGGTACCTGCAATGTTTTCTTCTCCACGCTGCCCTTCTCCATTGCTCTTATTGCATAAGCTAAGCTTAATCAAGCTTCCGTTCCAATATCATTTCTTCTCTGAGCCTTCCTCACTGTTCCACGAATACCATTGCTGCCTCCTCCCAGATCCCATCCGGTATGGCTTAGGAGGCCCTGTCACAGTGGCCACTGCCTTGAATCTAGTGCATAGAGTAGTGATTTCTACTTACGGAAATACTTCAGTCTGAATATCACATAAAATAATATAATGTAAAATTAGTAAGACAGAATGTTTTGAGAAAATGTTTTTTTTAAAAATATGAAAATGGAAATGATATGGAAATGAGACATTAACAAGAAATCAGTACTAAATCATACTGAAAAGACAAGAATTGAAAAGACAAGAATTAGAAATCTGGATAAAGAAGTTCCTATAAGAACAGAAAAGAAGAGATGTGTGTTTTTCTTTGTTAAAAGAAGAGAGAGGCAAAATTAAGAAGTGGTTTTAAAAAGCAGGTTAATCAGCAAGTCAGCAAGATATGTGGACAGAAAGACAGTGTACTGGATGTGTTCAAACATTTTATGATACTAACAACTTGTTCAAATCCCAATAGTAAATAAGGGCTAGGATCAGGATCCTGTCACAGCCATAGATTTTCTGTGGTGTTGCTTCAAGGCAGAGTGGAGAAATACTGATTATAGAAAGTTATGGGTGTTCCAAGGGAGGGTGAGAAACCACTACATGGAAAGTGGGAGTCCCTGTTCTCAGGGGAACAGGGCGTTGGTGAGCCAGGCTTTGAGGTTATGGGTGGGATTGGACCTGCAGTGAAGTGGAAGCAGGGAAAAAACATGACTGGTACTGGTGGAGAGTCCTTGGTGGAATCTGAGGGTAAGTGTAGAAAGGGCAGCAGTAGGAAATGATGTTGGGCTCCATCGTGGAGCAGAGGGGCAGGTGAGAGTTGTGATCCATGTGCAAAGAATGTGGAAGAAAATTTTGAGAGACTCTGGTCAAAAGCTTCTGCTGTAGTTTGTGAGAGAATAATGAATGGTTCAACTGAAGTGCTTATAGTCAGACACAGATGAGAGATGATGTCAGAACAAATTTAGGGGTGGGCACTGTGGCACAGTAGGTGCCACTTGGGACACCCATATGCCACATGCAAGTCTTGGTTCAAGTCCCAGCTTCTCGATGCTTCTTATCAAGCTTCGTACTAATGCACTGGGGGAGGCAGTAGATGATGACTCAAGTACCTGTGTTTTTGCTGTTCATGTGGGAGACCCAGATAGAGTTCTCAGCACCTGACTCTCCTGGTCCAGCCCTGGCTGTTGTGGGTATTTGGGGAGTGAACCAGCAGGTGGAAGATATATCTCTCTCTCCCCACCCTCTTTGTCTCTGTGTGTGTTTCTCTCAGTCTCTGTCTCTATCACTCTGCCTTTCAAATAAATTTTAAAAAAATCTTCTTAAACAACTGGAAGGACTAGTGACTGATTAAAGAGGGAGTGAGGAAGATTCTTAGGGTGCTGACAGATGACAGAGATAAGCAGGAGTGGCGCTGTTAGAATACATTGAGTTCAACACATGTAAATGGGAAACTTAAAGGATTCAGTATTTCAGAGAAATTTGGGCTGGAAGTTATGAGCGTTAAAGAAAAGAAATTTAACCTTCAAGAGAACATCCCATGTAAAAGTGACACTTGAAGTCCCAATATTTTTTTTTTTTTTTTTTGACAGGCAGAGTGGACAGTGAGAGAGAGAGACAGAGAGAAAGGTCTTCCTTTTTGCCGTTGGTTCACCCTCCAATGGCCGCCGCGGTTGGTGCACTGCGGCCGGCGCACCGCGCTGATCCGATGGCAGGAGCCAGGTGCTTCTCCTGGTCTCCCATGGGGTGCAGGGCCCAAGCACATGGGCCATCCTCCACTGCACTCCCTGGCCACAGCAGAGAGCTGGCCTGGAAGAGGGGCAACCAGGACAGAATCCGGTGCCCCGACCGGAACTAGAACCCGGTGTGCCGGCGCCGCAAGGCGGAGGATTAGCCTGTTGAGCCACGGCGCCGGCCTGAAGTCCCAATATTGAATGACTTTGACAAAGGAAAGAAAATGGTAGAAAGCTACATGTTAGGGAACTGTTGCATTTAGCGGTTGGTAAAAAGGAGGAAACGTCAGAGAGGTGGAGGTGGAGAAGGTTGCTGTAGTGAATGAGGACTGCTTTGTCCAAAGCCTTCAAGTTGAGTGGCTTCTTAGAGAAGAGTCGTGGGTGGCAGGCAGTGAGTGACCCGCACTGCCAGGGTTTGAGGGCCTGAGTAGGCACTGCTTCTCAAGTATACCAGCGAGTTGTGAGGCTCAAGAGACAATTCGTTCTTCAAGAGAAGAGGGCCTGAAGATTCCAGACAGCACCTGGAGCAAGCTCCTGAAACTGTAGAGGGTGGGGTTGTGGGAAAGAGGAAGTGTGCGAGCAGTAGAACGCGGAGGGGAAGGGAGATGCTCTACCTTTGAAATGGGAAAGGAGAGGATAGAGAAGGTAACCAGGGGCTAGAAAGAAAAGATGCTGGCAGAGACCCTGTCAGAAGCCCTCGATTTCTCAAAAGTCTGAAGCAAGACCACTTGCGCAAAGTTGGTTTAAGAAGATGTACAAATGAGGCACATTGAATAGATTTGAAATGACTGAACTGTAGAAGATGATAGGAATTAGAGTTCGGTTAATAATTTGCCAAGGCTTGATAAGATGACTTTTCTGGTTATATTTTTAAGAGTTAGAAATTTGGGGCTGGAGCTGTGGTGGAGTGTGTTAAAGCCCCAGCTTGCAGCACCAGCATCCCATGTGGGCACCAGTTTGAGTCCCAGCTGCTCCACTTCCGATCCAGCTCCCTGCTGATGCGCCTGGGAAAGCAGTAGAGGATGATCCAACTCCTTAGGGCCCTGCACCCACGTGAGAGATCTAGAGGAGGCTCCTGGCTCCTGGCTTTGGCCTGGCTCAGTCCTGGTCATTGTGGCCATTTGGGGAGTGAACCAGTGGATAGAAGATCTCTCTCTTTCTCTCCCTCTACCTCTCTGTGTAACTCTGCCTTTCAAATAAATAAATCATTAAAAACAAACAAAAAGAATTAGGACTTTGTATTTTTTAAAAGTTTTTTTTTTTAATGTGTATTTGAGAGGTAGAGTTAGAGAAAGAGAGAGAGAGAGAGAAAGACTGTAAGGTTTTCCACTACTGGTTCACTCCCAAAGACCGCTAGGAGCCAGGAGTTTCTCCCAGGTCTCCCATGCAGGTGCAGGGGCCTAAGAACTGGGGCTGTCTTCCACTGCTTTCCCAAGCCATGAGCAGAAAGCTGGATTGGAAGAGGAGCAGCCGGGACATGAACCAGCACCAGTATGGGATGCCAGCACTGCAGGTGAAGGCTTAGCCTACTACACCATAGCACCAGCCCCCAAAATTTGTGTTTTTAATTAGATTATTGCATCACTACATTACTTTCTTCATAGCTTGATGTGGATAATGCATGTAGATTTTATATCTGAGAGGAAAGTTCTGAGATAAGTAAGTAATTTGTATTGCTTCCATCTAATTGTGGTGCAAAGGAATTTATTTTACTGGTGTTTAAATTTTACGTAATAAATTTGGGTAGTTTTTCATCTTCTGAAAACAATTGAGTTTATTAAGGTAAATGATATTATACAAGGCCTTGCTTCAGTGTGGAGATTTTATACTCAATTTAATTTTCTTCATACAACTGTGATGGTCATAAGGTAGAGCCTTAGTATATCCATTAAGGAGAGCAATTTGTAGCACAGTATCTAAGAAATTTTTTCAGATACAAGAGGAATAAAACTCTGGGTCTTATGTGTTGATGACCTGTTTTTATTATGTATTCAGGTTTATTACCTCTGCCAATGCTTTTTTTTTTTTTTTAAGATTTTTGTTTACTTTATTTGAGAGGTAGAGTTACAGACAGTGAGAGGGAGAAAAAAAAGAGAAAGGTCTTCTTTCCGCTGGTTCACTCCCCAGTTGGCCACAATGGCTGGAGCTGCACCAATCTGGTGCCACGAGCCAGGCACTTCGTCCTGGTCTCCCACGTGGCTGCAGGGGCCCAAGGACTTGGGCCATCTTCCACTGCTTTCCCAGGCCATAGCAGAGAGATGGATTGGAAATGGAGCAGCCAGGACTAGAACTGGCGCCCATATGGGATGCAGATGCCACAGATGGAGGATTAACCTACTGCACCACAGTGCTGACCCCAATGCTTTTTTGGTTTTTTTGAAAGCCCAAGAGCAGGTGAGAGGACATTGCTTTCCTTGTTTGATTCATTCCTCATCTAGAGCTTCTAGAACCCTCTAGAACTTTCTATCTTTGCTTCTTGAGAAACCATTGGATACTATGTTGTAGTTTTTGCAATGGAAAGGAAGTGGAAGAAAGTGGTAAGGAAATTCAGACATGCTCTAGAGATATTCCTAGCTCATCATTCACATAGGGGACACATAAAATAACATTCAGTGCTATATGTTACTTACAGTAACTGAAGTCCATGTTGGTATGTTTTTCACAGATACCTTTGTATTTCACACTGTTTTTCAGAATCTTCCGTCAGTAGCAGTTCTCCAGGATCCGGTCCCAGTTCACCAAACAATGGGCCGACTGGAAATGTGACTGAAAATGAGACGTCAGTTCTGCCACCGACTCCTCATGCTGAGGTAGGAACCTCACCATTCTGGTTCTTGCTGGAGTTAAAATTGTATCTCCTGGTAGCTACCTATGGAAGAGTGATGTTTCTGAAATGAAATGCAATATCCAAGTGGCATTTCTGAATTGAAATGTATTCAGTCCTACACATTATAAACCTATAAAAAAATGACTGGTATGTATTAACTAATATATATGTTATCAACTTCCAGTAACATACCAGATGATAAATACGTTATAGAGTACATATTTATAGAAGTTTATAATACGTGGGATTCAGTAGCCTTGATCTTGTGTATAATAAAGATAATCAAAGATGTTGGGAGAGCAGCCTGGGTTGGAACATATGGAAATGCAATCTTCAAAGAAGACATTCTTAGTAATCCTGGGAGTACACTGCCCAACAGTTATACAACTGACTAGCATCTCTGCTTGGTATTCTGAAGGGAGTGGACCCGTCAGTAAGTAAAACAACTTCATAAACACCTCTCAGAACAACTGAGGCAGGTGGGTTTTATCCATGTTCCCTGAAGAGTAATGAAACATAGTTGGAGTATGGTAGTAGAGGGACATGGAGCCCCCGAGCAGACATTTACCGAATACCTGCCAAATGACGGTCATTTATTTCTGGCACAATGGGGATATAAAGATGGTCAAGGTACAAATGCTGTCCTTGAAGAATGGCATATTAGAGGAAATTAGTTCAAAGCACCACTTGATGTGTTGTAACCAATAATACAAGATTAAGGAAAACTGGAAATCAGCAAGCATCCGTGTGTTGTTTCCACTAAGGGTAAGTGAAGCAGCAGTCTGAAAAGAGCCACTAGCAGCATTTATTGACTGAATGCCTTCTTTGTTCCTTTCTTTGGTTTTCATGCCTTCTTCACTGTGGTTTGCTCTATGCTGGGACAGGTGATGTGAGAGTCGTAGTAGCTTGGGGCGATAAAAGACTGCCCACTCCTCTTTTTTTAATTATTTTTAAGTATTTATGTATTTATTTGAAAGTCAGAGTTACACAGAGAGAGAAGGAGAGGGAGGGAGAGAGAGAGGTCTTCCATCTGCTGGTTTACTCCCCAGTTGACCGCAATGACCAGAGCTGCACCGATCTGAAGCCAGGAGCCAGGAGCTTCTTCTGGGTCTTTCCATGTGGGTGCAAGGAGCCCAAAACTTGGGCCATCTTCCACAGCTTTCCCAGGCCATAGCAGAGAGCTGGATCAGAAGTGGAGCAGCTGGGACTTGAACCGGTGCCCATATGGGATGCCGATACTGTAGGTGGCAGCTTTACTGCTACGCCATGGTGCTGGCCCCTGCTCACTCCTCTTTGTCTTGGATTTCCTCTATAGCTTTCCTGCCATGTGGTTATCCATCCTGTGCTAGAACATTTCCACCTACAGGCAGCTCGCCTCAGTGCCCTCTGGGGCAGCCTAGTTAATTTTAAATAGCTACCTTGACCAAGAGAAATGTTCCCCTTACATGATATCAAAATACCAGTTGCTTTGTAATTTCATATGAGTCATATTCAAACACACGTACCTACGCATACATTTCATTAATTATAGACCTGTCAGGCCAAAATATGAATGGAGGCAGGAACCCAGGGGTTATCCCCAATGAGCAAATGACTGAAGCCAAGGAGGCTACTTTTGCTCCGAGGACATCTGCATACTTGAGTTTTGAGCTTTGTTTTCAGGGCCTCACAAAACCCAGCAGATTGAAAATGTTAGTTAGCTATTAGTTTTCTGTTAATTTGGTTTCAAGTGACCCCATGTTTGTAGTCCCCGTGGATCCCTACAAAAAGCAAACTTTCAATCTCAAATTCAAACATTTCCCTCAAATAGCTTCCCAAAGTACATGAGCAGAATATAGATGGATGTTCTCATGTATGACCACATTTTTAGCCACTTAAAGGTAACAGATCAGGCCCCGACATGTGTGGGTCCTTCATCTATTTATTGTTTCTGTCCATCACCTCATTTTTTGGTCATCTTTTCAAAAAAGTGATACCAGATGGAATAAATAAATACTTCCGCTATATTTTTCTTTTGGTTAGTGCAGTTATATCTCAGTATTAGTTTTCTGTGACTCTTTAATCTCTTTAATCTATTTGTAGGAAAAAGTACAACTTGGTGACAAAGATTTCAAAGAAAAATAATTTTAGTTTTCCATTTTCTCTCAGTTTGAAAAATGTAATTCTCAGTTCATTTCAGAAAACACCCAAGGATCTGGGTTGGGATGAGTCCTTGGGTGTTCTTTGTACCTTTGAAAACAAATAGCAACATTGCAGCTGCGTGTTCGGCATCTGTGGTTCTTAGGCATGCCTCATGAGTACAACACCATTCAGAAGACCGCTTCATGTTATGTTGGGTTTTTATTAGGTTCAGAAACACCAATATCATATTCTGGGGGAAATAGGTCATAAAAGCATATTTTATCTATTTTATTTTTGACTGACACATAAAAACTAAGTATTTATGGGGCACTGTATGATGTTTCCATACATGTATACACTGTGTGTTGTCCAGTCAGGGTGAGTGTATCTCTCTCTTCAAACATTGAACAATTCTTTATAGTAGAATCACTCTAAATACTTCCTAATTATTGTTTTTTAAGAGAAATATACAGTATATTATTGTTGTTTGACGTTCCCCTACTGTGCAATAGAACAGTAGAAGTCGGAGAGTGAAAGGGAGAGACAAAGAGAGAGCTTCTCCATTCACTCATTCATTCCCTCCTCGATGGCCACAACAGCCGGGGCTGGGCCAAGCTAAAGCCAGGAGCCAGGAGCTTTTTCTGTGTCTCCCACATGGACAGCAGGGGCACAAGCACCTGGGCCATCCTCTGCTGCTTTCCCAGGCCATTAACAGAGAGCTGGAGATGAAGTGGAGCAGTCAGGACTTGAATCGGTGCCCATATGGGATGCTGACCTCCCAAATGACCTCCCAAATGATGCAGTGGCTTTACCTGCTATGCCACAATGCCAGCCCCCTAGTAGTTTCAGAATTTCAGTGCTTTCATTTAGGTATTTGTATATTTTGAGTTGATTATTGTGTCTGATGAGAGATGCAAAGCTAGTTTCATTCTTCTACGTGTGAATATCCAGTTTTTCCAGCACTATTTATTGAAGAGACTGTCTTTTTTCAATGTGTGTTCTTAGCATATTTGTCAAGGATAGTTGAGTGTAAATACATGTGTTTATCTCTTGAGTTCCTATTTTTCCATTGTGTTTAACAATATCATCCTGTTTCAATTACTATAGTTTTGCAATATGTTTTTTAAAGATTTATTTATTTGAAATTCAGAGCTACAGGGGGAGGGAGAGGGAGAGGAAGAGGCGGAGGGGGAGGGGGAGAGAGGGAGAGAGGGAGAGGCAAATCAAAGCAGGAGCTAAGGAGCTTCATACAGGTCTCCCATGTGGGTGCAGGTGCCCAAACGCTTGGGCCATCCTCCACTGCTTTTCCCAGGTGCAATGGCAGGGAGCTGCATTGGAAGTCTAGCATCTGGGACAAAAACTGGTGCCCATATGGGATTCCAGCACCACAGCCAGTGGCTTTACACACTTAAGCCACGGTGCCGACCCTGCCCTATGTTTTAAAGTCAAGGAGCGTAACACTTCCTGCTTTCTTCTTTTTTTATTTGAGGTCTTTTGTCATGCTCCACAAATTTTAATAGTCTTTTTTTTCCCCTGGTTCTGTGACAAATGTCACTGGTATTTTCATAAGAATTGCACTGAACCTGTAAATCACATTGATATTACGGACACTTTAATGGTAGTGATTCTTCTAATTCATAGACACAGAATGTCTCTCCTTTATGCCCTCTGTAGTTTCGTTCATGAGTATTTTGTATGTTTCATTGTAGAAATCTTTTACTTCTTTGTTTGAACTTAACTTAGGGTTTTTTTGTGTGTGTGTGTAGCTGTTGGAAATGAGAGTGCTTTTTAATGTCTTTTTCAGATAATTTGCTCTTGATGTGTAACAGTGCTTCTGATGTTTGCATGTTGATTTTATACCCTGCAACTTTGCTGAATTTGTTTGTTATTTCTAATAGTTTTTGGTGAAGTCTTTTAGTTTTTCTCTTTATAAAACCATGTCATCTGCAAACAGAATTTGTCATTCTCCTTTCCAATTTGGATGCCCTTTATTTCTTTCTCTTGCCTAATTGTTCTGGCTAGGACTTTCACTACTATGTGGAATAAAATGGATGAAAGTGGAAATCCTTATTTTGTTCCAGATCATAGAGAGGAAGCCTTCAGCTTTTTCCCATTCAGTAAGATGTTTCCTGTTGCTTTGCTATCTGTGGCCTTGCTTATGTTGAGATTTGTTTCTTCTGTACCTAATTTCTTTTCAATTTTTACCATGAAGGATATTGGGTTTTACAGAAAGACTTTTCTATATTTATTGATATGATCAGTTGATTTTTATGCTTCATTCTATTGATTTAGTATATCCCATTTATTGATTGACATCTAGTAAAACTTCCTTGTATCTCTGAGATGAATCACACTTGATCCTACTGAATAATCTTAAAAAAAAATTTTTTTTAAATTTATTTGAAAGGCAGAGAGAGAGAGAGAAGGGAGAAGGAGGGAGAGATTACCCAGTGATTTACTCTCCAAATAGCTACAAAAGCCAGGGCTGGGCAAAGCTGAAGCCAGGAACCAGGAGCTCCAACTGGGTCTCCCACATGGTGGCAGGGACCCAATACCTGGGCCATCATCTGCTATTTCCCCAGGTACATTAGCAGGGAGGTGGATCAGAAACAGAGAAGCCAGGACTTGAACCCTGTTCCAGTATGGGATGCTGACCTCCCAATGACAGCCCAACTAGCTGTGACACCACGTCAGCCTCATGATTAGGAATTTTAATGTGCTGTTGGATTCCATTTGATAGTATTTTGTTGAAGATCTTTGCATCTGTGTTCATGAAGCATATTGGCCTGTAGCTTTTATTTCTTCTTGTTTCTGAATCAAGAAATTGGTGGCCTAATCCTCTATTGTGGGGTGTAATTTAAGAAGAATTGGTCTTAATTCTTTAAATGATTAGTTGAATTCAGCAGTGAAGCCATCTGGTCCTGGGCTCTTCTTTTGCTGGAGACTTTTTATACTGATTCGGTCTTGCTACTTGTTATTGATCTGGAAGTATTCTGTTTCTTCACACTTCATTTTTGGTTAAGGTGTAGGTGACCAGGAATCTGCCCATTATTTTCAACATTATCAAATTTCTTGCTGTAGAAATGGTCATAATCCTCTCTCATATTTTGTGTTTCTGTCATGTCATTTGTAATATTTCCTCTTTCATCTCTGATTTTATTTATTTGAATCTTCTCTCTTTTTATTAGTCCAGCCAAGGGTTTGTCAGTTTTGCTTATCTTTTCGAGGAACCAGTTCTTTGCTTCACTGATATTTTTGTGTAATTTTTTTTAGCCTCTGTTTTAATATTTTTTTCCAGCTCTGGGTTTTTTTAAATTCCTTTCTGTCTCTAATTTTGGTTTGATTTGTTTTGTCTAATTCCTTAAAGGTAAAGTGATAGGTTTTTTATTTGAGGTTTTCTGCTTTTTAATGTAAGCATTGATTGCCATAAGTTTCCCTCTTAAAACTGCTTTTGCTTTATCCTGTAGGTTTTGTTATGTTGTGTTTCCATTTTCATGCATTTCAAGAAGTTTTTAAATTTTCTCCTTAAATTCTTGGTCCACTGGTAGGTCTCAAAACAAATACCAACACATTTTACAAATAGAAAACATAGCAAATACCTTTTCTGACTACAATACAATAAAACTAGAAGTCGGTGATAAGAAAAAATTTGGAAACTACAAAAAAGCAAGTGACTTCTGGACATCTAAGGGGTTACATAAAAGTATGTTTGTAAGAGACAAGAGACTAATGATCACAGAACTAGCACAATAATTACATTTACAAGAGGGAAGGAGGGGAAAATATGGCTTGGTTTTCAGTATAGAAGGAAATAAATATTTTCTTTCATTATAAATACAGACACATATATAGGTGTAGACAGTACTTAGTGAAGAACAATGAGTTAGACCTTGGTGAGGTTGGAAATAAATGGGAAATGTCATAGTTTCTCTTTACCGCAAGCCTTTTGTGACCTATAATATTAAATGAAATGAAATGGAATGTCCCAGGTTGTGTGACCCTATTTCTGAATCTCAAAAAAGTATCTAAGTTTGTGTATGTGTTTGTGTATATAAATAAAATTAAAGGAATTTGCTTAACCTACTTAGGGCTGATTTGTATTCCTAAAATCCTTACCATAACAAATGATCTGTTTAGATGCCCTCACTGTTGAGCTAATTGCACAGAATATTCTCTCACCACAACTCCTTCCTTCTGCCCCCACTATTCAAAAAAGAAAAACAAAACAAAACAGAAGGAAATGTGATTTAATGGAGTTTAAAAGGGTAGAGGTATTTCTTCAGGTCAGTGACAGGACATTCACCTCCAAAACTGGAAAGACTAGTTCAAAAGCAAGTAGCGACGTAGCCCATAATGAATTAATTGTGTGCCTGAACTATGATCCACAAGGCCAGGTGGGCAGACCTTTCTGCACTGATGGGTAGCCTCTCCGTGGCCCGGAACAAAAAATGCGACCCTGATGGCTACCATGTGGTTTTCTGCTGCCTTGCATTTGCACAGCTCTGTAGCGTAATTCATTCTGGATAGTTGGGGAGAGTGTCAGCAAATTAATATTCCAGCTTTGTAGCACTAAATGCTTCTTCCACCTAAACTGGAGAAAAGAGGGGAAAGATATTCTGTCATATGCTTGATTAACCAAGATTGATAATAGTGTGGATGAAACAAATATTTGGGGGTTAAGAATCATGTACATCACTGTATTCTCCAAAGCTTAGTTATATACTTCACCATTTAAAATAGTGTTATTCTACCATCTGTGCATAAGGAACACGGATGAGCTTTCATTGTAAAACAGTGTAATCGTGCATGTTGAGTCAGCTTTTTATTGCATGACCTGTAAGTAGAAAAGCAGGTCACCTACTTCAGAGTCCGTGGAGGTGAATGGGATTCGATCCCTTTGTAGCTGCTTAAGAAGTAGCAGAGTAAAGCTGTATCTAAAGATCTTGATCCGTGGACAAATAGAAAATTTCTGTCTTACAATTCACATCTTCTGCCTAATATAGAGAAAGGGAAGACAGCAGGAGGAGGAGAACTGACTCCCAACGCCAGGCTCTGGAAGCAGCACAGTGTAGCGGATTGTATGGGTGCTCCATTCAGGAGACTCAACGGAAGCTGGCGTCCAACCAGTTTGTCATCATTGGCGAAGTTGCCAAACTTCCCCTGACCCTCAGAGTCTTGATCTAGTGGAAGGCAGTAAGACACCCACCCACACATTTGTTGTCAGGACTCTTCATTTGGAAGGCAGGTGGGAAATTGTGAAGTTCGAACCAAGTTCATCTCGTGTTGTTATTATCAATGCTGACTCCTGGTAGGGAAAGCGCAGTAGCTTGTTTGTCTTCAAGCCAGCAGCTCTCATGTGACAGTGAGTCTCCATCTGCTCTGACCACTGCTGTTCCATTTCTTCCATCTCTTACATATGCTCAGTGGTGGAACTCAGAATGCTGGAGTTCCTTGCTTTACTCATTTGTGAACTTGGTTGGGGAGCTGAAACCTCAGGGGTTTCTATTTCCAACTCCAGTCAGAGATGTCTTTACCTATCTAGTTACTTTATTGCTAATACTGTGGGTCTGTGGGTTCAAATATGTTTCCATGGATATCAACTCCATTACTTTCAAGTCAGTAGATTTATTTGATAGCTATTTTAACAGTGGCCAAGCTGCTGGTTTATTTCTAGTTGAACATTAGTGGCTGTCTCTGCTCTGCTATTTTTTAAATAATTTTTTCCAGCAGATACAAATGATTTTCAAAAAGAATTCTAATAATAAGGTTAAGTGCTCTAAAATCATCTAAAATGTCCCTTGTTTTGCCCTAGTCTCACATGACTCATCTGCCTATTGTTTCATAATAGTTGTTGTGACATTTGCTGGAAATGTTGTGCTCCCTTCTGCGTTGGTGTAGAGCTTTGGCTTTAGATGGCAGCAAATAAAACACAGTTCCCCTTATCTCAGAGAAGGGAGGTTGCTATGACAAAAGAAGCGTTTATAAGGAATACTGTGAGTCAATATTATAAAGCAAAATTGTTAATAAAACATACAATACAATGTTTTACAAAAAAATTGTGAAATGCACAGTAAAATCTTTCACATGATGTTTTTGGTCTCACTAGCATTTTATGTTAATATATTCTTAGACATCCAATGAAAATGAAAAGTTGGATATTTTTACTGCCTAAACAATTTTCCATTTATTTACATGGAGAATAAATTTTCTGTCAGCTCTCTGAAAGAATAGAAAATAATTACAATCATGAAAATGACTATGGAGCCAGTGCCGTGACTTAATAGGCTAATCCTCCGCCTGTGGCGCCGGCACACCAGGTTCTAGTCCCAGCTGGGGCGCCAGATTCTGTCCCGGTTGCCCCTCTTCCAGGCCAGCTCTCTGCTATGGCCCAGGAGTGCAGTGGAGGATGGCCCAAGTGCTTGGGCCCTGCACCCGCATGGGAGACCAGGAGAAGCACCTGGCTCCTGCCTTCGGATCAGTGCGATGCGCCAGCTGCAGCGTGCCGGCCGCGGCGGCCATTGGAGGGTGAACCAATGGTAAAGGAAGACCTTTCTCTGTCTCTCTCTCTCTCTCACTGTCCACTCTGCCTGTCAAAATAAAAAAAAAATGATTATGGAAGTCATAGACAAACATGAAATGATTGAGTTTTTTAATATGACTGTTTCCTTTTTATTTTTTACTTTTTTTAATGCTTTATTTATTTATTTGAAAGTCGGAGTTACACACAGAGAGGAGAGCAGAGAGAGAGAGAGGTCTTCCATCTGCTGGTTCACTCCCCAATTGGCCGCAATGGCTAGAGCTGTGTGGATCCAAAGCCAGGAGCTAGGAGCTTCTTCTGGGTCTCCCATGTGGGTGCAGGAGCCCAAGGACCTGGGTCATTTTCTACTGCTTTCCCAGGCCACAGCAAAGACCTGGACAGGAAGTGGAGCAGCTGGAACTCAAACCAGCACCCATATGGGATCCTGGCACCGCAGGCGGTGGCTTTACCCGCTACACCACAGCACCGGCCCCAGACTCTTTCCTTTGTAGATAGTCTAGGTTTGGGGATATGGAAGCTTTTATAGTCATAGTTGATTGAGATTTGTGAGCATGTCTTCCTGTGCGCCATTATAGTGAAGCCCAGGGAAGGGAAGTTGCAGCTCAGATTTGCAGCCACTCAGTACGGAACTCAGGGTGACATGCTGAGACCACCTCTCTGTTCACCAGTCCAGGCCGCCTCTCACAAAACTCTATGCACATTTTTTTTCTTCCCTTTTTCTGATTCTCATATGCATTGCAGGTAATTTTGACATATAGTGAACTGAAACTTCTATATCCACTTCTTACCTTGAAATTCTGGAAAAAGAGTTGATTATTTACAAAAGGAGTTGATTATTTAGTATTCCAACAAGGACCATCAGTTGACTTCCTTGTGCCCTGAAGAGTGAGAAAGGCATTCATTTCTCTCCCTGTCTCCCTCCCTCCATTCCTCTAGGTCTCCTTTCTCCCCACCTCCATGTCCCTTGCCTTCAAAAGCAGAGAATCTCACTTGTGTTTTTGTCACAATTGATTCTTACATCCCATGTGCTTTCAGTTTTGTGCTCATGTATTGTAGTGGATATACGAGAAAGGACATTGTATCATCTCCCTCATTCCATTTCTTAGTTTCCACTAAGCATGTGTATAGATCCAGTCATGCTGTGGATGTGAAAATGGTTGCGTTATCAATCCCCAGAACAGTCATTCCCTGGTGTTCTCTGTTTTACTCAGCCTCTGCCCATCACCAATAAAATAGTTCAGTATGTACCGATAGATATCACCCTACAGCTTTGTGAGAAAATTTCTGGAAGTTACCATTGCAAGAAGGACAATCACTGGGGTGTATAGTATAACTCCATTGATTTTTAGTGCTAAATTGCTCATATGAATTTCTATACCAGTCTACAGTCCCACCAGCCATGTGTGGGGCATTCTGCTTTTCTAAATTTTGATAACATCTCATATTATCTATTTTTATAATTTCTTCAAGTGTCCATTTTGGAAAAGATTCTGTTCTATTTCAAACTAGTAGCTTGTTCATTTCAGCAGATAATAAACATTGAGTGATATATGACTTTCAGTCTCTATATATTTTGTTCATCTCAGTTGCACACATTATCTGTAGCATATCCATCTAATTGACATATGAAATATAAAGGAACAAAAATTTGAAGGGCCTTACTAAATTGAGAGTAGGCCTCCCCTAAACCTGGCTCAGCTTACACTCCTCTTCACATCCTGATGCTCTTTCTGGTGAAATGCTGCCAACCCTCCCAAGCCTGGTTTAAACTTTGGACCCTCTTCTGTGTACCTGTGCACCTGACCAGCCTGTGTGTTGGTGGTGTGGAATGTCTTTGCACACCCAGCACCTGACACCATCAATCTAAGAGAGGACTCACTGATTCATTCTTTCGTGAAGGCTAAATTATAGCCATTCATATACTTAATACCCTCATTTTATCCAACTCTAACAAAAGTTTCTGGTTCTGAAAATGTTTCCGATTAAAACCATCTTTCCCATGTTGCAAGCTGTGAAATGTTGGCATCTTAGCAGCATAGCACCGATTTAAGGACTGGATCAGTGTCAAAACTTTTTCCTGGAAAAACCCTGGTTCTGCCTGAAAGTACTTGCGAGCTCAGCACACTGCTAAGGTGGAAGGCCACCTCCTGGACTGTCCCTGGGGAGGGGTCACCTTGCCACCTGCACGTCTGGCTCTCACCAATGTCTACACTGAGCAGTATAGGCTATGGTGCCAGACTTTAGTAACAGACACCAGCCCGACACAGACAGACAACTCCTGTCAATAAACCTAGGTGAGGAAAGATATGCTTAAGGAAGACAATTCAAGGACAATGGTTTTCAGTTCTGGCAAGTCACTTTTCTGTTGTAAATACCGGAAGTCTATCTCAACATGATGCCTGGTCCCTTGTTTCTGGTTGAAGCAGATCTGCTAAGGTCCACAGCTCTGAAGTTCTTTGTGAAGGTCTCACATCCAGTAGTCTCAATGAGAAGAACCAACTATAGCTCATGGACATGGGTCACACAGACCTTGCCTTCTCTCCAGGGTGCTCCCATCTATGGCGTTGCCAGAGCTCTCCTCTCAAGTCTGGTCAGCTGGTTCCAGGTTGCATCCTCACTGCCTTCCCAGAAGCCTTTGGGCTTGCATTTCTTTCCTCCTCTTCTCAAAAGCTGCTCTACTCTCCCTTCTCCTCCATGGGTCTCTGTCCTCCACCAGTAGCTCCCCAGGAGCGTTTGCTTACTGTGGCAATACCTGACACCTTTCTGATGGCCTTGGTCAGTTGAACGAGCTTCCTGGCTCATCTCACTGGGCTGCAGGATTGGAGGAATCACTCCATTTCCTCATCTGCAGCATATACAGAGTAGTAGCTTTACAGGGACCGTGAAGAGTGGGTTAACCTTCAGAAAATCCCTGGCACAAAATTTGGCACCCAGTAGGTGCTGAAAATCAGTATACCGTAATAGGAAATGAAGCTACTCAATTTTATATGGAGGTGTCGGCCTGTGAAATATCCCCGATCGCTTTACTTTCGCCAAAGCAGCACCCCGCTGCCGTTGTTACATCAGAGAAGAAATCTATTTCTCACTCCCTGTAAGCCTGCTTCCTGTGATGAGGGAAAAGGAATCACAGAAATTCTCTTGGAAACAAAGAGGCCTCTTCTGGGAGGTCTGTGGTAGTTTTTGGTGCTGTTCCCACCATCCCAGTGCTGTGAGAAGCAGTTACAACCTTGAAGGGATATTAGATGTTATTTGAACAGCTTATTTTTCCATATTTCTCTTCTGTGATTACAGAGAAGTGAATGGAATCTGCTTTTATTTTCAGTGACTATTTGCTGCCACTAAGATAGTTACAATACTTTTGCCTCCTTATAAGTTCCTTTGGTTTGTGTTCAGGTACACAAATGTATTCAATACTTGAAATTTACATTAAAAGCTGATATGTGTAAGCACAACCGTGTCTTGCTGATAGCTCCTAAAATAAAATTGCAGTCTCATACCTCGTAATTTTAAAATCTTTTCCAACAACCTTTGCGCTATTAGGCCACTTAAATATTGTAAAGGATTCCATATAAAGTCAGTGTTAACGATTGCAATATACCTTTTGATTTTCATGCACAAACATCTGACACGTTCTTTTAAGACGAAATAAAATCCAAGTTAGCTTGCAGTTCCAAGTTGCAGTGAGAAAACTCCACATTTAGCCTTCTGCTCCTATTATGTTAAGGCTGGGACTCATCTCCAAACAAACGTATGATTGAGATGATGTTTTGCAATAACATCCTGTGTTTTGGTGGCGCATCACTCTTCGGTGACATTCTGAGGGTGCATTGTATTAGCACATGATATTTTCCCCAGTTAATTGATATCCCAGGTTTGTCCAGAAGAAAATCTACAGCTCCCCCAAACATGCTTGACAAGTTATTATATTTACTTTAGTCAAAACCCGTGTGTGCAATATCCCTCTTGGAGGTGGTCTATTATTGGAGTCCCATATGCTTTTTGTTTGGGAAGAAAGCAGTCACTGTGTCATTCTGTTACATGGAGTATTCTTTTTCAGGGATGTTGTTCCCTTGGGGACCATATCAGGCCAGAGTTCTTTAGTCTAATAAGTCCTTTGTAACCCTCATTGTAGAAAAGTTCGGGGAGGGAAGCAAGAGTTAAACAGAAAATGTAATTCAAGCGACCATATTAAGCCACATGTGGGAAAACATGACTCTTAATATTGGATTAAAAAAAGGTATTTGTTGCACAAAGCACTGTGATGCCAAATTTTCAGGGTGTTTCAGCTTAAATGAAGGCTATTGTGATGGCAGAAACTCATAACATTTTTAACATTGACTTTAGTTTCTGAATATGAATGATCTAAAAAATACTACATAGGGTTACATATTCACAAATTTTTGTATTTAAAAGGAAGTGATTCCTACAGAAGTCCTACATGCTGAAATTTAAGCTTTGTTTCTTGGGTGACTTTTCCCATTGGTAAAATGGCATTTTAACTCAGATGACGTTGAATATACAATAGTGCTGTGTACGTGTAGTTTTTCACTCAGTAATACAAACAAGGAATGTACATACTCATCAGAATTACAAAGTTCTGTTGTTGTACTTTATCATTAGTTGTAACCAGAATTTCTTAAATGAATGTGCAAAATGCATAAAAGCCTTTTATTCACATATGCCTGACAAAAAAGGGCTTATTTCATTTTTACATGATAACTCTTACATATTAAAGTCATAAAACAAGTGCTTAATATGTTTCTTATTTTTTGTAATAAAACCTCTTTTTGGAATGTGAACATTTTACAGTAAAATTTTTGGCACTGTAGTATTGTGAGACTCTTTTTGATTTTTTAACAGCAAATGGTTTCACAGCAACGCATTCTAATTCATGAAGATTCCATGAACCTGCTAAGTCTTTATACCTCTCCTTCTTTGCCTAACATTACCCTGGGACTCCCGGCAGTGTCGTCCCAGCTCAACGTAAGTCATCGTACAGCTTTGGCCTAAGCCAGCCCAGGCTCTGTTTGCAGAGAGGAAATCCCTTTCTTTCCCTTCTTTTATTCAACGGTCCTTCAAAGAGTTCCTGAAAGATGCATGTTATGAAAAATCTGTGCATGGATTTCTAATGTTTTGCGCCCAAGTGAACCTTTAATTCCATTTTGCCCCAAACTTTTTGAAGTTCCCTCATCTTTAGATTTCAGAAAAACTTGGTGGAGTCAGCCTCTCTTTGACTGTTTGCTGCATTGTGCAAAGATGTTCTGTGGAATTTCAAGTCCCAGATTCATACTCATTCACAGGCTCGCATACAAAGATTGTGGTTAACTTTTGTATAAAGGCTTACAGCCTTTTTTTTTTTTTTTTTTTTTTTTTTTATAAAAAGAACTCTCCAGATAGATGATGTTAGTAACCCTGCACAGCCAGGGTGAGATCACATTTCACATTTTCACAGAAGAAGGTGAATATTGGGGAGCTTGAAAGCCCCAGAATCACAGAGGCAGTGAGTAGCAGGCCTGGTATCCAACCCAGGTTGGTGCTGAGTGGTGCTGCTTCCAGTAGACAGCAGCAAATGTTTATGGGATTTATCTTGCGAAAGGATTGTATTCTGGGACTTTAAGTTGCTGACTCCAGTGCTGAAGAATCCATATCTGGAAATACCCTCAAAGAACAATATCCAACCATTCCCAGGAGATTCAGAGTGAACCAGTCAGTTTAAAAGCCCTACAAGTGAAATAGGTAGTATCTTTTGGAGCTAATTGTTCTACTAGTAGAAGGGTGCAATAATTATTGTATGCCTGTTCCCTAAAATAACATCTCTTTTATTTGTTATGAAGACTTGTGAGCCTTATGCAGGATAATTAATCTCTGACATGTAAGTAAATTAAATTGCACACATACAGAGGCCGTGGGATATGTTGGGTTTATAGAAGAATTTATTTCAACCCTTGTCCCCAGTTTGGTCAGTCTTTTTTTTTTTTCTTTGTTTTGAAAGGCAGAGTTACAGAGAGGCAGAGGCAGAGAGAGAAAGAGAGAGAGGAAGAGAGAGAAAGAGGTCTTCCATCTGCTGGTTCACCCTCCAAATGGCCTCAATGGCTGGAGTTGTCTTGATCTGATTCCAAGAGCTAGGAGCTTCTTCTGGGTCTCCCACGCGGGTACAGGGACCCAAGGACTTAGGACTTGGGCTTCTTCTACTGCTTTCTCAGGCCATAGCAGAGAGCTGGATCAGAAGTGGAGCACCTGGAACTCGAACCAGCACCCATTTGGGATGCCAGCACTGCAGGCGGCAGCTTTACCCGCTGTGCCACAGCGCCGGCCCCCCAATTTTTTACCAGCAAGTCCAGTATGTCTAATTGATAAGTATGTTCAATGCATAGGATAAAAGCATTATCACAGATATATTATCATATCTAGTCTTTTTAAAATAGCATAATGTTCCCTCCTGTGATATTGGGGTCTTATACTAATGAGGAGAAAACAAAATTTGAATTTTGTTTTATATCTGGAGATTAAAGAATAAAGACCTAAAAATCATGAATTCCCCTAGGCCCTTCTAATTATACACGAAGTATTTGTAACTAATTGCTTTTAGTGAAAAGGAAAAAGAAAGAATTAAGAATAAAACTAAAATATATATTAATGGGTCATATTTTTAAATCTTCATGTATTAAAAACTACATTTCCCTCTCTTCCTCTTTTTCCCATCATTTCTAACGAAAAGCAAATTCTAACCCAAACACTCCTCAGGACACGTGAAGAGGCATTATAATTCCTCCACTTTGGCATGTTTGAAGTCACTTCTCCTTGGTAACTCATACATGCACCACGTTTCATGTGGTCAGGGAAAATTTTTTCCCAAAGGACCAAGCACTAAAGCCAGACCATTTAATGTTTCGATGGTAATACAATTTGGTACCATTGGATGAATAAACCAGTGTGGTTTGGATTAGAGTTGCATTTTTTCTCTGCTTCCATTTTGGTGTGGATAAGGCCATCACAATTAATTTTTCAAGCTTAGCCTTGCTTTGGCAAAAGGACCTCCACTATTCCGTCTCCCTCCTGAATAGTGGGAACATTAACAAAAAAAAAAAAAAAAAAAAAAAGGCCGGGACAAGGAATCATTGTGAAATTAAACCTTGCATTGACTTGCTCTGTGACTTAGACAAATCGTTTACCTCTTTGTCCTTCAATTTCTCCGTCACTGAAAAAATTGCTTTGCTTCCCTGGTGCACAGCAATTTTGAAAGATGAAACATGAGTTTTGAAAAGAAACATGCCTCATAATTTGGAGGTATTAGACTTCTGCTTTTGTAATACCAAAATGACCACCATTCATTAAATTCTTTGAATAGGATAATTCATTATTGCTATTGATGATATAATTATTATTGCCTTATTACTGTGTTATCATACATTTCAAGTTCTTAATAGCGTTTTTATTTGATATCTAATTTCACTCATAGTTTATATTATTGTACACATGTATCTGGAGTGTCATATTCAATATTTGGAGATTTGGGGATCTGTTATGAGTTACTATAAAATACATGTTGAAGTCAAAGTCCTGCATATTTTGTCCTCTTTTCACTGAGTTAATTTAAGAATTTCATCTTAAAAATCAGATATTAGAAACTTACAGTTCTGTAAACCTCTTAGCATGTCTGAAAGAGTGAATTGTTCCTTTTTAGTAAAACTCCAGAGCTACAGATGATCATATCTGCAGCTCTTGAAGCCCTGAGAAATCTGGTCAAGTTATTTGAAAAAATTTCCTTTTGCTTAAGCAATGTATTTTCAATTATTTTAGAAAGCAACATCCCACTTCTTAAATCTGAAATGAGTCTTTTTTAAATGGATACATAGAAATCGTATAAGTTTATGGTTTAGAGCCTGATGTTCTGATGTATGTATAGGTTGGGGAATGGCTTACTCAGGACAATTTGCATATATAGTACTTGATATGATTTATTTCTTTTTTGTGGAGAGAACACTTAAAATCGACTCCCTATGCAGTTTCTAAATGTACATTATATTACTATTAATGATAGTCATCATGTTGCCCAAATGTTCTTCTGTGTGACAGGAATTTTGTATCCAGCATCGTTTTTTATGTTTCCCTAAGAAGCTAAATTGTCTCCAGTGCTCATCCAGTTGGCTTTTAAGTACTGCTGTACTTAAAAGTAAGGCTTTTTGTACTGTTGTCCCAGTTCAGCCAGTGGATAAAATGGGGGTTTTATTTCAAGAAATTACAGCATAAGAACCTTGCCTGATGATGCGGAGCCCTAAGGACCCTCATGGGTGAACGTCTTTCTTATTTCTTAACACAGGCTTCGAATTCACTCAAAGAGAAGCAGAAGTGCGAGACGCAGACACTGAGGCCGGGTGTGGCGCTGCCCGGGCAGTATGGGGCCAGCATGGCAGCAGCGTCCAGCCATCCTCATACAGCCGCGTTGGAAGGAAAGCCAAACAGCAGCCACCAAGCTCTCCTGCAGCATTTGCTACTGAAAGAACAAATGCGACAGCAAAAGCTTCTCGTGACTGGTAATTAACCAATGGCCCCACAGGCAGGTCCTCTTCGATCCAGTGGATAAGGGTGGATAGCGCTTTGCAGGGTCCCCCTTGGCAACAGGAGCTGTGGGAAAGGCTTCTGCCCTTTTGTCTGCCGCCAGCTCTGTGGAGTGGGCTGGAATGGGGTGCTCACCCATGCCTACTAGGCTGCACCACTGGCGAGTCAGGTGGTCAGGGAGGCCTGTCCAGTGCACCCTAGCCTTCTCTGGATGCTTGCCCGGTGTTGTCCTCACACCCCCATCTAATTTATCCCCTGCATCTGTTTTCAGTGCTTTGATGTTCTCCTCTTAAAATTATATACATGTCATTGCACATATTCACGCACAGACACAGACACAGAAATATGTGTATATTTTTTTTTCAGGTGGCGTTGCCTTACACCCTCAGTCTCCCTTGGCAACAAAAGAGAGAATTTCACCTGGCATCAGAGGTTCCCACAAACTCCCCCGGCACAGACCACTGAATCGAACCCAGTCGGCGCCTTTGCCACAGAGTACGCTGGCCCAGCTGGTCATTCAGCAACAGCACCAGCAGTTCCTGGAGAAGCAGAAGCAGTACCAGCAGCAGATCCACATGAACAAAGTAAGCCTCTCCGCCGTGTCAGAGTGTCGTGAGCACTGGTTTGGCATCGGGGGCCCCTTCCCTGATAGGGTGCATCAGAAGGGAGCTTTGGTGTCAGCCATCCCGGCTCTCCTGTCTGGGCTCAAGGCCACCATTGCAGCATGCGCGTTTTCGCCACCATTACATCCGTGGGCCATGTGTAGCAAAACTGAGATTATGGATTAGCAAGTTCTTTTAGGACTGAATACCTGTTTGATTGATTGTTTGATAACTCATTTTTGAAAGGCTGAAAACCAGAGAAACAATAAGAGAGCCTGCAAACACTTGTTCAGTTTCCAAACGCTGGCAGTGGCCTAGACATTTGGGGCCAGAGTCAGGAGCTGGGAACCCAATTTTGGTCTCCCATGTGGGTAGCAGGAACACAACTACTTGAGCTATTCCCAGGATCTGCATTGGTGGGAAACTGGAATTTGGACCAAAACTGGTATCAAACTCAGATACTCTGATGTAGGACATGGGGTGTCTTAACAGGTGCCCTTAATGGCTAGGCCAGACATCCACGCTCCACGTGCCCATTTTAATCCACAAGCTCACATAAGCAATTGTGTTTGGAGTTCGCTCCTTTAGGATTGTGGAAAGCCTCAAGGCAAAGTTAAATGTGATGCCTGGACGTGTCACAGAGTTTGTACAGGTGATGCCAGGTAGGACAAAGTTAGCCCGCAGGGTATTTCTCAGCAGTGTGTATGTTACGGTCATTTCTTAATATGCCCCACTTCATTTGTATAAACGTTTGAAGCAATTTCTCGGAAACTCACGATCATTTCTTTCTGGCAGCCGTATTTCGGCTGACTGCACAGGGAATGTCTGTATCACACCATGTTCTTAGGAGACCTCCTGCCGAGGCAACCACAGAGACACAGTGACTACCGCACAATGCTATCACCCAGGCCAACAAAGCATTTTCTGCGAGTATGTGAGCAGGATGACATTCAGGAGCTGGATCTGGGCAGCTGGGCTCCTAGTCTGTGCTGCGATGGGCTCACGCTTACTGGAATTTTCCTGTTCCTGGGATCTGACTAGTCAGATCCTTCCCCCTCTCATTGGTACCACACTGCTCACCAGCATGTTTCAGAGGCCTGCTATTGAGAAACCACACCCTGTTTGCTGATGAATAGCTAACACTTGGCTTGTATTAAATACTGTATTGCACTGTGATATTAAAAGCAAACTAAACAAAATAAACGCACACGGGCAACAGTCTAATCCTCTTCGGCATGTGCTGGCCTTATTGCAACTATTGTTGGAGTTCCTCTTCTTATCTTTGATCCCTGCCTTTATAAGAGCAGAACAGTGAGAGGGTCGTGGACTGAAGACCATACCACTCAACAGAAATTCTTCCACCCAGCCCTTTGGTGTTCTCTGAGGGTGGGTGTGTGCGAGTGTGGGCTTGTGGTATTAGGCCCAGGGTTGACGCTATCCCTTCCAACTTCTTTCGCGAGGATTTTTAGGCTCTCTCTGATCCTTGCCCATGTAACTGCTGCAGCATTTCTCTTACTGTATCAGATCATCATCTATCAAATCCATCTCACTGGGAGAAAACCAAACTCCTTGTCTGCCCAATGGCATAATACTTGTTGATGTGAATGACTGCGTGTGTTTGCTGTATTATTATAGAATTGAAATTGTCCGTTCCTTTTTCTTTTGTTGTCTCTCGGGACGATTTAAAATTACTAGGAATCCTTATAATGTTACCCAGTGTCCAGTGTGAGAAATTTATATGGGAGCAGAGGTTAGGAATTCTACTTTTCACCTGATAATACTTGATCTGGAATTAGGTTTATTTATAAAATTAGTGTTCAGTTGTAAATATGCTTTCCTGGCTGTCTTGGTGCTATTTTCTAGGAACATGTGGATATGTATATTTATTTGTGAATAAATTACGTAAATTGGTCCTTCAGAACTCACAGTCTACAAATTATTTTTACAAATACCCTTAAGAATATTTTCAAATACAGCTTTTCCGTGACCTGCTCTGGCCACTGTTTCAAACCCAGACGGCATCCTAACATCAGGATCTTTCTCTTTAGTATCACACTCCAGATTTTGACAGGCGGATGCTAAGCCCAGTCCCATGGATAAAAATAAGATGAAAAGCAGGCATTTGCATTTTAGCAATGAGAAAAGCAAATCTTATCAGAAACCTTTTTCCCATGTGGAGCTGATTCCTTGGAATCTGTTAAGAATTCTTCCCAGAATTAGAAACAAACCTATACTTTTTAGGTACATGTTTGTACAGTGGTTTGATTATTAAATCTTGTCTTAATTAGGCAAAATGAAGACCAGAAAACTTCAAAGTCCAAAGCTGATCTTTCTATGTTAACCCCTCTCAGCTTGGGTGTTTACATTACTCACACAGGTCGCCACTTGGCTTTTCTCCAAGTATGTATTCCATATGTTTAATCAAATTGGCATATGCATGTTGGGTATTGTCCAGATTTTGAAAATATTTTACCTGCCCCCAATTGTCTACGAGAGCAGAGAAGAATCTTATTAAAGAAAAGACTGAACTTGTGGCCTGTTCTGCTCAGTTCACGTCAAGGAGTGAATCTGCTACTGTTCACCCTGTGTGAACAGGGTGAGGACTTTGATTTCCCACTGGATCAGGGCCATAACTTAGTTGCCAAAAGCTACCAAGTTTCTGTGTAATAATATATTTATGTGTACTCGATCTAACCACTTAGGATACCCATTAGTTAGAAATGACCACGGAAGCTCTATGTCATTTTCTCCTATTACCAGTCATGAACCTTTATTAAATCCATTGAGACGGCAGCCAAATAGTTGACGTCATACAAACGTGGCCCTTACTCTTCAGACACTTACCCAGGAAGTAAAGGAACATGTGAAGGTGGCAGGCATGCAAATAGCACATTTTAAAAGTCTTTTCCTTCCATTCCCCAACTTTTGAAATGATTTTTTTTTAAGGAGTTTAAAGGAGGCAAAACATGAAGTGAAAACAGAAAAAAATAAGTTGATGTGGTAGGTTTATCTCTAAACCTGCGTGAGATTAGCTTTCTGGTTGACATTTGAAATGATACGTCTGAATTGCTAATAAACTTTGGAAGAAATAGAAGTGAACCTGTATTTATATTTTTAGAAGTACAGCTGATACAATGATTGATTTGTTAAATTTTGAATAATTCCTCATATTGTGCCCTTATTTTAATATATTTATAAAACCAGCAATTCCTGTCTACTATAAATATACAATATACTGCTAAACATATACAATATAAAATATATAATATAGTGTTAAACATACCAAATAATTTATCTGCTTGCTACCTTATATTTAATGATATTTACATGAGAATTTTGTGTGTCCTAAGATTATTTGCTTCTTAGAATTATGGTGAAAGCCCTTGAGGGCGTAGCAGAAATATCCCTGGGTTGGATTTACACAATATTTTTACTGTTATATCTGCTGGTAAGTAATGGAGAAAGTTAGAAAAGGAAGTGCTAACCTAGAGAGGAAACCCTGTCAGAATGATTTATCTCTGCTCCTGAGTGTGAATATTCTATTTTGAGAAGTTTAATCACAAGAAAATCATGGGTTACACCATTTGTTTCTTTGTGGGTTTTTTTTTTTTTTTGTGAGAGATTTAAAAAATTCAGAAATGAACCATTAGTTTCTGTTGCCAATCTATGGTTTGTTTGTCCTATGCTGACTTGAGTTTTCGTAGCCTTTTAAAAAAATCATGAGTTTCTTTATACCAGCATCCAAAGAAGGATGTTGCTTTTGCCAGTATATTTTGTTTTTTCTGTTGGAAGAAAAAAGAGTTTCTAAAATAGAATTTTTCCCCAAATACAAAATAGCAAACAAAAAATAATAGGGTATTGGTAATTTTCTCCTGAGCCCATTTCAAGTTTAAATATTAATGTCATTTTTTTCCTCATAAAATAAAAGTGTGATTGCTTAAAACTGAACACACCACAGTTACTTTGACATATTGATGGTTTTAAACCACTGCCTCAAATATAAAAAGGCAAACCCCAGATCAGCGACTATTTTTTCATGAGACAAAGCATTTTCAGCCATTTTTGTTGCAAGAAGCTTTTACGTAGTTCTCTGCTTCCCATATCCCCTGGCCAACATTATTCTTTGAATTATTTCTGTGGTGTAGTATTAATAGAGTAGCATGGATTTGCACCCAACAGTTTCTGTTTAATGAGCATTTCAATCTTTTCTAATATTCCTTCCACCAGATCCTTATGAGCACATATCATAAGAAAATTCCTTCTTTGTTTATGACTTATTTGACTGGTGCACTGATCTGTGCAACAAATCATTATTGAACCCTTACTTTGCACAGACACTGTTTTAGGAAGCAGGAATACAATACTCAGTGTCCCCGTGGAGTTTATAGCGTGGGCAGCAGAGAACTGAACCATTTATGTCAGCAGCAGTGCAGTGCTGTTGAGTGTTTTGACAAAGGACACAAGGAAGGATGTTGATTTCTATGGAGAAATAAGAGTTGAGACTTATTTGGTTACTTCTCTGTGTTATCATGCCCTCGATATATCTTTACATATTCTCTCTCTCTCTCCCTCTTTCTCTCTGTCTCTCCCTTTCCCTATACATCCTCCCTCTCTCTCTGCTTCTTTGTAATATGTTTTATGATAAATATCTTATGCATTCCTATGACTGGATGTCAGCCAACACTTCTTTAAAAACTCACATGAATCATGAGATGATATCTCATATATGTCACAGTTTGGTCTAGATATAAGTATTTATTATATATTTATTACTGTGAAACTTAGGCATTTTGACATGAGTGCTATTTCATCATAATAAAAAATATATCTAAGACAAGTCGAGTAAATGGGAGGTCAAGCAGATGTCCTGTGTTTTTGGTAAAACAGGTAGTTGCTACGTCCAGGCCAGTGAGACTTGGATGTAATTACACTCAAACACTGGATCCGAGTAAACAGGGAGCTTCCATTTGCTTTTCAGAAGAGAATTTTTATCCTTCATCTCTGTAGTCTCTCTTTTAGTCCTTTCTTTTGATGTAATTCCCTAACATGAATGTTATGTAAACACCATGACCACTCATGATTTCATGGTCATCTCCTGTGCCCAAGCATGCTTCCCCAGCCACTCATGAGTGTGTTCTTTCATGCCTGTGGTCCCATGCAAACGCAGTTCTGAGTGTGAGTGAGTGTGTGTGTGTACATGTTTGCTTTGTAATGTGTCCCTGAGCATAGTTCTATTATAGAACCATTTTGTGTACTATTGAAACAAGAAGCATGCATTTTTGTCATAGGGGGCTAGTTTAAAGAGCAATTCTATGCTATAAGCATATATATTCTAAAACATTTACATTTTTTGAAGTCTGAACAGCAAATATACACTCTCAAAGACAGCTCTACCCATAGCTTGCATGTGAGCAGATTACAGCTTTCAGTATAGGAGGTGAGGACCATGTGCCAAGCTTTCTATTTCTGCCAGTGCACCTCTGTTCCCCTTGGTTGATGCCCTGTGCGTCTCCCCAGCATCCTCACCAAAAGGCACCTTGAGGATGCCTACCTTGACATTGAAGTATCACCAGCTTCCTCTTAGAAGCAGGACTTACAGTCTGGACTCCATACCATCATTTTTTTACTCACGTTTTTACTTCAGGAAAGTATGTTTTATGGGACATAGGTAGGTTGAGCAAGGTGACAGGGCTAACAGTTGTGAGAGCTGGGATTCTTTCAGGGGTTATGTGATATAAAAGTCTGTCCTTTGCTACTTGCGCTTATGATTTCAGTTTTGTTTTCATCATCAAGCAGAAGACAAGCTTTTCCTAATTCTTGTTTTATTTTATTTTATTTTTTTTTACCCCCAAGTATAGAACTCACTATTAAAAGCCAGGAAAATAAGCAACTATATCAAAAGGAAAGGTTTCTGTGGTGTGTGTGTGTGTGTGTGTGTGTTGGCTTGGATTTTCAAGAATAAAGAAATCCCTTTTCTCAGTCGCGCTTCCCAACTTTCCATGCATTGCTCCCCGTGTAGTTACTTACTTGGCAGTCTCCGTGTGTGGACCCAGAGCTGGGACATTCAGATATCCCATTTTCGGCGCAGGGTGAATGCAGCACAGAGCCAACAGCAGCCAAGCCACGTTTCATTCTTGCATTTTGTCATGTTGCCATGTTTTCAGTCGGGACAAACATCTTCTGTCTCTCAGGAGTTCTGAGCATGCTGAAGCTGGAAGTCAACTGGCTTCATCAGGTTCAACTGAAATGCATATGTTGGCATCCCATCTCATGGGTGGTTGGAAAACGCCTTGTTTTAAGTTTTTGAGAAATGGATGAATAGAAACTTGAACTGGGCTTTCATTTAGGAAAGTAGGCATTACTGTTGTCAGGTTTAATTTCTCTCCATCCATTTGACAGCTTGTTTCCATGCAGAGTCTTTTAATCAGCAATTTAGGATTACATTTTGCCTGCTAGATGGGTACTATGTTCAAAAACCTTTGCAAGCATTGAAAGGCAGCCTTAATTTTCTAATAGTAAAAAGCCTCCTGGATTATTTATCTATCTCTAGAGGTTTATAGAAGAGACTTTGACCTTGTTCTTAAATAGATGCTGTTTTGACATGGCGAGCCCAGTGTAAACAAATTCTCGTAGGCATGTAGTGGGCTTCCAGAAATCCATGGATGCTACAGGACCAGCTTACATCACCACAGAAAATTTATATAGAAGCATTTCACTGTATGAGCATAATTGCAAGTTGATGATTTATAACCTACAGAAAATAGCTTGTTGCTTTGTTATTAAATGTGTTGAAATCCTGTGTTTGGAAAAGAAACTAAATGACTATTTCAGTATATTAATGTGTTACATTCATAAACATTCCCAGTGCTGCTTTCATAACGCGAAGACGACGTAGGGAAGGGACCTCATCCTTTCCTCTTCACTGCACTGCTGATCTAGTCAGAGGGACTTTTATCAAATGAGGACAGCAATGGTTGAACATGACTATGAGGCAAGAAAAACAGGAGAAAGAAAAATACCTGGGGAATTAAACCCCATCAGTAGGTGACATTGTTTCCAGGAAGTTCAAATGGAGAGGGAAGCAAAATAATTTGGTTCTTTGCCAACCTTGACAAATAGTTTCATTTGACAGAATGAAATAACTGAGTCTTGCTAAGGAATTTTTAATACAGCTAAATGATTTGCGGTCAGAAAAATCGTCAGTGTGTAGCAGTCTCTGTGATGGATTTTAGTAACTTGTAAGTTGCCGATCTTTAGTGCCTCTTTGCCCTGTATCTTTCTGCTCTTTCTCTAAATACCTAATGAAATTGGAGAGGCGACATTGATCCTGAAATAGCTGATTTAAAGAATCCCTACTCCTTCAGACTGATTGCTGTACCTTAATTGTACAGTTACTCTATTAACTGAATTATATCAACTAGCTAAAAATCAAACAAGAAAACTTCTACGAATCAACTTTGGCATGGAGTAGTTGATGATTTTCCATGAAGATTTATCTATTAGCGATACCTTGATGATACACAATGAAAAAGCAAGTGAAGAACTGTTCTTCTGTTCTTTCCCTTGAGTGGTACATGAACCTGCAGAGTGGAAATTCTAATTTTAAGATGCTTCTATATAATGCTTCTAATTCATGTGACTTAAAAATTTTGGAATGTTCAATATAGCCTTTTAAAGAGACATTTCTGAAGTCTTGCACAAATTTTTTAAGTTTTGCAACTTTGGTTTAAGCATTCAACTTTTTGGTTCAGTAATCTTTCACGGACAAATTTTCATAGTAAGGGTTTCCTGAGAGGATGTCTCTGAGGGTGCTTTGTAATCATGGGGAAAACATCTAAAATCCAGCACAGTATTTATACCCTTATTTACCACTATAGCTCTGTTTTCCTTATTCTGCTAATAAGAATAGCATTTCCCACTTGTCTCTATATTGCATTGTAAACCAAACCACCCCATTTTGTTCCAGGTTTCTTATGTGTGTCTGAATCCATCATGAAACAGATTTTGCTTTCTCTTTAGAACAATATTACAGTTACGATTGCATTTTATATTGGCATATAAATTACACACAGCAACACCAATGCTTTTTCTGTAGCTTACAGTGAATTTGATAGTTGCCGATTGTCCTACAATTGCACAGTCAGGACACAGAACAATTCTCTCCACTTCCAAAATCCCCTGGTGCCGCTCCTTGGCACTCAATTTCCCTCCTAACCCCAGCTTCTGGCAAAGTGGTTGAATTTCTGACCAAGAAGGAAGCATAAATCACAAGTGTGGGTGATGGTGTACTTTAAGAGCACACAGACATCAGACCTAAATTATCTGAAGCATAGAACATTCAAATAAGAGGAACGCGAAGGATTATTTTCAGAGACCTGGAAGTGTAGGACTAAACTCATTCTGTAGATCTACTGTCTTTGGCCTATGTGGTATCTTTAAAAGTGTTGGAATTATTGGTCTAAAATAGAAAGGTTTCCAGCAAAAAAAAAATCTGAATTTCTAGCATTCTTTGAAAAATTGAAAAGTCTGGCTACACCGGGCCCATGTTTCTATGTGATTATTGTCTGCTGGGATTTACTGCTGGGCACTTACTGTATTTGCGTATATTTGGTGAGGAAAGAGGCAGAGAGACATAGAGAGAGCTCCCATGAGCTGAGTCACCCTCTCACCCCTACCCTGACCCCAGCTAAAAGCCCACCATGGCCAGTATTGAGCCAGATCAGTGCCGAGAGCTAAGAACTCGATCCAGGTCACTCACAGCAAGGGCCCAGCTACTTGAGCCATAACCTGACGCCTCCCAGGGTATGAATTATCAGGAAACAGGAACCCGGGGTGAAGCTGGCTTCTAAACCCAAGTAGGATATGGGTAACTTACCTGGGATTTTAACTACTAGGCTGAACACCTGACCCTTGATCCCTCGTTTTAAGTGGGACATTCACTGCTGTCCAATTTATTAAAGTGGTGGATGGATCAAGAGGGAGAAACAGAGATACGTATGAGTTGAGTGATTGGAAGATCATTGATTTTGTAAGCTTGTCTCTTCTGGGACACACACCATAACCGTCAAGGGTTAGCACATAAAAGTAAGGATGTAATTCCTCACTTTCCCTCTGTTTTCTGCTCTTGAAAAGTGGAGAAAGAAAACCAAAATAAACATAAAGATTATCAGGGAAAATATCCCATTATGTAATCTAAAAGGACATAAATTGACAGTGTTGTAAAAGTGGGAAAGACAGCCGCTCACTGCCATACTAGTAAACTCAGAATTCTGATTTTATTCTGTTGCTGAAGATTTTATGCTCTGAAAGGACCAATCTTCCTGTTTCCACTTTTGCCTGCCTAAATCCAATTTTGTATCACAGCCAGAAGGATCGTTTAGAAATGCAAATCAAGTCGTGGATTGGTATTGCTTGAGACTCTCCAGTCGCTCCTAGTCGTGTGGAGGATAAAATCCAAATGTCTCTGCACGGCCTACAAGGTTGTTATGATGTGGCTCTTGCCCTTGTCCTGAACTCCTCTCACTTCAGCTCCGACTGCCTCCCCCTACTCTCTGAGCTCCAGCCATGCCAGCCTCCTCTTCTACTTTGGGGAATGTCAACCTCTAGGAGTTGTGCTAACAGCATTTCTGTATAGGATGCTTCACCTCCAGGTCTTTTCATGATTCGATCATGTTTCTGAGGTCTTTAAAAAAAAAAAAAAGAATTATTTTATTTCTTTGAAGGATAGAGTTACAGAGAGAGGCAGAACCAGAGAGAGAGAGGTCTTCCATTCCACTGGTTCACACCCCAAATGACCACAATGGCCAGAGCTGAGCTGATCGGAAGCCAGGAGCCAGGAGCTTCTTCTGGGTCTCCCACGCGGGTGCAGGGGCCCAAGGACTTGGGCCATTTTCTACTGCTTTCTCGAGCCACAGCAGAGAGCTGGATCAGAAGAAGAGCAGCTGGGACCTGAACCGGTGCCCATATAGGATGCTTGCGCTGCAGGCTGAAGCTTTAACTCACTGTGCCACAGCACCAGCCCCCTCTGAGGTCTTATGTAGCTTGGAGCTCAACACTTCGTGGGATCGTTCACATTCATTGCCCATCCGAACTAAAGTGGACACAAATTCCCACCGCTTCCCCAGTCATTCCCTGGCACATCAAGTTGCACTCTGCAGTTGCTTATTTTCTGAACCACCCACTCTATGCATTGACCATTCTCTTCCTAGGGCCTGGCATATACTAAGTCCTCAATTAAAACAAACAAACAAACAAAAAACTATTGTTAAGGAGCTGGCATTGTGGAGTATGTAACAGGTAGGATTGCCAGCATCCCATAAGGGTACTGGTTCATGTCCCAGCTACTCGACTTCCCTATCTAGCTCCCTGCTAATGGCCTAGGAAAAGCAGAAGATGGCCCAAGTATTTGGGCCCCTGCCGCCCATGTGGGAGACCTGGACGATGTTCCTGGCTCTTGACCTTGACCTGGTCCAGCCCTGGCCATTTGAGGAGTGAACCAGCAGATAGAAGATCTCTCTCGATGTCTCTTTCTTTGTCTGACTCTGTCTCTTCCTCTTTCTCTCTAACTCTGACTTTCAAGTAAATAAATAAACCCTTAAAAAAAAAAGTCGAAAGAATGAAGGAACTAAGTAGGAGGAGAAAAAAATTCAGTCTCCTCTACAGAAGGGAATATTTATTTAAGTTGCTGAAATATTAGGAAGTTTTGAGTACCAGAGAAAGGATATTTTCATTGCAGGCCTTGTTTCACACGATCATTTAGAATTGAAAATGTAAAGAAGCATTTATTAAGTATGCACTTGGCCCTTAGATTAATTTGATCCCTCTTCAAAATTGGTAAGAAAGGATTTTTGTTAGTTTAGACTTTTCAATAATGTGAATAGTGAACCAATGTTTAGGAGCTCTTTCCTGTTACTTAGTATTGGTGTTTTTGAGTGTTTCTCTGACGTGCACAGAAGTGAACTGACATGGACTGTTCTGGCTTGAGGCTGAACTTCTTTTCAAAGCAGACCTCTGCGCCAGAAACCCCTCCAAGCTCTGCTTGTTGTTTATGGGAACAGTTGGTACATACCTAATCTATTTGTGATTCGAGATGAAATTTTATCATTATTTTAAAGTCTAGTTTCCTTGGAGCTGAAGGGAGAGGTTTTATTTTCCAAAAGAGGACTATTACATTTATTTAAAAGAAGGAAAAAAAATAAGTACCAACTCCATGTGCGGAGTAAAATCTTGTCTTAAAATCTCAGGCAAGATAAGAAAGTGGTGAGTTGTGTTGAAGATCATTTTGCAGTTAATAATCACATTCAGACACGTGGCAGTCATGATTATTCACAGTGTTGGAAATCAGATTCACTGCATTACCTGTTCTTATTTAATGTTTCACATCTGAAGATATTTGTGGGGGATGTGAAAGAATTGGGGAAACAATTAAAATGAGAGAACTTAAAGATAATGCTTTAAAAAAAATTTTTTTTTTTGACAGGGAGAGTTAGAGAGACAGAGAGAAAAGTCTTCCTTTTTCCATTGGTTCATCCCCCAAGTGGCCGCTACAGTCAGTGCGTTGTGGCTGGTGCTCTGCACCGATCTGAAGCCAGGAGCCAGGTGCCTCCTCCTGGTCTCCCATGCGGGTGCAGGGCCCAAGCACTTGGGCCATCCTCCACTGCACTCCTGGGCCACAGCAGAAAGCTGGACTGGAAGAGGAGCAACCGGGACAAAATCCAGTGCCCCAACCGGGACTAGAACCCGGGGTGCCAGCGCCACAGGCGGAGGATTAGCCTAGTGAGCTGCAGCGCCAGCCGAAGATGATGCTTTTAAAAGCAATTATATTTGTATTAACTTCTAAGTCAAATAATGTAACATAAACCACCATGACCTTAAAGTACTGATGTGTAAAGATCAGCAGCATTACGGACTAGGTTTTCTATCGCTTGCAAACAGAACATATGCCATTTCCCAAGGGCTGAAGTTCACGGAAATTCTGTTCCTGGGATCGTTATGACCCTGGCAGGGATCGGTAACTGGAAGGGTTGAGTCGTGCCACCTGTAGGTAGAAGGAATTGGGTCCAGCTCCCGTGCCATCTGGCCTGCCCCGTGTCGGTGTGGGTGTGAGACCGTGCGTGTGTGTTGCAAACGCAGAGCAGCATGCGCTGCCTGGAGCCTGCTTGCTGCTCAGCCCAGTTGCTGTCCAGGGGCGTGCAGAATGCAGAGTTGCACTGACACATGAGCAAGGGCACAGATAAAAGGATGAGGAGAAGCCTGCAGCCGCCGGCTGCTTCATCCCAGCGGGGTCCCCCCACTGGAGGAACTCACCTGGTGTCAGGCGAGTGGCACGCGGTGTGTTTTACAGATGGGGCCTCAGCGGAGATTCACACAGGCCTGTGCATTTATCTGTCACGCAGATGTTTCGCCTTCTGTTTTCTGGCCAGCAAGGCAACCGCTCGGCTTTGCCGGGGGGATCACCTCCAGATGTTCGACCAAAGAGAGAGCCCGCTACCCCACCGAGAGTAAGCAGACGTCTCACTGCAGCTGGGGCTGCAAGTTAGCCAAGGCTCAGCCCGTGCTGTCTTGCTGACGGTCAGATTTGGAGTTCAAAAATACATGGACAACAGCATAGTCTGAACACTTACAAAGAGCACCCAGTAACCTTTTTTCTTTTAGAAATCTGAAATGAGGCAAACCTGGCAGGCAGGATTTCTCTATGACTTCAGTTAACTCTCCTTGCTGATGTTAATTGCTGCTCTTTCCACTCTGGCAAATTGGACTGTTTAAACAAAAATCCACTTTAGTCAAATACCGAAAATAAAGTTAAAAAAGTGGTGGTTGACTCCCTTTCTTCATTTTTACTTTGCAAAACGGAAACTAGGGCATCCCATTCATCTCATTTGTATATTGTGAATCATCACAAGAGCCCATTTTATTCCATAGGAGATGGAAAAGTGATAGTTTTTTGATTTTTGCCAATGTTGACTCTGCTTCAAATCCTAGGAAGAGAAGTGTCTAAAATTGTTTTTGCTAAGCCTCCCTTAGGTCTTTAAATACTTAAAGCTCCAACTAGGCAGCATGTGATATATTAGGTGCTGCTAGAAAATAATGGAAATGTGAAATCCATGCCCTGATGAACTTTATAGTAGAGGGAGGGAGATAAACGACTATTACTGTGAACAATGCCAGGCAGTGCGGAGGACTCTCAGGAAAATACATTCATGAGACAGTGAGAGAAGTAAAACCATCTACGAAGGGGCAGGTCAGGCAGATACAGGTTTGAGGGCGTGGAGAGAGAGAGGTGCCTGTCATTGGCCTGTTCACGTTCATGGGACAGCTGGAGTCTGTGAATGAGAGTGGAAATAGCTGAGGGCAGGTCATAGAACATCTGCGGACCATGTTAATGTTTAGATTTTATTAGAAACACAATGGGGAGCATTGGAAGATTGCACGCAGAGAGCTGTCGCTACCTGAATTAGGTTTTGAAAGTAATTATTCCGAGCTACCGGGAGAGACTGAGAGCAAGGAGGCAAGAAGGAAGGCCATACTGGGCGCGGTTTTGGTTGCTTGGAGAGAACATGATACTACTTATTACCATGTTCGATAGCTGTGGAAGTAGATAAGTGTGTCTAGAGAAGGGCTCTACTTTGTTGGCTGAATTGCCTGGAGCATGCTAAAAGTTTGATTTGGAAATACGAATGAGAGGGAAACAAGGGTACATCCTAGATTGGGAGCTCATGCAATTGGATAATGCTGCTTACTCAAGTGAGAAAGACTGGGTGATAAACACATTGAAGTGAGACAGGACTCAAGATTATCTTTGAGCTACTTAAAGTTCATGGTATCTATTACTTACTCTAGATTAGGTACAGTGCTTAAGTAAGCTCCTGAACAGGCAATGTGGACCTCAGGTGACAGATTGGAATTGTCTTAATTCAGTTAACAGAATGTACCTGTTTCAGGGGAGAATGCAGAGTGGAAGGGTGGAAGAAGTTCTCAGTGTCTGCCCTTTGAAAACATTTTTCACATTCATATTTTGTGATCTTAAAAATGACTTCTTCGGGCCAGCACCGTGGCTCAATACACTAATCCTCCGCCTTGCGGCGCCAGCACATCGGGTTCTAGTCCAGGTTGGGGCGCCGGATTCTGTCCAGGTTGCCCCTCTTCCAGGCCAGCTCTCTGCTGTGGCCCAGGAGGGCAATGGAGGATGGCCCAAGTGCTTGGGCCCTGCACCCCATGGGAGACCAGGAGAAGCACCTGGCTCCTGGCTTTGGATCAACGTGGTGTGCGGCGGCCATTGGAGGGTGAACCAATGGAAGGAAGACCTTTCTCCCTGTCTCTCTCTCTCACTGTCCACTCTGCCTGTCAAAAAAAAAAAAAAAAAAAAGACTTCTATGGGGCATGTGATCCCTTCTTTATGAAAGAAGGGCTTTAAAATTATTATTAGATGTCTTTAAGCTGCAGTATTTATATCTATATGATTTCCACTCAGAAATCGCTAGTTTATGTCAACAAATCTTTCTTTTGCAAACCACTAGGGAATTCTGCTCTTGGAAAAAGACCATTTTGCCATTTCTTAGCCAGTCCGGCTTTTTCTCTCCCTCCTGTCTCCTTCAGAAGTGGAGGTGACATGAAGGAGCTGACGGTAACAGATGGCCCTGTTTTCGTGTTGCACGCTGACAGCCAGCATACACGATGTCATGTACATATCTGTATCAGCAAGGCTGTAAAAACCAACCCAATTTGGTTTACAGACCGACAAAAGTGACTTCTGGAAACGTCAGTGGCCTCAGGAATACATTAACAGGTCAAGTTGCAAAAAGTTTTCTGTTGAAGTGTACATATATATTGTATGAGCACTCAAGGTTTTCTGAGTATTGATTTTCTTTGACTTTGTTCCTATCTCTAGAAGATCATACTTTAGTAAAGGAATAATTTTTCTGGTCTTTTGCTGCATCAGTAATACCACTCTCTGGCTCTCCAAGGTGCTATAATTTCGATTTTGTTTCCCTTTCTTAATGCAACTTCACAGACACCTATTAATATCTTATTTAAATGAGCACTAGATTTGGAGACTTATGAAATCACTATAGACTTTACCAAGGAAGAGGCCAGTCCAGTGATGTGGACAACGCCCTGGTTAGCATGGATTCTAAAGAGAGTAGGAAAAGAGAATGACAGTGAAGGGAGCTATATTCACATGGTATGAGGAAAGATGGATAGGAAGGCCTTAGTTAAGATGGATGATCCTAGAGAACATGGACCAGTGAAATTCTCCAAGAGAGAGGGCAAACACGTGATAGAGACAGAGTGGACAACTGCACAGTGGATGGGATCCAGGGCATAAGCTGAGGGGTTGGCTGAGATGGGAGTGCAGGTGTTTTCTTCATTGTCACAGCAGGGAGGGTGGATGGTTCAGGTTGGTAAATGGGGCGGTGGCAGGATGCTGAGTCTCTTTTCTGATGCATGTATTTTCCCAATGAAAGAAGGAGCAAAGGTGTCTGCAGGGACCAAAGAAAAGGTAGCCTGCTACCTTTTATTAGAGGTTTGTGGAAGAGAGAAGGAATTACAAATGTCATAGAAAGAGCCAGAGTGAATTGACTAAACAAAAGGAGTAGGAACACAACATCCCTGAGGGCCCCATTGGAGGCTGACGGCCATGAGCTTAGAGAGAATCACTGAGCACAGTTGCTATTTGGTTATTTGTTTTGTAGCTCACTTAGCTGCTTCAGCGTGGCAGAGATGTAGGGTCTTCCTTCTCCAGGAATGTCCATGGTAAAGAGAGCAAGAGCACCGAAGATGATGCAGGTGGTGCCCAGTCCAGCAGGAAGAAAAGGATGGCCTGCAGGGCCCTGTAGAGCTGAGGGACCGCTGGGGTCAGAGTACCCTGAGAAGACAGGAATGATGGTGGAGATGGAGATTTGGGGGAGCATACAGTTGCTAATGAAGACCCCTAGGGGTCACAGCATCGGGATGATGTCACAGCATCAGGAGCTGGGGTGGAGTGAAGGACCAGGAGGTCCAGGTGCCCACGGGCCATGTGGGAGCAGGGACTAGGAAGGAGAGGAACTGCCACAGAAGAAGGGGTGGTGTTTATAGCCTTCCTCCTGGTTGTTGGATACTCCCTGTAATGTCAGACTTCCAGAAGCTCAGTGTTAGTCAGTTCCCTCCCATCCCCAGGAAACAGGGGCTACTCTATTATCATTATTTTTAATTTATTTGGGAGACAGAAAAGACAGATCGACAGTCAGGGATCTCATCCACTGGTTCACTCCTCAAATGCCCACAACAGCCAGGACTGGGATAGGTGAAAGCCAGAAGCCAGGAAGTCAACTCAGGTCTCCCATGTAGATATCAGAGACCCAGACACTTGAGCCATCACCACTGTCCCTCCAGTGTAAGCAGGAACTTTAGACACAACACTTCATAGGCACGGGCTGTATGCTCCCTGGCTAACCTTGCACATGTGGCCCTCAGTTCCTGGCCCACGACCACATATCCCAGATAGCTTTTGGCTGTGTTCTTGCTCTTCTCAGGAGGCTGTTATCAGAGAAGATACTTCCCTGAGGAAAAACACTTCCCTGAGGCATCTACTTGGCTCACAAGAGTCCTTGGCCAGCAGTTCTGATGAGTAGGCTCCCATTGACCTTAGTAACTAAGCAAGCTGTGGTCACTGGACGGAGAGGGTCCACAGCCAGTGAGCTTCTGTCCAGAAGATGAGTTGTCATCCATCTTCTTGCACATACTTCCCCTGAGGGACCCCAGCCTCTTCCATTGGCTAATACTTGTCTCCAACAAATCCTTTCCCCTCTCTGGTTCCTCTCATCTGCTATGTTGTGTAGTCTGAGGTGAGGATTGTGTGTAAGAGCTGAAGGGTGGACTGATGATCTCTCTCTCTCTTTCTCTCATTCTCCATCTCTCTCTCTCTCTCTCTCTCTCTCTCTCCCCTCTCAAGAATGAGTGGGTGTTCAAACCAAAAGAAATCAGTATATGAAAGAGTGATCTGTACCCCCATGTTCATTGCAGCATGATTCACAATAGCTAAGATATGGAATCAACCCACATGTCCATCAACTGTTGACTGGATAAAGAAACTATGGTATATATACACTATGGAGTACGACTCAGCTGTAAAAAATAAATAAATAAATCCTCTTTTGCAATAAGATAGATGCAACTGGAAACTATTATACTTAGTGAGATAAGCCAGTCCCAAAAAGATAGAAATCATCTGTTTTCCCTGATCCAATGCAACTAATAGAATACTGAAATGTAATGTATTGGAGTGAAGTAGACATTTTGAGAATGGATGATTGTTTATAGCCCTTGTCTTTTCCACTGAGAAACAATCTTGTTTTTTCTTGTCATGTTTTGTTTTGTTTTGTTTCTCTTCATATCATTTGCAGAACTCCTCTACTTAGAATAGGGTTAACTATACAATCACTAAGTATACAGAAAATAGATGATTGTAAAAATTAAGAATGGGAATCCGAGAGGGAGGGGGAAGAAGGGTTGGAGTGTGGGTGGGAAGGAGGGTAAGGAAGAATCCCAGTATGTTCCTAAATCTGTATATATGAAATATGTGAATTTGTATGACTTAAAATTTTAAAAAAAGATTAAGTGGGTGTTTGTCACCTGATGTTTTTATCCCTGGTCTCCCAGACAAAACTGGGAATTTTCCTTTAAACAATCTTGCTTGATTACATGTTCTTTCTCTAATAGCCAATTGGATGGGGTCCTATTATTTTGTTGTCAAAATACATTACTACTGTTTGGCCTCGTTTCTCCAACATCTAAGCAGTGTGCAAAATATTAGGTATTTAAGACATGAAGAGCTAATAAGTGTTCAGAATTTTTATAAAAGTCCTAGAAATAGCTTTTCTTTTTTTTTTTTTAAAGATTTATACATATATTTGAAAGGCAGAGTTTACAGAGAGGCAGAGGCAGAGAGAGAGAGAGGTCTTCCTTCTGCAGGGTCACTCCTCAAATGGCTGCAATGGCTGGAGTTGCACTGATCCGAAGCCAGGAGCCAGGCGCTTCTTCTGGGTCTCCCATGCAGGTGCAGGGGCCCAAGCACTTGGGCCATTTTCCACTGCTTTCCCAAGCCAGAGCAGAGAGCTGGATAGGAAGTGGAGCAGCCAGTGCTCGAACTGGCACCCATGTGGGATGCTGGTACTGGAGGCGGCGGCTTCACCTGCTATGCCCCAGCTCCAGCCCCTAGAAATAGTTTTATAAAAAATATTTATGAGCATGTAAAGCATGGCAAGATAAATATTTCTCTTACACTAAGTGCCCAGGTACAATAGAAGTTAGATTGTAGGCAGAAAGGAAATTCATATTTAAATTTATGTTCTTCATTTTGATGTCAGTTTTTTCAAATTTTTTTTATTTAGTTGAAAGGCAGAATTACAGAGAGAGAGAGACAGAGACACAGAAAGAGAGAGAGGTCTTCCATCCACTCTACAGGGCTGGGCCAGGCCAAAGACAGGATCCAAGAGCTTCTTCCAGGTCTCCCACGTGAGAAGCAGAAGCCCAAGCACCTGAACCATCTTCCACTGCTTTTCCCAGGCCATGATTATAGAGCTGGATCAGAAATAGAGCAGCCAGGACGTGAACCAGAGCACCTATGAGATGCTGACTTTGCGTGAGATGGCTTTACTGGCCACACCATGCCAGTCCTTTGATCTGAGTTTTGATGGTTACAAAGTTTCTTAGCTTGATCATGTCTGATTTAGGATTGGGTGATATTTAGCATTCCATATGGTTTATCCTGTTATGTTTAATTTTTGTTAGCCATTTTCCCTATGCTTAGCATAATGTCTTGAACATGGTAGGCCCTCAATAAATGCCTATTGAATAAATGAATGAATGCTCCCAGTAAATCTACCTACAGAGAGATTAAAGGGTTTTGTCCACATACTCGGCACCATTGGATGTTGTGTAGATCGGAGAAACGTATATAAGGTTGCTCTTCAAAGTTTCAGTGCTTAGGTATTCAAAACTTTAAAACACGGGTTTAGTTTTTAAGCCCATTTGTGTCTGAGTGGGAGGTGCACTTGAATTGTATGTGGAAAAGCCTGTGTTCATGGTTTTGTGTTGGTCTTGTAAGTGTGCTGCTAGTTAAGATAATTGGCATGTAGCTTACATAGGATTGACTTAGCAGAAAACTCTAACCACTTTTGAAAACACAGTTTGAGATGTACAGATGACCAGTCAATAGGGCTTCTGTGAGATGAAATCATCTCGAGACATTTATTTTCCTCATTTGTTGAGCTTTGATGCTGCAGTATTTTGCCATGGTTTACATTAAGTATATTAACAAAGTATCTTTCAAAATCATTAGCAGTTAATAAATGTGCTTTTTAAGTTATTAAACATTCAATGCAATGCAGATTCAATTTAATTTATAAAATAAAGTGTCTACATAATAATTTGCAAATTAAATGATAACTGGTTCTTTCACATTATTTGATTTCCATTTGTACCTGTTCATATAATGTCTTTGTATTTTCAAAAGCATTTTTAATCCTACACATTTTAAAGTTCCGAATTCAAAGTGAATATCCTTGTTTTACAAATATGTAGAAGAAGGAACTCCGTCGTTTTCACTGTCATTTGACCATATAGGAAAAGGAAAAGTAGACATAAAGGCATTTTAGCATTTAGGTTTCTGGCGTTAATAGTTCTTGCCATTAGTTGACGATGTTGCATGTGGAACTTTTTCATCACACTCTTTACACTTTTGAGAAAAGCATCATTCCTAGGATTATTTTGGATTACACTGGCTTAGCAAAACCTGTCCTTGTGAAAGTTTCGTGGATTCCATGCACAAACCTTATTTAGTCTTTTCCCTCCATTTTCTGTGTGCATTAGAGAGTAAACCATCAAAAAAAACAAAAACAAAAACAAAAACAAAAACCAACCACAATCCACGACGTCACACCCCCTGCTTACCCCACCAACAAAGCATCAGACTGATACGGATCCTTGTTACACACAATTCATTCCAAAACTCATAATCAGTGATTAGAAATCAAAGTGTCCTGAAGTTAGGAATCAAAAGTGTAATTTGCTTTTCTGTTGCCATCAAGACCCATTGAATTCTGAACCCCTGAACACTCTCTTCTAGCTGCTCTCGAAATCTATTGAGCAACTGAAGGCACCAGGCAGTCACCTGGAGGAAGCAGAGGAAGAACTTCAGGGGGACCAGGCGATGCAGGAAGACAGAGCGCCCTCTAGTGGCAGCAGCACTAGGAGCGACAGCAGTGCCTGTGTGGATGACACACTGGGACAAGTTGGGGCTGTGAAGATAAAGGAGGAACCAGTGGACAGCGATGAAGATGCTCAGATCCAGGAAATGGAATCTGGGGAGCAGGCTGCTTTTATGCAACAGGTAATAGGCAAAGATTTAGCTCCAGGATTTGTAATTAAAGTCATTATCTGAACGTGATACGCACCGTAGGTTTTGGTCAATGGATATCATTTCCTATCCGTTTCTGTCTCTGGATGATTTCATTTTAGAGTGTAAGCATTTCTAACACAGGTAAATGTATATATCTATATAGAGATCTCTGGATATACTGACCTCTGTATAGATAGCAAGGTTTCTTTGAAACGCCACTGATAACGGCATTACCTGTTGTACTCAAATTGTGCTACATAATATCCAAGCAGCAAATAGGCTTTCAGTTCATCCCGTAGCCTGCTCTATCAGTTACTTCTAAGGAAAATGATCTCACTGCTGTTTGTAGTTTATCTGTGGAGATCGGTGAGTGCTGGATGTACTCTTCCAGGCTGATCAATGAAGCATTCTATTGGTTTTGGATTTTTTCAAACATGTAGAATTCAACTTTCACATCACTGTACATATTGTATCATAGTACAGTCTTAAACACTGTCAAAGGCAATCTACCCCTGCTTTCCCCCTTCCCCCTCTCTTTCTCTTATTTTATTTTATTTTATTTTTTTGGTTCTTGTTAATTAGAAATGTTCTAGTCACCATGCCAGTAGTCCTAGGTTATTGTGTAGATTGCAATTGAAAATATTAGGAGTACAGGTGGTTTGAAATATGTAGATGCAAATTGCAGCGCTACTTTCAAGATTTCATGATGTCTCACGTAGCACTGCACATTTTACTTACACGTTGTGCATTTTGATTATATTGTCTAATGAAAACAAAGATCAAACGAAGCAGATGCAAATGTTGGTGAGCAGCAATGTGCAGTTTATGGTCCAATGAGTTACTATATTGTAGCCATAATTGCAGAAAACACAGCAGTAGTTGGAGTATTATCTGATGCCAAGTTCAGTTTTTAAAAGAAGGTGTATCATATTTGTTAGTCATTATCACTAGATAATTTCTTAATGACATGACATCTACCATACCATTCTGGCAAATAAAAAAATTAGGCACGTGTGGTTGAACTAAAGAATTTACTTGTACATAATGCACCTTCAAAAGGATAATGTCTTTGGATGCTACAAAATACGAATACCTTTGAAGGCAGCAGAAAACAATGTTTATTTAAGTCAGTTCTTTGTCAGGTTCCTGCTGGTCTCCTACAGAAAACCCAGTCTGTGAGGCTGAACAGGAAATGCCTTGTGGAAACAGGAAGTCCAAGTGATTCATGTACTGAGGAATGTAGGAGAAAAAAAAAAAAAAGAACCTGAGGATAGTGTTTTACTCTTTCTGTTTTTAAAGGGCACTCTATGAATTGATTTATTGTCTAAGAAAATAACACCACAAGTAGGGAAATTGTTACGGAAGCTTTTCACTGGAACATTTCCTTCATATTCCCTTTTGATATGTTTACCTTGTTTTATAGGTTTACTTTTGTTAAGCTAGTTAAAGGTTCCTTGTATTAAGACCCCTTTAATATGGATAATCCAAATTGACCTAGAATCTTTGTGAGGTTTTTTCTATTAAAATATTTATATTTCTAAATCTGAGGTATTTTAAGGTATAGTATCCTGTTTCAAAGGAGATATAGCAGTTTTGCCAAATGTAGACATTGTTCGACTGTATGTTATTGGCCCGTGTTGTTTACATTTTGCTGTGACATTTAAAAATATTTCTTTAAAAAATGTGACTGCTAAAGATACATTATCCTTTTTTAAAAAGTCTCCATTCAAATTAAATTAACATAACTAGCATTTAGAAAGTTTAAAACTTTTCCATATAATGAAAGTCCTTCTGATAATTTGACAAATAGCTGGAATAGACAACACTCCAGATCACCAACATATTTTGGTTAGTATTTTCCTTCATATTAAAATGACTTCTTGTCAGTTGTTTTGCATTAAAAATATGGCATGCCTGAGATAAAATTGTATATTTTTCCATCTCATAAATATTCATTTTCTCTAAAGTCTTTTTTCAATCTCATAAAAAAAGGGATAGTGCATCTTTTAAAATACATTTTATTTGGGGAGGAACGTGTGGCTGAGCAGACTTTTGTATAATATTACTTCAAAGATATGTAATCACAAACAAGAAAAACCTATTTTTTATAATGTCATTTGAGAGAACTTCATCAGACAAGTTGGTGGACGTTAATTGTTTGAATTTGATAGTCTTTGGATTTAATTAAGAAGCTACCTGGAGCCAGTGTAAAGGAAAGCTGAGCTTAACTCATCTTAGAACTAATTGAGAAATGTCTCTTTTCAAATCTACTGTATTTATTATAATTTACACCCTTGAAGGTGATCTCTTGTTTCGTGTTGTAAATATATTGTTTGTATGTTTCCCTTCTTGCCTTCTGTTATAAGTCTCTTCCTTTCTCAAATAAAGTTTTTTTTAAAAGATCCCCTTTCATATATTTGGCTTTGTGTAAATAAACGTGACACATTTAATCGAGTTTTAAGCATGTACAGTAGGTCTCATATGCAAAACTATATTGCCATTCTTTGTTGAAACAAGAAAATAAAGTTCTCTTGAGCAGTTACTTCTAATACCATTAAAATAATAAATCCTACAGTAATGAGTTTAAATTGTTTACACTAGCCATTATCAAATAGCAAGCGCGTGTAAAATTTGATTTTCCTTTTATCCAGTGTGACCTTTTCCTTGCTATGTTATCATCCTCAATATTTAAATTAAAATGTCAACTCTTAAAAATAAAATTTTATTTAAATAGTTGTCAATTCCTAACTTTGCTCAATCTAAAAAAATTTTTTTTAATTTAACCTAATCCCTTGAATATAACAAGCATTCAATATGTGTTAAAATGAATAATTTTCCAAGAATCACCATAATTACATCTATTACAGGGAGATCCAGAACTGCAAGGATAAAGTGGCAGTGCATAAATTTAAAGAGAGCATAACAATTAAATGGTTGCCCCTTCTATGGTAACAGCAACTCTAATACTAGTGCAAAGAACAAGGAGGCTACCTCGAGCAAAGGAACACGTCCTATAGGTTCAAAGTATGTCCTTCCTCCTCTGATCTGCTGTTAGCAAAACTTACCAGTCAGTACTTCATAATGAGTTACTGGGCATTCAGTTCAAGAAGTTAAAAACATATTTTTTAAATTCTTTGAGTAACTTAATGTTATCTTAATAATGTTATGAAAGTTAAAGTTATTCTAAGCCACAAAAATATTGCATTAGAATGTTATGGACTATTGCATAGTGAATTATCATTCATATCATATCAGTGCCATAAATTTGGTAATTTGGTGAGAATTCTCCAGAGTCCCTTAATTCTAGTAGGAATTCCCTGAAATTTGTCTTTGGGCTGTAAAAGTTAAAAGATTAACTCCAAAAATAAGAATTGGAGGCAACAGATGAGTAAGGTTTCATGGTATATATCTGATTTCTGAAGTGTTAATAAAAAAGCTTCAATTAAGGTTAGCAATCTTTCTTCAGAAAAATAGTTTTTTGCCCGTCAGTAAAAAGCCACATCCTCAATGGTGAAATTGGTTGCCGAAGTATAGCCTACTACTTTTACAGATCTAAGAAATATAGTCATTAAGAAATCTTTGTATTTTCACCCTCTTTTTTTTTTCTGAAGAGTGTTGAAAAGGAATTCAGACACTAAACACCTTTTTTCTGTAATCTAATACTTAACACATACATGTAGTATTTATTTTTATTCTTTAATTTATTTGAGAGGCAGACAGGCAGACAAGCAAGAGCTCCCATGCCCTGGCTCACTCCCCAGATGCCTGCAAAGGTCTGTTCTGGGTTGGAACTGGAGTCCAGAGCCAGAAATGCAAGGTGGTTGGAAGCCAATTACTTGAGCCATTCCTTGCTGCCTCCTAGTGTCTGCATTGGCAGAAATTGGAGCCAGGGATTGAACACAGGCACTCTGATGTGGGATGCAGGCATATTAATCACTCCTAGTGATTCTTTCATTTTTTTAACTTGGTGTTTCATTGTGAATTTGGTGTGTTCCGTAGTAGAGCTGTAGCAAGTGTAAGTTGTTGATGTACAATTGAACATTTCCAATGGTGATTTTATTCACATCTATACTTGTAACCAATTACAGCCAGGGACTTGGAGGTGCAAGAGAAGGCATTTGAGACTGTCAGTCACTTAATTTTTGATGATTCCTTTATTTCAGTTTTAAGGATAACATATAGGAGGAAAGTCAAATAATTTAAGCATATAAAAAGGATATTGGGAATGTGATTTTTGAGTCCATGTAATAATGAATCTCTTTAGATTTCTAAAGGTTTGTAGCTCATTGCTCACGTCTCATTTTCTAATAACTTCTTTGAAGTTTACAAACTGTTTAAAGCATGCAACTTTTCCAGATCATCTTGATTTATAGAAAGACTTTTATTGATGGCAAGTATTTAATACACCAGATCCTGTTGCAAGCACTTCATATCTACTAACTCATTTAATGCTCACAGCAGCCATGTGAGATGAAGCTTATTATTCTCCTGTTATACAGATGACAGCACTGGGGCCAGTCTAGCTCTGGTGGAACCAGGCCTGCTGACCCCAGAATCCTGGTTCTGAGCCTTTGCCAACCAAACCTTACTGCATGTGGGCAAAGATTCTGTTCACATGCTAATAGGCTTCCTTCTGTCTAGTTCATCCAGTTGTTCCAGCCTCCTTTCTCTTTCTGTCTCTTCCCCCCATTAACATTTAACAACCTATTTTGGATTAATCATCTCTTTTGATCACTGCTCTAAGTCCCAAGGTTTAGGATCTTTTTTTTTTAAATTTTATTTTCTAATGCACAGGAGAGGGTTCTAATGCTTGCACACATGTGCTCAAGTTTTTTTTTTTTTTTTTGAAAGACAGAGTTACAGAGAGAGAGTGAGGTCTTCCATCCGCTGGTTCACTCCCCAAATGACCACAATGGCCAGAGCTGAGCTGATCCGAAGCCTGGAGCCAGGAACTTCCTCGGGGTCTCCCACGCTGGTGCAGGGGCCCAAGGACTTGGGCCATCCTTCACTGCCTTTCCAGGCCATAACAGGAACTGGATTGGAAGTGGAGCAGCTGAGACTTGAACTGGTGCCCATATGGGATGCTGGAACTACAGGTGGCGGCTTTAACCCATTGTGCCACTGGACCCCAGCTCAAGCATTTTTAATCATGTATATGTGTGAGTTTCTTTTTTTCTGTCCTCAGCAAGTCTTGGAATGGAGCGGAACAGAGTGCCCGTAGAGAGATGGAGAGGCAGGACTTCAAGAGCTCACAGCTCCTCCTTGTTCATGTCTTACCTCGTTCCCAAAACAAGGCAGAGTGTCCAGTTTCTAAGCTGTCAGGTGCTGTCTGTTAAAAACTTTTCATACCCACTGAGGATGTGCTTGAACATCATTCTGACCTCAAAGAGCCTATAGAAAATGTTGCAATGGGAAACATAGGGACATGTGCTGAATTCTAGGCTTCCTAGGTGGTTTTCTGATTGAAGGGAACACAGACATCCTCTTTAGGGAAACGTAGAGTCCCTCAAAGGTTCTGATTCTGTGATTTTCCCTGGTTCTTTCAAGACCTTTGAGAAGCTCTGATTCAGAACCAGGGTTTTGCAGATGGCCAGGGGCTCTAAACCACTTCCTGAATTATGCCCTAATTTTTTAACAGCTTTTACCTAAAATCCTCAAGCTCATAGCATTTCAAATGTACTGTCTCATATTTCTTGTACATTCTCAGTTTCTTCCGCATTTGAAGTTGACTGGATGCAAGTTACCCTCACATTCACTGCTCTCACTCATGTTGATGTTTGCCATGTTTGCCTATCTCCGTCTCCTCAATTCAACAGTTTTCAGTTTATGTGCACAGCAGTAATGGACTAAGACTTGAAAATTTTTTTCAAAAATTCTGTGTCATTTATTGCATGATTTTATTTATTGAGATAGAATTCAGAAATCCTGGAACTTTTCACCCACCATTTCTTGTTTCTCCTACTCCCAGCAAACATTAATCTACTTGATGTCTCGATAGATTTGCCTTTTGTGGTCATTTCATGTAAACGTGATCATGCAGTCTGTGGACTTTTGTCTCTGATTCTTTTACATGACATTTTTGAGATTCATCATAGTGTAGCATGTTTTAGTAGTTCATTCCTTCTTACAGCTGAATACCATTGTGTTGTGTGAATATACCGCGTGTTGTTGATGAGTCAGTTGATGGACGTGTGGGGTTGTTTGTACTTTGAGTGTCAAGAACAATGATGATATGAACATTTCTGTGCAAGTTTTTTGTGTTAATGCGTGTTTTTATTTCTCTTGGATATATATAAGAGTGAAATGTTGAAACATTTGGGAACTCTAATTTATTGAGGAGCCACCTGTTTTCCCTGAACTGCTTAGCTTTGCTATTAGCAGTGTGAGAGCATTCCAGTTTCTCCACATGCTCTACAACAGTTGCTGCTCGCTCTTCCCTTCAGGAGCCACTGTACTTCTGTCATTGTTGCTATCACTGTCCTTTGATTTGTTTCGCTAATGACGAGTGGTGCTGAACAATTTTTATTTGCTTCTTTGGAAAAACATCTAGTCAAGCCTTGTGCCCTTTATTTAACTGCTTCTTTGTCTGTCTGTTACTGAACGGTAAGGATTTTTAAATATATTTTGGATACTAGAAACTTATCCAGTAAATGAATTATACGTATTTTCTCCCACTCTTTGGTTTGCTTTTTTTTTTTTTCTCAAGATAGTCCTGTGATGAGCAGTTTTAATTTTACTGGAATCCAGTGCTATCTGTTTTTCCTTTTGTTACTTGTGTTTTGGTGTCATATTTTAGAAACCATTCCCTAATCCAAGGACACAAAGATTCATACCTTTCCCTCTAAGGGGCTTATGTATTTTAGCACTTTGTTAAAATCAGGTCTTTAATCCATTTTGAGTTATATATTGCTTTCCAAGTAATATTCTTTAGTGCATTTGAGTTATTTTTAAATAGATAGGAACTTTATCATCTCTGTTTTCCTTATTTCTGGTTGGTTTGGTGTTGTTTTCCTGCCATTCCTGAGGCTGGCTCTTGGTGCTTTTGGGTTTCTAAGGCTACCTATTTTCTTTCCAACAAAACATTTAAATGTTATAATCTTGGTGTTGGTTATGTCTGATATAAACTGAGAGAAAATTGAAATTTATTTTCCTTTAGGAATATCTTCCTTCTAGTGCTCTTTAATTGCTAAATCAGTGTTTTTCCTTTATGTTATGATTATAAAATCATACCCTGGTTATTCATTTTTCTTTATGACTACTTTGCACTTAAATTTTATGTTTAGACTTTGAGCCCCTGTTGACAGACTCTCTGGAAAGATCCCTAGGTTTGCACTAGCCACACTGGTCAATGACAGTAGCTATTGAACATTTAAAATGTGGCTGGTGAGACTTGACATATGAAAAATGCACACCAGATTTCAAAGACCTTGTATAGAAAATATACTAATTCCCCCTTAAAAATTATTTCTATCAATTACATGCTGAAATGATAATGTTTGAAATAGAATGGGTCATATGATATTAATAAAATTAATCTTGCCTATTTCCTTTTACTCTTTTTAATGTATGTACTGGAAAATTTTAAGTTGTGTGTGTGGCTTACATTTGGATTCACATTGTTTTTGTTTACATATTTATATTTCTGCTTTAGATCCTCCTCATGTCATTTGTTATCTTATTAATTGACAGATTTCATTGTGTCATGTTGGAAATCGGTGAGTTTAAAACCTGAACCAATGAGTATCTGCTTTTGTCAGCACCTTTCTATTGCATTGAATGTTATTGTGAGGAGAGAGTTGAGGTATCTTAATAGTTTAAGGATTTAAAGATATTTTTCCTTTACCTTAGACATATCTTGAAGTCTATCAAATGTCAATATTAATTGAAAGGAGAACTTACTAATTGTTCAGTCTCATGAATTTGTCATTTGCAAAACATGCTTCTGTGTCCTGCTCTTCTACTGTTGTCAGTGGAACCAACATTTAGGCAGGGACAGATTTTCAGAGAGTCATCTTGATTATCTCTCTCCCTTATCTCATATAAGCAGTTGGTCCTACCATTTCTGATTTCAAACCATCCTCTCTTTAACAACAATAACAAAAAGTTTCCATCTACTTGAAAGCGAGAGAAAGAGAGAGGGGGAGAGAGGTAATCCATCTGCTGATTCACTCTCCAAATGCCTACAACAGCCAAGGCTGGGCCAGGCCAAAGTCAAGAGCTCAGAATTCTGTCCAGTTCTCTCACATGGGTAGCAGGAGCTCAAGCACTTGAGCCAGCATCTGCTGCCTCCCAGGCTACCTTCACTGGAAGCATCAGAGCTGGAACTAGAATCAGGCACTCCCCTATGGCATAAGTGCGTCCCAAACAGAAGTAATACCTTCCTGCGTGTTTCATTTAAATGCTGTCCAGCAGTGAAAGCTTCCGAATACAAACTTCATGCTCTTAGCAGGTACTCGCCTTCCCAGTCTTACCTATTCACTTATGCGGCAGAGCAAGTTTCCAAAATGCAGCTCCGGTTGGCAGAAATTTCATAGAGCTTTCGGTTCCCTATTCTGCTTTCTCTCTGTACCATCTCTGACTTCTGCAGCTCACCACCTGAACTCTCCCTTTTGCCCAGGATGAGTTGCACACAACTTACCGTGCCGTCCTTCTTCGGTCATTGCTTGGATGTCATTGTCTTTTTGCCTTTTGAAGCCGGGTTAAAGATTCGTCAACATCCGGAGCACCACCCAGGGGACCCGAGAAGGGCTTGATAAACTTCATTTGGAAGATTTTTGTTTCTCATTTCTCTTTCTTTGGACATGAGTGGCTACAGGCCATTTATCTTCTATATTATGATTACACGCTTTTGTATTTGTGTGTGAAACGATCTTTTCTTACTTAATGGACCATTTCTAGTGCTAAGTGTCCTCATTAGTAATATTGTCTTTTAACCAGCTTTAGTAAAATAGTTTTTTTTTTTGACTAAATTTAATTTCCATTCTTAGCTGGTGGTAAATGAAGGAATTTTTTTCTTGATGATTTTATTGTTTTTATTACTCACAACTGAATTGTTTTCCCATGATTTATATTCACAACTGAATCAATCATTGATTATTACTTCTTCACATCTGGCACACATTTTTGGATAACAATACAGTATCTCCAATACTTTTAATAATGCTTCATAGTATTAATTTTTTTCTATTTTCATGCATTCCATTGATACTTTTTGGAAACTGGAGTGTGGAAAGAAGACAAAATGATTCATATTAATATTTCTGTAATGTGAATCAGCATTATCTTTATTTTTAAATAAGATTATTGCTGGATGTATAAATTGATGTGTTATTTTGTTAATGAATGCAGCAGACCTTGAACAGGGACATTCTGTGTTGTTTTTGAAATCCATGCCTGGTACTGCCCGTTGGGCATAACCTTTTAGTGGTTTGGATGGTGATTCCAGAGATGAACTGCAAGAGTTCCTTACCTACTTGCATCTCTGTAGAATAAATTACATCACTCTATGAAATCTCCATTTGTTTATGAAATGTGATTGACATTTTCAAGTTTTGACTACGGTGCTGTGACCCTAAAATGGGTTAACCTATACAAATACCATAACCAGTGCTAGTGTAATTCCTGTATGGTAAAAATAAAATAAGAAATTGCTAGCAATATTATTATTAATAACATTTGTAACACATTTTTGAAACTTTAGTAAGTTTTATATCCTTGGTAGGAACCTACCATACACTCATTTTCACTTTTTAATCATAATTCTTTCATTACTGAAAGCCCTAAAAGTGTGCCTCCCAGCCTTTCTTCCTAGCACACACAGAAAGCAGCTGCTCCAAAACTGAGAGTGGGAGTGGGCCTTTCGCACAGGGGCTAAGACACAGCTTGGCAGGCCCACATTCCATATCAGTGTGCCTGAGTGGGGGTCTGGCCTCCACTTCCAGTCCCAGCTTTCTGCTAATGCACACCCTGCAAAGATGATGACTCAAGCGGTTGGGTCCCTTTGATGCACATGGGAGATCAGATTGAGTTCCTGGCTACTGGCTTCAGCCTGGTTCAGCCCCAGCTCCTGTAGGCATTTGAGGAGCAAGCCAGTGGATGAAAGATTTCTCTATCTCCCCCAACCCTGTCTCTATTTCTCTTCCCTCTCCCGACACCATACCTTTAAAATAATTTTTTTTTAAAGCTCAGAACAGTCTGGAATTGATTTAGCCTCTTCTCTTTAAGGACCGATGGATGGGGAAGTTGGAGTGTTCTCGGCGAGACCTGAGAGTTTATAACTCCTCTTTTGCTTCTCCACTGCCTATCCTTCCCTCTCATTTTATTTCCCATAAAAAGAACCCCCTGTGCTTTTTCATTAGATGTCAACTGGTTCATCAGCTTTAAGCCAACTCCAAGTATGAATGAGCAATGGGATCATCCTTCAAAAGGGTGTTAGAAAAATGTCCATTGACCAGGCAGGCTCTGGATAGGCTGTGTCTATCCCCAGGACGTCTCTTTCATCCTCACTGCATTATCAGAACCAAAGCCATCAATGGAACAGTGAAACCTAGAAAATCAGCACTGCCTGGTAGCCTACAAGGGATTCTTGTCATAGCTGTCTTGGGCCCTGCCTTTCTTTGGACTCTGCATGGACCTACAACGCCAAGATTGTTTGTATCTGTTTTTTGTTTTTTTTGTTTTTTTAATTTGACAGATAAATAGTGAGAGAGAGAGAGAGACAGAGAGAAACGTCTTCCTTTTCCATTGGTTTACCCCCAAAATGGCCGTTATGGCCAGAGCTGTGCAGATCCAAAGCCAGGAGCCAGGTGCTTCTCCTGGTCTCCCATGGGGTGCAGGACCCAAGCACTTGGGCCATCCTCCACTGCCTTCCCGGGCCACAGCAGAGAGCTGGACTGGAAGAGGAGCAACCTTGACTAGAACCGGCACCCATATGGGATGCCAGTATCGCAGGTGGAAGATTAACCAAGTGAGCCATGGCACCATCCCCTGTATCTATTTTTTTTTTTTTTTTGAAAGGCAGAGTGGATAGTGAGAGAGAGAGACAGAGAGAAAGGTCTTCCTTTTTGCCGTTGGTTCACCCTCCAATGGTCGCTGTGGCTGGCGCATCGTGCTGATCCGAAGCCAGGAGCCAGGTGCTTCCTCCTGGTCTCCCATGCGGGTGCAGGGCCCCAGGACTTGGGCCATCCTCCACTGCCTTCCCGGGCCATAGCAGAGAGCTGGCCTGGAAGAGGGGCAACCCGGATAGAATCTGGCACCCCGACCGGGACTAGAACCCGGTGTGCCGGCGCCACAAGGCAAAGGATTAGCCTGTTAAGCCACAGCGCCGGCCCCCCTGTATCTATTTTTAACAAGTATTCTTGTTTAATTTATTTATTTGAGAGACAGAGAGAGGGCTCTCACCTGCTTGTTCATTCCCCAAATGTCCACAACAGCTAGGGGTTTGGAGAGCTGGGAACTCACTCAATCCAGGTCTCCCATGTGAGTGGCAAGAACCCAACTACTGGAGCCACCATGGCTGCTTCCCAGGGTCTGAATTAGCAGGAAGCTGGAATCAGGAGCGGGAGTCCAGGATCGAACCTAGGTACTCTAAACTAGGGACTTGGTCATCCTAAGTGGTGTCTTAACCACTAGACCACACTCCCTCCTCTGCCCTCTCCTGTGTCTTATCAGCAAGTGCTTTCAGAATCCTGTTGTATTTTTTCTTTCTGTCTCCTGTTTGGTGAATACTAACACAACTTAGAGCCAGGAGCTTCTTCTGGGTCTCCCATGTAGGTGCAGGGTCCAAGGACTTGGGCCATCTTCTACTGCTTTCCCAGGCCATAGCAGAGAGCTGGACTGGAAGTGGAGCAGCCGGGACTAGAACCAGCGCCCACATGGGATGCCAGCACTGCAGGTGGTGGCTTTACCCGCTATGCCACGGCACCCACCCCAACAATTATTTCTTGATCTTAAGTAATTTGACCTCTGATTTTTGAAAAACATTGGGCCCCTCTCTGTCACCTTCATTTTGCATGAGAAAGAACAAGCATACTTTTTAGCATCTTGGATGTGTCCTTTTTATGAAATTGATTCTCTCACATCCATCTTCTTTTTTATTTGTACTTTGTGATTTAAGAATATTTAATATTTAGTTTGCTCATGTGAATTTTAAGTGGTTTGATTTTTGCTTTATTACCTGAATTCTCTGACCAACCAATGTGAAAATATATAACCAGACCCTTTTATTTTTAGTTTTCTCTATGCTATCCAAGTCTTAAATATCTGCACATATTTTCGACCTCTACAGAGTCAGAGTGGTTAGTTGTATCTCAGTAGAACATCCTTCTGGATATAGAAACAGATAAATTTGTTTTTCCCAGAATGAGAATCTTAAAGGAAGCACAAATATCCAGTTATTAATATCCTTGGTTTTGTTCCACAGTAATTTGGATTAAATTTTTACAGAGAATTACAGAGCTTACAAAACTTTCTAAATCTTTACTGATTTTCCCAATATGCTTTTGTAAAATATAATTTACATATAAAATCCACTCATACATGTTCAGCTTGATGGATTATGACTATACACCACAATCTAGATATAGAATATTTATCTCACTTGAAAGAATTCCTCCATCCACACTCCACATCCAGTTCCAGACAACTGTTCATCTGCTTTCTTTCCTTATATATTGGTTTGGATTTCTCTAGAATTTCATCTAAATGAATCTTTTAAGATTTATTTATTTATTTATTTATTTGAAAGTCAGAGTTACAGAGAAAGAAGGGGAGAGAGAGAGAGAGAGAGAGATCTTCCATCTGCTGGTTTACTCCCCTAATGACCATAACGGCCATAGCTGGGCCAGGCTGAAGCCAGGAACTAGGAGCTTCTTCCATGTTTCCCACATGGATGGCAGGGGCCCAGGCTCTTGGGCCATCCTCCACTGCTTTCCCAGGAGCATTAGCAGGAAGCTGGATCGGAAATGGAACAGCCAGGTACCAAACCTGCTCCCATATGGGATGCCGTTGCTAAAGGCAGCAGCTTAACTCATTACACCACAGTGCCAGCCCCTTAATGAATCTTATAAATCTTATGAAATAGAACTTGTGACATTTCCAGTCTGTATTATCTGTCAGAAGATGTTTCTGAGAGCCATCCACGTATGCATCAGTAATGTGGTCATTTTTATTGCTGAGTAGTGTTCTATTGCATGCATTTGCCACAAACTGTTTATGCATTTACCCATTGATGGACATTTAGGTTATTTCCAGGTATGCGCAACTATTAATCAAGTTGCTATGATTACTATCTACAAGTTTTTATAGACATTTGTTTTTGTTTATTTTGAGTAATTTCTCTGAAGTAGAATTGTTGAGTTGTATGCTAAATGTATTTTTAACCATGTAAGGAACCACCACATTAATTTTAATTGGTTATTCTTCTACATCATTATTAATAGTCTATGCAAATTTCTACTTCTTGGCATCCTTATTAATGCTTGGTATTAATTAGATTTGTTTTTAACTTTGTGTATTCCAATGGACGTTAATGGAATCTCATTGTGGTTTATATTTGCATTTCCCAGATATCCACTGATGTTGAACATTGGTCATTTGTGTATCGTCTTCTTTGGTAAATTGTCAATTCAGCTTATTACGCCTTTTTCTGTTTGAGTGTTCATCTTTGTTATTGGGTATAGAGTTAGCATGTAAGTCAGATGCTTTTCATTTCTGTCAAAGAATGACTGTTTTCTATGATTTATTTTTCAAAATTTAGTTTTTACATTTAAGGCAAAGAGCCACTTGAGATATTTTTATATATGATAAGAAGACAGGTTCATCCTTCTATAAAGATCCAGGATTGTTATACTTGCTCCTTTGAATTACTCTTATGCATTTGTTAGAAATCTGTTGAGCAAACATGGATGCAAGTTTTTAGCTCTTTATTTTATTCCATTGATTTCTGTGTCTAACTTTACATCAATGCTGTAGAATTTTGATTTTGGGTGCTATATAGTCTGAAATCAGGTAACGCTTTTTTTTTCCACTCTGCTTGTTTTTAAAATCCTCGTTTGGGCCGGCGCTGTGGCTCAGTAGGCTAATCCTCTACCTTGCGGCGCCGGCACACCAGGTTCTAGTCCCGGTTGGGGCACCGATCCTGTCCCGGTTGCCCCTCTTCCAGGCCAGCTCTCTGCTGTGGCCAGGGAGTGCAGTGGAGGATGGCCCAAGTCCTTGGGCCCTGCACCCCATGGGAGACCAGGAGAAGCACCTGGCTCCTGCTATCGGAACAGCGCGGTGCGCCGGCAGCAGCGCGCCTACCTTGGCGGCCATTGGAGGGTGAACCAACGGCAAAAAGGAAGACCTTTCTCTCTGTGTCCCTCTACTGTCCACTCTGCCTGTCAAAAAAAAAAAAAAATCCTCTTGTTTTCATGGTCTTCAGTAACACTGTTCTGATATGTCTTAATTCAGCTTCCTGTGTGTGATATCATTCTTTGTTTCACTAGTATTCTTTTACCTGTGGATTTGCTCTTTTTAAAATTTTAGAAAATTTCACGCGTTCTTTCTTCTGACATTTTTTTCTGATGACTACTTGCTCTCTCTTCTGGGATTACAAGTACACCAGGGTGGACTTCTTGATATTGTCTCACAAGTGTATTTTTTCTCATTTTTTTTCTCTCTGTGTGTCAGTTTGTATACTTTCTGTTGTGATACACATCTTTTCTTCTTAGTGGATAAATTTCTGTCAATCCCAATCTCATGTAGTTCTCACTTAAGATATTGTCTTTTTCACATTTAGATGTTTCATTTGATTATTTTGTAATATTTCTCATTTATCTTAAATTCTTGTTTTAAAATTATTGAGGTGGTTCATTTTTTGTTCTTCTTTTAATGTTTAACAAACTTTAATTAGATGCCAATTTAAATTTGTTGTCTTTTAAAAAAATCCTCTTCGAAACTGTCAAGACTTTTAAAAAAAAAAACTTGTGGGAGGCCTGTTCTGTTTACTCTCTTCTCTGCACTCCTATGGAATGCCCTGGACGTTCACAGAGATGAAGGACCCCAGGGGAATAATCAGTCTTAGCCCCAGGGCTCTGGAGAAGGAGTGAGGATGGGAATCAGTGAAGGGGAGTGAGCAGGAGGTGCGTCACCCTACACGGTCCGTCTTTGGAAGCTAACCACTTACTGGCTCCTACCAAATTAATTCTTTGGCGAGTCTTGGTCCTAGACATTTAATTTCTTAGATTTTGGGTCATTTTTACATTTACATTCTAATTTCAAAGGTACATATGGGAGAATGTGCATTAATATTTGTGTATGTAAAAATCAACACAGATTGAGTGGGCATTGTTAACTCGTGTATCGGGTGAACTTTTGGTATCCTCCCATCGTGTGTACTAAACCAAGTGAAAAATAATAGTTTTCAAAAACCTCTGAATCTCAATTTAAATAATTAGACTTGCTTTCTTTTTGTCCTTCCTTCTTCCCTTCCTTCCCTCTTCCCTTTTCCTGAGAAGCATTGAGCCCCATGAATTGGATGTATTTTTTTGTAGTTAAATATTATGCTACATTTTATGAGACTATGGTCTATGAATTTAGCCAGCTGTTTTCTATAATAAGAAATAAGAAATCTAATGAAAACATTTTAAGACCAGTGTGGAAGCATAGATAATGGAATCATTATAATATCCAAATACTGGCTGCAATAAAAGTAATTATGTCTACAGTATGAATACCATTTACATTGTGTATTTCCCATTATATATTTAATATTTAAAGTGTCTTTATTTGAGGCAGAATGTCATACAGTCCACCCATTTAAAGTATAAAACCCAGCAGTTCTTAGTATGATCACTGAGCCATACAGCCATCACCACAAGGGTTAGAACCTTATTATCACATAAAAAAAAAAAAACCTCGCTTTTCCTTAGTTGTCATTCCACACTTCTCTTTCCCAATGCTTTCCACTGAACCCTGTGGCCCCTGGCGATCACTTATCTCTATATGATTGTCAATTCTTAACATATTTAATTTTCTATATTCCTCCTATTTTACTGTAATTATATCTCCTTTTGACCACCATCTCCACATCTCCTTCTGCCTTAACCAAGCCACCATTGAGCTTTCTACCTCTGTGAGATTAACTTTTATAGATGGCACATGTGGAAGCTGTAGTAACTAAAACAATATAACAGTCCCTTAAAATTAGGCAAACAGATCAATGGGACAGAATAGAGAGCCTAGGAGTAAATCCACACATTTGTATCCACAATTTTCCAAAAAGATTCAAATAATACATACTGGGGAAGGCATGGTCTTTTTCAATAAATGATGTTGAGATATGGTATATCCACATGAAAAGAATGAAATTACACCTATATCTCTCATTATACATGAACATCAACTAAAAATGAATTGAAGAATTAAATGTAAAGGCCTAACTCTCTAAAACTACTAGAATAAAACATAGAGGGAATTGGCCATGAAATGGGTCTTAGCAATGATTCTTTTGGATATGACTTCATAAGCAAAGGCAATATAAACAAAAAGACAAACGGGATTACATCAAACTAAAAAGCTTTGCACAGCAAAGGAAACAATCAACAAAGTGAAGATTTGATCCACAGAATGAGAGAAAATAGTTGCAGACTGTATGTCTAATAACAAGTTAATATACCAAATTTATGAGGAAGTCACTCAACGGAAAAGCAAGAAAACAAGAATACTTTTTTTTTAAATGCACAAAACACCTGAGTAGGCGTTTCTCTAAAAGAGACCTACAGATGGCCAAAAGGTGTACTGGGAAGAAGACATTCAGTATCATTAATCAGGTAAATACAAATGAAAACCACATAGCATGTCATGTTACACCTGTCAGAATGACTATTACCAAAAAGACAAAAGGTAGCAAATGTTGATGAGGATGTGAGAAAAGGGAACGCTTACATACTATGGAATAGTGCTGATGGGGTTGTAAGTATAGCCATCATGGAAAACAGTATGGAGCAGTATGGAGCTTCCTCAAAAAATTAAAAACACAACTGCATCCAATCCAGCAATCCCACTCCCAGGTATATATCCAAGGGAAATAACATCAGTAGGTTTGAGAGATATCTGCATATTGCAGCACTGTTCATGATAGATAACACTTGGAGTCAACACAAGTGTCCATCAACAGATGAATGGATAAGTGAAATGTGATATGTGATACACACACACACACACGGGTAATATTCAGTGATTAAAAAGAGTGAAGCCTTGCCATGTGGGAAAACATGAGTGACTGGAGCTCAGGGTAGACAAATACCACGTGATTTCCCTCATTTGTGCAATTGAATAAAAGAGGATGCTATCTAGTGCATGTTTCTGTTTAAACAGATAAGCCATGGTCATCAAGGACTCCACATTTTCTGTCTCTAAATTAAAGTTACTTTGCAGTCTTCTAATTGTGGCTCTCTGTTGAGCAGGTTCCTTCTCCTGTTTTCCCACCACAGTGCTCAATCGCTAATGTCTTCATCTGCTATGCCAAGCACTATTTCATAGTTCCTGTTCTTTACATTAGAAATCAGTGCCAAGAAAGAAAACTGGGATTGATATGAATGAGTGACACCCACCAACCTAGGGAATCCTTCTAGAAACACGAAATTGTGGCTGTGTTTAAAATTGCACCACCTCCAGCAAAAGCCTGGACATCTAATGGCAAACAGAAAATTATTCTATTGGGTGAGAAACTACGGAAATTCTGGGAGGAGAGTTTGCTCAAAAGCTTCCAAAGTCTTTTATGCCTCTTAAAAAAAGATTATTTCTTAATCTTCAGTTGGGTAATGGCGAAAGGAGTATGAGGGAGTGCTGGACAATGAACAGTGGATTTTATTTCACATTTGATTCAGCAGTATTGAGGTTTAGATTTTATTTGGTGTAGAAATATGTTCTTAAACAATCAGAACATTGGCTTCAGTTAAAGTGTTGGAGTACCTTCAGGGGGTTTCTTTTTCAACCTCCGGAGTTCCAGTGGACTTTTGCATGGCTCTGTAGAGTGAATTAGCAGTTCTGAGACATTTGGCATTAAGGCACTGGCCCAGAGAGGCGGTATGGATATGCAACTTCTGACTCCTGGATGGTGTGTTGATACTGTAGATTTTTTTAAATGGTTGCACTTTTTCTTAGACTAGTATAAAAGATTTACTGTTACAGTTTGTGTGTGGCCAGCCAGTGGCATATGGAAAAGCTGTTTCCTGCTATTTAATTTAATTAGCCCAATCACGTGCCAGCCTTCGGGCATGTCACTCTGGACCTCTGAGGCTCTTTGTCTGTCAAAGAGATGGACAATATCTTGGCTTTGTTTAGTTGTTCAGGATGCTGCAGATAAAACCACTGAAATTCTGACTGTTTGTGTAACCAAATCTTTGCATTTTTACCATTTGGCTTTGATTTTGTTTTACAAAAAAAGATGACATTTTGGCCTTGGGGAACTGAGAAAGACATATTGAGGGAATGAAGAAGAGCTGTTGCTCTCTGTGGCTTAATGAGAAGTTAAGAGTACTGTCATTACACCAGAAATGTCTAGTTTTTTGTTACTACTTTAAGAGTAGAAACTGAAGATAGTTATCATTCCTTCATCTTAGCCCTAAGTTAGCAGACAGTCATTTTGATTCAACCTCCCTTTTGGGTTCATGGATAAATTTTAGTGACTTTCTTCATCTTGCCTCAATCTTAAAATCTTACAGTGAATGCATAATTGAAGAAGATACTATTTCTTCATTCTTTCAGATGAGAACATTCTAGTTTTGTTTTGTTATTATAAAAACATATTGAGCAACCCAGTGAGTCACTTCCAAAATTGTTCTCTATATTTTAGCTTTCAGATCAATGTACTTACATTTGTTTTCCTTTCACAATCACTATATTTACATTTTAAAATTCTCTTTCATTATATTTAACTTATTATTTTCCTAATAGTTTTATAATTTTAAAATTGCTAAGAACATTTCAGAAGAAGTAGAAGATTTAAATATATATGAGCAATTTAGGAACTTGATTCAAAATGAAGGCTTTGGTCTAAATTTCTAGCAGAATTAACAGCAGCTTCTAGGATATAGGAACTTGTCCAAGGTGATAAATTTATTTGAACATTCAGATTTTATGAGTAAGTGTGTCAGTTAGAAGTTCTTCATTAAGAATAAGACACACACATACCATTTAGCACTTCAAGAAGATTTTCCCAGGTGCTTAATACCCTGAGAAAGTTAAATTAAATCAAATCTCGCTGAGCCTTCGTGTGTGCTGTCTTGCTGAGTGCCAACACACAGCCTGTCATGGGTATGTCTCTCCCTTTAGAACTTCCAACAGGACCTGTAGTGAATGAATGACAGCCTGCCTCAGAGGACATAACCCTGTGTCTGCAGATAATAGAATCATTGCTTTTCAGTAGATTAGCATTTTTCGAGTGAATTACTGAAAGATTTCACTTTGGTAAAACTTACAAGATCCTTACTTCTGATTGCTTTTTCTAGTTTAGAAAATAGGTTACAAGGTTAAAGAAAATAAATTAAAATCTAAAAATACAAATTCTCAAGACTAACAGTGTTTTACCATATAGATTACATTCATAATACAGACATTGATAATGACCTCATAATTCAGCTGTCCCATGTAAGCTGTAAGTTTTTTGTTTGTTTGTTTGTTTGTTTTTTCTTTTTGACAGGCAGAGTTACAGTGAGAGAGAGAGAGAGAGAGAGAGAGAGAGAGAGAGAGAGAGAGAGAGAGAGAAAGGTCTTCTTTCCTTTGGTTCACCCTCCAAATGGCTGCTGCGGCTGGCGCTCTGCGCCAATCCGAAGCCAGAAGCCAGGTGTTTCCTCCTGGTCTCCCATGTGGGTGCAGGGCCCAAGCACTTGGGCCATCCTCCACTGCCTTCCCGGGCCACAGCAGAGAGCTGGACTGGAAGAGGAGCAACCGGGACAGCATCCAGTGTGCCGGCGCCACAGACAAAGGATTATCCTAGTGAGCCGCGGCTGTAAATTATTAACAGGCCTGTGACCTGTGTGGGTTTTGCACTTTGTAAAAAGGCAAACATATTCAGCAAGAGAGCAAACATTGTGTTTTCTGTCTTTTTATTTTTTATCATCAGTTTTTCAATGTAGTTATACTTAAATCTGTAATTATTATATCTACTGTGAGATTCATTGTATGTCATTATTCTTTATATATAATTAATATTTTTTCTTTCTCTTGCATATATTTGAGTTTGATTTTTTCCACCACCACCACCACATATAGTTTTACAGTGCAGTAGAATACATTTAAGAAAATCCATTTTGCTGATGACATTTTAAAAATGAATATATTTTTGATATTGAGAAATACCCATTCACTAATAAAAATGTATGGCACAAATATAGTCAAATATTGAGTTCAAGATGTTATGCAATATAAGATGATTGAAATTTTAAATGAAATTGAGGTGGTAGTAAACTCATAGGGAAGAGTTATCTTTAGTTAACTTAAAGCAAGAACTTAGAAGATAGATATTAAAATGGTACCACCTATTTCTGCTAGCAAATGTATCTCTTGGTGATGGTAATTGTGCAATTTCAAATAAATATTTAGATATGGCAGGCTGTGTACGAGATTAAATGTGAGACTTACAAATCAGTTTGCTTTGCAGCAAAATTTAATACAAATTTTCTGTACTTATTATCTAAAATTATATTTCATATACATTTGTGAGTGTGAGGTTTTGTGTGTCAGTTAACAAAGACCTCCACCTGTTGCTGTTTATCCTGATAGAATGTATTAGGTCAGACCAATTCAACAGATACTCAGCAAACATCTGTCCTCTGCTTACAACTTGTCCCAGGGACTGCCTTAGAAAACCACAGATAAATAAGTTATCCACGTGGACTTCCAAATTAACAGCCTCTCACAGACATCATTAGGTAAACAAATGAGAATTCCATGTCATTGGTGTCACCATGTTAAATTATATATATTTAAAAAATGGCTTAACTCTTGATCAAGATCCTGCGGCTCCTAGGTTGCTGGATGGTGATGAAAATCCACATCCTGCGTCTTTGTTCTTTGGAACAAACACTGCTCCCTCTGAAAGGAATCCAGGTCTTGGCTGAGGAGCTTGACATCTCGTTCTGGGTCCCCTCTGAAGCCTGAAAGTTGGAAGGATTGTTGTGTTTCCACATCACAGTTGCATGTCCTTTGCTGTCCATAGAGTTACTTTGAGATATAGCTCCCATTGATAGTTATAATTGTTTATTCTGTTTATGATATTATGACAAACATTCTAAGAAGAAAAAGAGGACTTTTGTATTTTTTGGTCACTAAATGGGGGCATATTGCAAGCAGACAACAAATTTTCAATTGCTTTACGTCAATGCTGTTACAAACTAGAAGCATGAAACTGTGAGATACTAAAGGCTGAGTTTTCTAATAGTAATTTTTGTTAATATGCTGGAATCTATAGAATTGCTTATCATTTTCAAGAGTAAGAATATCTAAGCCATGGTATGAGAAAAAAATTTTGATCAATTTTTCTTTGGCAACTAAAATTTCTATCAAAAATCTCAGAAGTTATTGAAAAGACCTAATAATTTATTAGCAGACCAACGGATACTTTTTAGATGACTTTAAAGCATCTTGTGAGCTATGTCTTTGTAACTGTGCATTTCATTAAAGCAAAGGATCTAATTTTTTATTTTTTAAAAGATTTATTTATTTATTTGAAAGGCAGAATTACAGAGAGGCAGAAGCAGAGAGAGAAAGAGAGAGAGAGGTCTTCCATCCGCTGGTTCACTCCCCAGATGGCTGCAACAGGCAGAGCTGCGCTGATCCAAAGCCAGGAGCCAGGAGCTTCTTTCCGGTCTCCCACGCAGGTGGCAGGGCCCAAGGACTTGGACCATCTTCTACTGCTTTCCCAGGCCATAGCAGAGAGCTGAATCAGAAGTGGAGCAGCCAGGTCTTGAACCGGCACCCATATGGGATGCTGGCACTTCAGGCAGCGGTTTTTCCTGCTAAGCCACAGCGCTGGCCCCAGAACCTAATTTTTAAATGGAACATCTTTTAATTTTGACCCAGGACAAGATGTCAAGCCCCTCTGCTGACCAAGGTGCTAAAAATGAATATATGGATTGATTATTCTTCAGTATCTTGGGAACCTTTTTCCTATAGCAAAGGACAGTTGACTTAATAAAGTAATCTCACACACACACACACACACATACACTGCATTATATTTACATGTATATATAAGGATGCTTCAAAAAATTCATGGAAATTGAGTTGAAAGTTCATTTTGATTCCAAAATTTTTTTCAACCCACGCATAGTTCTTTCCTAATACACAGTTCCTGCAGACTCTCTGAAGATCCTCTGTATGCATGGATTTCTAACACTTTTACTCCAAAACAAATTTACCTTTTGATTCCATTCTTCCACAAACTTTTTGAAGTTCTATCACGTATATATGGATGAGTGATCTGTTCCTGTTACACATTTCTCTGATGGCATTGTGGAAAACCCCCCCTTCCTCACCAAAGTTGAGCCCTAACGCCCCTCTTCTGGCTCCTTGGTTTGGATAGAACTGATGTCTTCTGTTCCCATGACCTATCTGCTCGATTTAGTGTGGTGTTCTTCTCCTTGTTGCTTTTCTTTCTCAAAACCTTACCACTTTTTGTTGTTGTTGTTAAATAAAATATGATTGAATCTTTCTTTGAAGATAATCCATGGAGGAGAAGCTGTCCTCCACCCTCACTGTGGCTCACCACAACTTCTAGAAAGGTCGACTGGAATACATGAAATAAAGATAGCAGCACAAAGCAGTTACCCAGCTATAAAACCTACTGCTGTCTAGCTGGAAAACCCATAATACGAAATGTCATTGTGTTGTGCTGTGCTCTCCATCGGTCAGACTGTGTCTCTCATCCACATACCTGAAGGAAACCAACTACACAATCAGGTTAACCTCTGTGATGGAGAAACTAGGACCAAAAGAGCCAGTGCCTTCTTAGTCTTTGCCATGTAGAGGGTCTGTAGGTGGCAGGTGCCTCAGTTTTTCCTTTGTGAACTCAGAGTTGGTACTTATCTTCTTTGAAAGGCCATGCTTTGCTCACCCAACCTGATGTGCAAAGACGATGCTATCCACAGCTTGACTGACATCTGCAAGGTAGATACACCAATAGTGAATGACCTCCTTAGTTTTAAATTTTCTCTCTTTTGTTCACTTATGTTCATATGGTTTCTTTCAGAATTCTAGCTGATTTTTTAAAAGCCTGTTGAATGTTTTTTAAAATGTCAAGTGAATGCTAACTTACTATTTTTGAACCAGAATTGGCAAAGAGACTTCCTCCGAAAGGGTGGGAGATGGGAGAAACACATTCTATGCTGACAGAGTTTTTGATGTTCCTCAGGAGTGAAAATAGCTCAACTAAATTAGTCATAAAATGTATGCAAAAATAGGCAGCATATGCCAGTGTTTAAAGTTGAAGCACCAGGGTGGACATTTGTTGTATCAGTTAAAACACCTGCATCCCACATTAGGGGAACTGAATTTAATACCTGACTCTGGCTCCTGACTCTAGCTTCCTGCCAGTGTATACCCTGGGAGACAGCAGTGATGACTCAAATAATTGGGTTCCTGCCATCCACGTGGGAAACTGGATTGTGTTCCCAGCTCCTGGCTTCAGACTTGGCCTAGCTTCACTCACTGTGGTCATTTGCAGAATGTAAAAGCAGTTTGGAACCCTCTCTTTCTCTCTCTGTCTCTCTCTGTCTCTGTCTCTCTTTTTCTCTCTCTCTCTCTCTCTGCCTCTCAAATTAATAAAAATAATTTAGTGCTTAAACATGGATGAAAATAATATGGAAAGGGACTGGTGCTGTGGCACAGTGGGAAAAAGCCACAGCCTGCAGTGCCAGCATTTGAATCCCATATGGGCATTGGTTCAAGTTCTGGTTGCTCCACTTCTAATCCAGCTCCCTGCTGGTGTATCTGGGAAATCAGTGGAAAATGGCCCAAGTGCTTGGGCCCCTGTACCCACTAGAGAGAGCTGGAGGAGGCTCCTGGTTTTGTCCTGGCCCAGCCTGGTCATTGCGGCCATTTGGGGATTGAACCAGCAGATGGAAGATTCTCTCTCTCTCTCTCTCTCTCTCTCTCTCTCTGCCTTTCAAATAAGTAGTAAATAAATCTTTTTAAAAAAATAACAGCAACAATCACAGGTAGTATATATTGAGAACTAATTGAAAAATGACTTGTCTGGTAATTTGTATATATAATTTAATGATAATCGCTTATTTACAAGTAAAAATGAGGCCTCAGAAATGCTTGAAATCCAATCTTTAAGAAAAGGTGGAAGCCGGCGCCGCGGCTCACTAGGCGAATCCTCCGCCTTGTGGCGCCGGCACACCGGGTTCTAGTCCCGGTGGGGGCACTGGATTCTGTCCCGGTTGCCCCTCTTCTAGGCCAGCTCTCTGCTGTGGCCAGGGAGTGCAGTGGAGGATGGCCCAAGTGCTTGGGCCCTGCACCCCATGGGAGACCAGGAGAAGCACCTGGCTCCTGCCATCGGAACAGTGCGGTGCGCCGGCCGCAGTGCGCAGGCCGCGGCGGCCATTGGAGGGTGAACCAATGGCAAAAGGAAGACCTTTCTCTCTGTCTCTCTCTCTCTCACTATCCACTCTGCCTGTCAAAAAAAATAAATTAATTAATTAAAAAAAAAAAGAAAAGATGGAACTCAGATTCTAACCCCAGTCGTTTTTTTAAAGATTTATTTATTTATTTGAAAGTCAAAGGTACACAGAGAGAGAAGGAGAGGCAGAGAGAGAGGTCTTCCATCTGCTGGTTCACATCCCAATTGGCTGCCACCGCCAGAGCTGCGCCGATCCGAAGTCAGGAGCCAGGTGCTTCTTCTGGGTCTCCCACGTGGGTACAGGGGCCCAAGGACTCGGGCCACCTTCCACTGCTTTCCCTGACCATAGCAGAGAACTGGATGGGAAGTGGAGCAGTCAGACTTGAACCGACACTCATGTGGGATGTCAGAGGTGCAGGTGGTGGCTTTACCCACTACACCACAGCGCCGGCCCCCTAACCCCAGTCTTAATCCAGAAGGCTGAGAGACTGGCTTGCATCTCACAGCTAGTTCACAATGATGCTGCAACAGAGACTCAGGTCTGACTCACTAACTAGTGAATATTAATTCAAAATGTAGTTCTTTCAACTTCAACCCAAAACTCCACTCATGACAACAGTAAGATTTCCAGCCCAGTTTTCCTTCCTCTCCCCCAGTTATTTTGATGAGAACCTGCTAGTGCACCTGTGGAACGCAAAGGCCAAATGCATAACCAGACTCAGCTGGGAAGTCCTGGGATGCTGCTGTTTTCTTCCTGTCCAACGCATCTGTAATTATTCCATTAAACTGTAGTTCATAAATCTTACCTCTTATGGCCGTGGTCAGAAGACTGAAAGTGTCATTTATGGAATCTCCAATGCTTCAAAGCTTACTTTCCGTATTTGATGTGGCATTCACTTTACGTATTGAGTTTTAAAATTTTAAATATATGTTCATTCCCTCTGCCTCTTCTTTTATAAAAAACATCATTTTAAGTACATAGCTTGGCATGCATTCTTCACAGCTGATTGAAGTCTCCTTAACCTTCCCAGAGGATTTTGCGGTTTTAACTCTGTGTATCAACATTTACACAAAAGCTTTTCCTTTTTTCTGTTTGTAGTTACAGTAAAGCACTATGTGGAAAAGAATGGTGGAATCCTTTCTCCTTTATATGGGGAAATCCTTATAAAATAATTCAACTAAGCTAATGCAAACCTTCATCTCTTTGTTTAATTGCATATCACAAGCCGCTGTTTGCCAGGAATGGCTTCAGATGTTGGGCACAATCTTATACAACACAAATAAAGTTATAATCTATTAAAAATTAAATCACATACACAACTTAGTATTAGATAAAAAGAAGTTGGATACTAGACAACAGGCACAGCTATAGTAATATCTTGAGAGTTTATATTTTTGTAACTGAAAAATTGAATTTCCCAAATGCACGTGATTTAATATGAACATAAATAGTTAAGAAATGTTTATGCTTTAAATCCTTTCAAAATTCTTAATGTGCTTTGTTAATGTTATTTTTATTTTCACCCATTTCCTTGGGCAACATAATTTCCAACCCAGGAAATAAGACTTTCCATGGAGAAGTTAGTAAGTCACATAACTGATTCAAGGAGATACCTCTAACCAAGCTTTCTACTCAAGTTACTCTTTCTATTCTTTCCCTTTATTTTCTTGCAAAATTGCAAACTATGTTAGGATCCTTGAGACAACAGTTATTCAAAGGTATAAAACTTACTATACAATAGTAGGCTTTGAGTTCTGATTGGTAGTATCATAGAAAGACCATTGATGGAAAAGATACTCTATATTGGAGTAAATAGCTCCTATACTATTCAAAATTATTCTAGTGAATTTTGCATCCTTTGATTTTTCACAACCCAGCATTGTAGTAAATATAATATATCATTATTTTGGCAACATAGTAAATGTCAGGTATCTTTGATATTTACTATGGAATAAATCTTTGTGGTGTACAGAGAGCAGATCCAAGGAGGTGACCCCAAGGACCTGAAGGTTAATTAATGGCCTGGGATAGCCTGACTGAAAATGAATAGGAATTCAGGAAGAGTTCCAGGACTGATTAGATGGACTTAGATGTTTTATTATGTTTTCTCACAAGGGAGACATTTTCTTTCATTGTTGGGGTATGGTCTCGTCTAATAAAGATTATTTTGGTCTTTACCCAATAAATTTTCCACATTATCTAGTATAAAGTCTGGCTGTGTACCCTTTTTACTTTGGAAAGTTTTTTTTTCATAATGTAATGTGTGAAGAAATGAGGTGGCTATCGGGTTTCCCGTTATAAGCCAACAAAAAACATTGAAACTCCACAGACAGCCTGTCTAACTTGAAAACTGAATAAAAATTACAATGTCTCTGTGGGCTTAGGTAGGGAACATCATTTTTCTAATTTTGACATTATCTCATTATTAATTCTCTTTGTTATCGACAAGGGAAATAAACAAATAGGGTTTCAAAGCAGCACCACAAAGTTTCATATTCTCAGAAAGCAAGAATAAGTGGAGAGGGAAAGCTGTGTACAAAGCTATAATTCTGTTCGGTCTCAACTTGACAAATGACACAGGGAATGTGGTTGTAATGTTCTATATAATTAATGCCCTGTTTCTCATATGTTTATATTCGGACTTAATGAATACTATGCAAATGCACAAAAGGTGATGGACTTAACTCCAGTTACAGTCACACTTAGAATCTATGGTTTTAGCAATATTCTTACATATACTCCATATACTGCCGACTTATGGAAGACTTCTTGTTTCTTAACTCTAATAGGTTTCCTCGTTTTGATCCCTTAATTCTGGGTTCACTTGTGGTTGGCTCATCTTTTCTTCTCGTTTCTTTCTTTCTAAGCCTCCTTCTGCCAATACACAGTTATCTACCCAACATATCCTTTCAAATGGGGGGCAAATGGTTAGAAAGCTATATTCCATTGCTTTCGTAAGAAAAAAAAAAACACAGACACAAACTAGAAGCACATATTAAGGGGAAATGTCTTTGGTTTTTCTTTAAATAGGAGCAGAGCAGAGGTCATTAGCTGAAAGGAAGTTAACATGACAGGGACCCTAATGATTGTAAAGAAAGCTTAGGAGAAGACAATCTCTCTACGAGTTGCACTACTGATAGCTACTTCACACAAGCCATTTTTCACTGAAATAAACTAAAACATCACTGATTAATAAAAAGTCAGGAAAAGGCAATGTATCTTAATGAAAGCTTCAATTATACTTTATGTTAAAAATTCTTTATTCATATTGCTTCTAAATTTCATTCTCTCATATTCAGTAAAACAAGTAAGTAAAACGCTGTTCAAATTAAAAATCTAGTCCACAGAACACTTACCTTCTAAAATCATTTAAGAACATAAAGACCATTTCGTACACAAACCTTGGTTGCTAGAGGGCTAATCTCTGGGAAATAATCTTCAGTTTGGATTTTTGAGAATTTTCTTTTCCAAGCATTATAACGCATTCCAAATGAATACCCTTTCCTCGTCACTTGAGTAGATAGAAATGAGTTCAAACTAAGACCTAAGAGTCAGAGATTTCAGGTACCTTGACCACTGTGGCAATTGCCAAAATTCAGCAATGCCCTTTGGCTGTTTTAGTGGGGTATGGCTCAGAAGCATTGTTGCTGGGGCCAATGGTAATTGCTGCAAGGGTTCTAAATGGTCCAAGTGTAGTGACTCAAAGGCAGAGGAAGAAAATTAATTATAATCAGACAACCCAATCAAGACCATTTAAAAAAATTTTGCAAGTTCTCTTAACCAAGAAAGTCTTTTAACCAAACATCGCCTGCTATTCTTGGAGATTTCCACACTCAGGGGAAAGCTTTTGTTAGTTTATGGCTCAATAGTGATGTTGATTCTAGCCAGTATTATGTGGCCAAAGTAGGAACACGGGCTAGTGGTCAGCATGAAAGATTTATGGCCCATATTGTTCCTGTGGTCATTAAGGTCATGGGCAGCCTAGTTCTCCTTTGATTTAAAGAGGACATCATTGATTTGGTGGGTGGTATTTTTCTTCTGTGGCTATAGAGTTGGCTTGACATATGCATTTTTGAGGGTGGGTATTTGGCACACTAGTTAAGATCCCACTTGTCAGAGTGCCTGGGTCTGTGTCTTGCTTCTAGTCCAGCCTCTTGCTAAAAATTTAGCACATCCTGGGAGACAGCAGGTTGTGAGTTCAAGTACTTGGGTCCCTGTCACCCACATAGGAGACCTGGATTGAGTTCCAGACTCCTGGCTTTGGCCTGGCCTAGCCCTGACTATTGTTGAGTAGAACAAATGATGAAAGATTTCTGTCTTGTCTCTCTGTTTCTCTCTCTCTGGGTATATGTGTGTCTTTCAAATAAATAAGTAAATAGTTTTTAAAAACATAAATAAGTATTTTGATGTATTTGTCAACTCTATGTAGGTAGTGGGAATAATTCAAATCATACGATTTTACTGAGGAAACATTTCTTGTATAAATTGTGTAAAAGATGAATCAAGTTCCATTGTATAGTGTGTAACACATGTTGCCATGGGTACTTTTATATCTGACATTAAGAGTTATTGACATCAAATGGTAGTATTTCATCAAATGGGCTGAGCACCCTGGAGAAAGGGCTAGAGGCAGTGCTTTGGAGCAAATGAGGCTTCATGTCCAGGGAGCAGCCCTGCTGGTTCAGTTCCAGACAGCACATTGTGCCTGTTTCCAAGAACGCTTAAGGTTCTTAAGTCTCATGGTAACTGAGGATATTTTAATTCATACCTCATATTTCTGAATCTAGATGTGAACTGAAGTACATGTTAGCCTTTGAATATACACGATGAAGAGATACTACTGGTATTAATAGGCCAGGATGTATAGCAATTTGCATTTATAGAACTCAACTTTTAAAACAGTTTATTTTTAATTATTTGAAAGGGGAGAGAGAGAGAGAGAGAGAGGCAGAGAAAGAGAAAGGAATCATTCATCTACTGTTTCACTTAGCAAATTCTTGCAACAGTGCAACTGCCAGGGCTGAACCAATCTGATGGCAGGAGCCAGGACGTCCAACTGAGTCTCTCATGTGAGTGGCAGGGACAAAAGCATTTGAGCCATCATCTGCTGCCTCCTTGGGTACACATTGTAGGAAGCTGGATTAGAAATTGAAGCAGGACTGGATCTCGGGCAACCTGACATGAGATGTGAGTATCCCAAATGGCGGCTTAACTTACAACACCTGCTCCATGAAACTCAAATGTTGTAAAGCACATCCCACAGCTGTTCAGTGGGAGGATTTGGACATCTGAGTTTTGTTTTGGCCAGCATCTTGGCTCTTCTTTGCAGAGTGATGCTGAGAAGGTGTCTCTACATAACTTCTGAGCCAATTTTACCTCTTGTGGGATCACAGTTCCTTTCAGACATTTCTGTGAAGTTTGGAGTAGACCGTGTCCATGTTCCTGTTCTTAGAGCTCTTATTGTGTTTCTGCTTCTGTTTTGAAAATGAGAGGCAGCCTCCTTTTGAGTTTCACTGAGGTCCAATTTTAAAAGGATCATTCATTTAAAGAAATGTGGGCTGTGGCCGGCGCTGTGGCTCACTTGGCTAATTCTTTGCCTGTGGCACCAGCTCCCCGGGTTCTAGTCCCAGTTGGGGTGCCGGGTACTAGTCCCGGTTGCTCCTCTTCCAGTCCAGCTCTCTGCTGTGGCCCAGGAGGGCAGTGGAGGATGGCCTAAGTGCTTGGGTCCCTGCACCCGCATGGGAGACTGGGAGGAAACACCTGGCTCCTGGCTTCGGATTGGTGAAGCGCCGCCATAGCGGCCATTAGGGGAGTGAACCAACGGAAGGAAGACCTTTCTCTGTATCTCTCTCTCACTGTCTATAACTCTACCTGTCAAATAAAAATAAATAAATAAATAAATAAATAAATAAATAAATAAAAGAAATGTGGGCTGTACTATGACAATCATTTCTTCCCAGAGAAGAGAAGATTGTAATTACCTAGGGAGAAGCTGCTCTCTGAAGTTGAATGAAGATTGAATAAAGTAACTACTTTTGCAAACAAGACACAGAACTTATAGCTGGCTTGTTTTAGCACACTGCCATTTTTTTCCCCTACTAAGGAAATATACATCAGGTTGGCTAATAGAGTTGTTTATTGTCCTTGGGGGGGTTAACCTAAAACGCAAATATGTGTTTCTAGAAGGTCTTAATCCATGTGATTATAGTTTTTCATTGAGGAATTAAGGGAACCCAAACATCACTGATATTATGAGGTATTTGTTTAAGGCATGCTTATTTCTGAATGGCTGCTGTCTTGGAGATCTTGCAGCAAAATGCTAATTTCATTTAATTTGCAGTACATACACATGCATAGGCCTTTTCTTAACCGTGAATAGAACCTATGCAACTAATGATGGAGGAAAAGTGTCTGAGACAATATACTGAGAAGATCTGATACATAGCAAAAGATTGGGATAAGTTTGTGCAGTGCTGAAAGGGTTATTTTTTGCTTCCTAATGGAAAGGAACGTATGTGCGATTTCAGTTTGTAATATGTCCTAATGAGTGGTAGTGAAGATGAGATGGAAGAAGAACATATGTCTTGCCCAAACTCTTCTAATAGGTTTGTGAGTCACTTAGTTTTGCTCTTTTTTGATCTGACATTCATTTTGGTCCCAAGGAGAAGAGAGGTTTTGGTGAGTAGCGTGAAACAAAATTACATAATTACGTGTTGATTTTCCATGGGCTATTAGTATCTTGTTATTGTGAAACTGTAAAGTTGCTTTGTAGTTTCTGGCTTGGTAGTATTTGACATGCAGGTAAAGTGGAGGAAACTAGAGACCGCATTTAACATGAATGTTGAGGTCCAACTGCTTTTTAATATAATTTCCTTTTGGTTATTTCCAAATTTATATAAGATATTTATATATTTGAAAGGCAGAGTTACAGATAGAGAGGGAGACACAGAGAGAGAAAGAGATCTTCCATCCTCTGGTTTACTCTCCAAAGAGCCACAAGGGCCAGGACTCCCTTTGGGTCTCCCACATGGCTGACAGGGACCCAGGCACTTGGGAAATTTTCTGCTGCTTTTCCCAGGCCACTAGCAGGAAGCTGGATTGGAAGTGGAGCAGCCGGGACACAAACTGGGGCTTATATAGTATGCCAGCACAGCAAACGGCGGCTTTACCTGCTGCACCACAACACTGACCCACAAACATGTAATTTTTCTACACTCTATGTAATTCAGGTTAGTATAGTTGCAATGCTCAAAGACCAAAAGCATCAGATTACGAATGCAGGGCAGTAAATGTTGATCCCAAGCAGGTTACATGACCCCAACATACCAGGGAGGGCACTGAAAACTCTCCCTGAGAGGGTAGTTTGTGTGGCCCAGCATGAGGCCAGGAGGTTGCATGTCTTGTGTTTGAGTCCTGGCTTGGCCTCTTCGCTCGTCCTGAGACCTCGTAAGCACTGAAACTCAAGTTCCTCATCTGTAGTACCGGGTTAGTAACACCTCTCTCCCAGGGTCACTGGGAAGTGAGCTATAGAAAAGGCCTCATATTTTAGGTTCATTCCCAGCATCAGGGCTCAATGTGGTAACTGCAGATTGGGAAGGAATGAAATATCACTTTCCTTTGGAGCACCTGGAAGGAGAAAGGCTGGATGACTTAAAAGAATTTTCCAAACTGTCTGTTTTGAAATATTACTCCAGAGAAACGTTCTTTGGAAACTCTGCATTCTTTGTAAGCCTCCCGTAGACCCCTGATGGACTGTAGCAAGTTAAGGGCTCTGAGAATCCCTGCAGCAAACCAACTTATTTGCATTGTTCAGCTTGATGTTTAAAAAAAAATGCCCATGCATTTTCAAAATGCTACCATTCTGTAGAACGAACTTTATGAAATACTGACCTGGGACATTTTAAATAAGCGTTAACTTCTCACATCTTAGTCTGTAGATAACAGCAGTTAAAATGAAACTATAAGCAAGCATCTCTCCTACCTTTATGGGAAGTGCCAGTGTGGTAAAGGGAGACTAGGCCTTAGTCCATCTATCTTAGACCAGGTTGGACATTGCTTGTTAAGCCCTCTTGTAAAGGACAACACACTAGTGGAGATTTGGTTAGTGTAAGTTTCTCCGTATGGTGTGGCTAAGCTTGGTTGCTGGCTGATCTTGTATATAAATAGGGCACTCAGAGCATCTGGAGCTGACAGTCTGGTGTCTGTGTGGCACTCTGTAGAAGTGCTTATTTATCCTCTATTTTAAAAAAGGAAACTGGACTTTTTGAGTACTGCTAAATAATCATAGTTTTTCCTGTCATTTTTTTGGGTGAAAAAAAAAATCCTGCATTATAGTCCTATATTACAGGTGTTGCAATACTGTCACAATCATTAGCTGGAGATAAATACTTTTTCTTTGTGATGTTATATATTCCATAGTGGTTTGCAAATAAAGTCTCTTTTGCTTTTAATTTTTATGATGATAATATTTACACAACACAAAAATGAATTTATTTTTAAGTAGTAACTAAGAAAGCAAACTGCATCTGCTTGGATAACATATAGCACTCTGAGACTATAGGAAATAATGAACTAAGATAAGGCTGTGTCTGATACTTATTTGTTAAAAGGAGAGATGACCAAACCAGCAAAAAAAAAAATCTTTTTTTTTCCAGTTTAATGTACTGTAAGGTTTTTTCAAATATTATTGGAATTCTTATCTACATTTACTAAAACTAAAAATAGTCTTTGATTATTGCCTATGGAAAACGCCCTTGAATTTTACCCTTGAGAAGGGTAAAATTTAATTAGACTTTTAATTGAATTATTGAGCAAACATAATATTGTTCCTATTTTAAGAAAAGTTGTTGGTTGTATGTGGAAAGACTGTTTCAACTTAATACTCAGTCTTAGGGGGAAAGTGGCCATTTATTTGTAAAGAGAAAACTGCAAAGCCCTCCCTAGAAATGGGCAAGTGAGAGGGGAGAATGAGTGAATGCAGCTGGTGTCACAGCACATGTTGAGCACTCGTCCAGCAGGGGCTGCTCACAGAGCAGGAAGGCTGCCTATCCTGGCCACAGTTTCAAGACTTTATGAAGATGGGGATCTCAAGGCCGCTCAAGTGTCTTGAGTTGCAATAATCTGCTCATGTACTCTAGAAGTGGCCCGGCCTCTGATATCTATTCTGATCACACAGCATGTGTAAAAATCAAGCCTCACTAAATAAGTCATTTCCAATGTGCCCTCTGCCTTGAAATGACCTTTTACAAACCACATTTCATATGCTGCTGTGCATTAGGGAGGGAGGCTGGACTCAGGACTGCCTTTCCAAACAGAAGGAAAGTGTAGCTAAATTGTTTTAAAACACAGATTTAGAGAATGAAATTGAGGGTGGTAAACTAGTAGCCAACTAAAGCAAAACAGGCTGGAATGTTGGTAACCGATTGCACACGCAGGATCCAAGCAAAACATCTTGAATTGCTAGTACCATAATAAATTATAGTTTGCACATTTGTATTTTGCAAGTGAAAACAGCACTAACTCAAGCTTGTGAAATAAAGATGGAATGATGACATTTTTAAGTCACCCACACCTATTTTGACCGGGTACACCAGCTCTATCATGAAACAAATTGGATCACTAAGGCCGCGGAACAGGTATCACATGGCCAAAATGCAATGGGGGAGGATGGAGGAGGGAGGCAAGGGGTTAATTGCCACAGAGGATCTGGTGACTGTAATGATTCCTCTTCCTTTCTTCATCCCTCTCTCCTCACAAGAAGACCCACATGGCAGTCAGCTAACACTCAAGGGGCTATCTCATTTTCTTCAGGGTTAATTTTCTCTCTTTAACGTAAGGAGATAAATGGCTGGGTGGCGTTGGTGTCCCGGGAATGTTCAGAGGGCAAGCAATGGTCAAGAACTGGTTTATCTCCAGACTTCATCCGTCTATTAGATAACTGATGCAGGGCACCCCAATTATCTTAAAGAATGAGGGACTTCTAAGGGATGGAAGTCAGTCCTTACAATAATGGAACTTGGCCTCCTGTTTCAAAAAGGAGGTACCCAGACCCCTCTGGTGGAGCAGCACTCTGCTGGGTGCAGAGGACGGGCTGATTTATTTCTCCACGGTGTCCTGGAGTGTATCTTCCCTGAGTGGCTCTCTTGATCTTGACATCAGTCACTTTGGAGTTGAGATAATGAAAAGTGCATTAAAGGGGCCCCTCCAGTTTATGCAAATGGAACATTATCTTCAAAGGGGCAGTATTCTTTTGGAGAGTATCTTTGCTGTTTGAAAGTATTAATAAAAGAAAATGTGTCTGGCATTCCCATCCCCCTTCCTCTCCTTGTTTCTTCTGGCTTCCCTAGGCATGGGGGTGATGTTTTTCACTTTATTGTATTAAAATGCTATGTTTTCTGGATACTTCATTGAAGAAAGTCAAATTGTATCTGGGGTCACTGCATGGTATTGCCAAGGACCTAAGTGATGCTCAAGTATTATTCTAAACAAGTCACACACTTTTGGAGTTCTGGAGCTCTTAAACCAAGCTGAGTGGAGGAAACTCAGTCTTGTAAGTGTCCCCTAGGGTGATAGTGCAGAAAGGGTGGCATCACTAGCAATCAAAGCTGAGGTTATACCTGGGGCTACCACTCAAATTGGAAAAGAATGGTGATATGTCTGTGCATTGACTCTTTGGGGAGGGAACGTGAGATAATGCACACTGAGGAAATCCTGCGATCAGACAGGAGTTTCCTGTTCTACTGTCTTTTTAGCTGTGCTGTTTATTTGAAAATAAATAATCAATGGGGATCGTATTTGGATGATACAGCACACCATTATTCAACACTGTGGTAGATGAATTTGACAAAGTATAAAGAATCTTCTAGAATACAGCATTGTGGCACTTGCACTCCATGAGCTGAATGGGGCTTAGTGAGAATTTATGAAAGAAGGATCAGTTTATACTTGATCATCTCCAGCGTTTTCAGAAATGCTGCCAACGTTAGAGATACGGGATTTATTTATTTTGACCTTGATGTCAAGTTTGTGTTCATTGCTGTTCTAAATTTAGAATGAATGGGTGGTTTATAGCTGTTCGAAAGGAACATATCCTCACCTGAACTTTAACAACAACCAGGAGAAAAAAAAAGTATAAAGTTAGGGATTGTTCCTTTTTTTTCAGAGAAAAATCTATACATAAATAGTCTCCATTTTTTTTCTGCTTTCTCTCACATTTTTATTTGTGTGCCGGCATTTTCAGTATTGTGGGACTGGATTGTAAACTGTTAACTGGAAATATTCCACAAACCACTATTTTGCACAGTGCACGCCAGTGCTTATATTTGGAAATTAAAATCTGCAGTGTCTTTTGCCATGATGTCACAGTGCATTTGTGAAACATAGAGGTAAAATGTGATAGAATGTTTTTGCTTTTAACATCATTTTTTTTCTTTTCCTTAGTATTTTCCCATCAGATAGTGACTGCTAACTGCACACATTTACAAACTGTTTCAAAATGATAACTTATTTTAACCAAGCAGCCTTTTACTTCAAACTAATCACTGAAACAAGTTGGCTAAAAAATTATAATGATATAGTATGATAAAATATAAAACTATGTAATTGTATAATTATATAGCCATATTATAATTATATACTTGTATTTATTGTATAGTTTTCTGTGATTGTAGAGCTATATGTGTTACATTCAGTATAATAGAAGGCATTATGCAGTGTATAGTAATAGTTATGTCAGGATCATGATGATTTACCTGGGGTCATTCTTTTTATTTATTTATTTAGGATTTATTTACTTACATATTTGAAAGGCAAAATTGGAGACAGAGAGAGAGTGTATGTGTGTGTGTGTGTTCCATTCTCTGGTTAACCCTCCAAATGGCTGAAACAGCCATGTCTGAGCCAGGCCAAATCCAGATCCAGGAGCCAGCCACTCCTGGTCTTCTACACGGATGGCAGGAACCCAAGCACTTGAGCCATCACCTACTTCTTTCCTAGGCACTGGATCAGAAGCTGAGCAACCTGGGCTTGGTCTGGCACCATGCTGTACCATGACACTGGCTCAAGAGTCATTCTGATTGTTACCCACATGAGAAATTGTATGACTGTTCAGATGCAGGTGGCATTTGGCAGTGACCCAACAGAGTAGACCAGATTGTGGCAAAAGCAAGCCAACCATTGAGATATAATACCAAGGATACCTGGTAGGGTACAAAGGAGCAAAGACACCTCTGAAGAGAGATGAACAGAAGTAACAAGGGGACTAAACTTAGGCCCTAGGAAAAAGATGCACTCGATTTTTAAGGCATTCGAACAAGCAGGGATCTTGTTTTTTTTTTTTTTTAATTTATTTTTTTTAGATTTAATACTTAGTGACCTTTAAAATTTTGCCACATTTGCTTCATAGCACACATTGCATACACACTCATCTTATTTTTTCTTGAAATCTGGGCTATGAATATCACAAAATGGGAGATTTGTGACAATGATTATAGAGTGGGAAAAGAGGGGTATATTGTCACCTATGTGATATAACTCAGTGAAGCAGTATTTATCTATACACCAAATGATATGACATTGTCACAATTTTTATGCTTCCATAAATAAGAGAAACCATGTGATAGTGGTCTTTCTAGGTCTTACCTGTTATCACGAATGCAGATTATAACCCTGAGAACATTTCACTAAATACATTAAAAATACTTTTTGATCAGAATTTCATTACATGCTTGTAGCTCAATGAGTTGATTATGTGAGCCTGTGCTACCGCTCTACCCCTCCACCAAATGCCTAAATAAACTTTATCTTGCAGGTTGAAAGAGCCGTTCTAAAATTCCTCATTCTTAATGCTCTAAAATGCCCGGGCTCAGAAAATTAAATTATGCCATTTTTATCTGTTCGAGATCAACCCTGTTTCCTTCTTTGCTTTGTGTTTACTTTCCTGCAGTAGCTGACATCAAAATGTTTTCTGGAATGCTGGGACTAAATAAGTTATACTTAACTCAATATCTAATACAAATAGCCCTGGGGATCTTCAGCAACACAATCATAAAAGCTATAGTTTCTTTTAATAGCTTGCCACACTTTGCTGATATAGTATTTCTCTAATCACCAATCTTTATGTGCCTTCCTGACCTTGGAGCTCTCAGTCCAAATGGCTTTGTGGTATCAAAGGCCCATGTCATTGGAAGAGTGAATGGCTTTCATTTTTCCCCCTGGAAACTTCCGGTTCCTGGCATCTGTAAAGAATTACTGTGAGTGGTGTTTTGCTGCCTCGCGGCCACTGCCCTGTCCAATGGAAGTGACTTTTCCCAGAAAGGTCACTGTGGTTGGTAATAGGTAGATGTGGCATTCAGGGAAGAGGCAGCTCTAACTTCTACATTTTTAATGTTTCTGTTACAGTGTTAATTATTCTTGCATCACATGAGTTGTTAAAATCCAAGTCACATTTCGCTCTTGAAATGGTTGAGCTAGTCAGGGTATACTGTGTCATATCATAAGACAGAAAGGTTGGCAATGAGCTTCCTGAAGTTCTCATGTTTGCTGGGGAAAAGCAGAGTCTCCATTTACACCTCATGAAGGGGATTACTTCTTGGCAGTGCACATGAATCCATCTTCAGAACCTGTTACTCTCACAAGCACACACAACAGTGATTCGGAGGGTCAGCTACATCCATCAGCTAAAGGGCTACCATGGAGACGTGGGCCTCTCATTTAGGCCTTATTTTTAAATTGCATTTCCCACATAATTATGTTTTAAGTTTTCTGATGGGGTTAGTTGCACGGACATATTTTCAAGGTACTGGCTTAGGCTAGATGTCTTGGTAACAGGTAGTAGCTCCAAGCACTCCAATGATTCAGTGAGTTGCCCTAAAATAATTTCTCACTATGCTGTTGGCTCTTCAAAGGCAGATTGGGCCAGGGTTATATGTTTGTACAGAAATAATATTGAATATCAGCAAGATCCACGAGGCAATTCAATGTTTCTAATGAGCGAGTCTTACTATGTATAAGAAGTGGGCATTTAAGAAAATTACTGTAGAAGATAATGCTTACAAAATTTAGAAATACTTTTATGTCATATAATTTCACCAGTGTACCTATTTATAAAAATTCTGAACATTCTTTTACTAGAGTAATGAACACTCATCTACGTCCATCTAGAATTATCTACTGCCTATAATTTGATCTAAATTTCTTGACTTTTAAACAAATGTTACCTAGAATAGTATATATATTAAGATATCTCCCACTGATTCAGCTAATGCTAATCTATTTTGTATATTCTTTACTACTACTGAAAATTAAAACTTTTAAAATGGAAGTCTCTTATCATTCCATTAAACTCTTACTGTTTTGGTACTTTTAAAAAAATTTTACTTTTTCTTATTTTACATCTAAAATATATAAAATTCTTACAAAATTGGATTCATATTAGGTATACAGTCGTGTACATAGATTGCTTTTTTTCTGTATACATTCTACCAATTTTCCTCGTCACTAAATATTATTTTAAACCGTGTGTGTGTGTGTATGTGTGTGTGTGGAATCCCTAAGTAGGGAAGTCGCAGAGATGATGGTTTTAGAGCAACAGGATAGCTTGGCCTGGCACTGGGAGGTAAAGAGAGAAAAAGGTCTCCGTTTTGAAGACATAAAGTTTCTAAAAATTCCAATGTCTTAGAACAAATAGGGGGTTTGATGCTTCTCTATGCGTGCGATGGTCTGTGTGCGAGGAAGGCAGGCAGGCAGGGTGTCTCTGAAGATTTCGGATTCCTGGGAAACACACTGGCATCCCGTGAATGAGCTGCCTTGTTTTCACTGCCCTAACTTGACAACCCCTGACAGCCTGTCGCCCACCCCTAACTGCCTGTCACCTCGGGACTGGAGCCGGGTCGGTGGCCACGCTAGAGTTTAGTTTCCTGAAAGGAACCGTGGCTGCTGATTGCTCATCACGATGAGTTGGGAGCAAGCCTATCGCTCTCCTCTGTATGTTAGTAAAAGGAATCACCCTACACCTTAGCTGAGTTGATATTGATATTTTTCTAAGAGCAGTGTGGAGTTGGCTACCTTTTGTCCCGTAACAAGCAGCCTAAAACATAGTGGCTGAAAACCAGCAACACCCACTGTTTCTCAGGACTGTGCTGCCAGCCAGGGGTTCTCCTCTCCTGTTGCTATTTCCTTGGTTGAGAGCCCACCCCATTGCCAAGCTCAGAGTCACCACGGTGCACTGGGGAGGACACACTTTAAGACTGTTCAAAGGAAAGAATGACTCGCTAGAGGGGCCGGCGCTGTAGCACAGCAGGTTAAAGTCTTGACTTAAAGCTCTGGCATCCCATATGGGAGCCGGTTCTAGTCCTGGCTGCTCCTCTTCCGATCCAGCTCTCTGCTATGGCCTGGGATAGCAGAGGAAAATGGCCCAAATCCTTGGGCCCCTGCACCCATGTGGGAGACCTGGAAGAGGCTCCTGGCTCCTGGCTTCAGATCGGCGCAGCTCTGGCAGTTGCAGCCATCCGGGGAGTGAACCAGCAGATGGAAAACCTCTCTCTCTGTCTCTACCTGTCTCTGTAACTCTGACTTTCAAATAAATAAAATAAAAATCTTAAAAAAAAAATGACTCGCTGGGGACCCTACTGGCTCCCTGTACCACCTTCTCCCCAACTTCTGAGATCCATTTCAAGCACACAGATCTAGGACCAAATTTAAAAGTTTTAATGACTGTTACACTGATGTTTCTGCAAAATTCATATTAGAATTAATAAACCTGAATATATGGAAACTTCTTCATGAAAAGGACTGTGCCAGAGAGATTAATTTTTTCTCTTCAAGCAAAAGCAAAGCAAAACAAAACAACCAAGAAAAACAGTTCTCTGAGTTAATTAGACGTTCTCCCAATGTGGTTGGCATATCGTTCTAATCATTTGAGATATTTAGGAGAATAATGAATGCGTATGTTTCACACAACTGTGATTGGGTGTGCCAAAAAAGACATTTGAAAATTCTTCTATTTATCACAGAAATTTATCCTGCTATGCCATCTGTTTAAAATAAAAACAACTCACCCCACGCTAGTACGTTAGAACTCGAGTTGGTTGGGGTTTACATGTATTTGCAGATGAAGACAGTGTCTTAAGGATACGTAATTTTTGCTAGCATCTCTTAGATACACTTGTGTCATGCATTCACATATATTGCATGCTTTTCCTAGTAGAAAAGGCAATATGTTCCAAAATTGTCATTTTTTTAATCACAATCTATGACAAGTGGTCCTCTCCTTTGGCAAGACAGAACTCTGGGTAATTTGTCGGTAAAGACATCTGTCAGTATCACCTCCACTTCATATGTGAAACAGTCAGTATCAATAGAAGTCCAGAGACTGCCTAGATTTCCATGCATCTGTGCTACCCCATACATATAATTTCACATAAATCCATCCAGCGGGATATAGAGGAAGTGACATGCATTTTGGAGACAGAAACCAATTCAGATTCTGAATGTGAATTAACGCCTACCCATGAGCAAAGTCCTCCAGTTTTCTGTGTTGCCGTGGGGTGAGGTGCAGTACAGGAGGCAGCAACATGAGGGGCTGGAGGAGGTCTCGGTGCATGTCAGTTGCCTGCCTTCCCTCTTTCACTCTGTTCCTGGCTTCCACGGAGCAGCCATGGAGTGGCAGACGGAAACGTTGTGGGAGCAGGGAGTTGGAGGCCATGCACAGCGGGACAAGCTCTCTGCACCGCTGCCAGACCCAGCTCCCCTTGGTTTTCTCCCCTGCTCCATCCTCCTGTGTCTGCGTTTTCCAAGACCCCTAGGTTTTTTCCTCTGGACAACCGGGTGGCTCTGCCCTTCGTGCGTGCTACTCCTTCAAGCAAAAGGCACTCAGGGGCCATAATGAATTCCTACAGCAGAAACCCCAAGCCCCGACTGGGCTCACAGAGGCGGTGATGCTTGCAGCCCCTCCAGAAAGGGGGTGCAGGGCGCAGCCTGGGAAGGGGTGGCTGTCCAGTCCGCCTGATTCCAGGAGGCAGCCTGTGTTTGCACTCAACGTTGGATGGCTCAACTTGTCGGAGGTCAGAATCCGAAACACTTGAAGACAGTGCTTTCCCGAGAGAGCCCAGGGCCGGGCTAATTAGGAATAAAGAGGGAGAGGTGGGTTTGTCTGGGTAACTTCAGCAGGTGGAATCCCGGCGCGGGAGGCAGGCGCGGGGAAACTGCCAAGTAACGGACATGTCGTACCTCAAGGACAGCTCCACAGACGATTAGAAGCAGCGTTTGCCTCTGCTCTCCTTGTACACTTTGCAACCAAAACTGGGGCTTTGTCTTGGCAGCGTGCTGCTGCCCGACTGGGGTCATCCTGGTGTGGAGTCCACACCGTCTTGCTGCAGAAGTTCAGAATCCTAGCATCGGAAGCGCGCTTCCGTTCGAATGACAGCTACACATCTTGAAATCCACACTTACTGCACGAATCCTATGTTGACGACAAATGATGTGAAGATTCATGAGAATATTAAATATTGTATGGTGAATAAAATTTTTCCATTACCTCCACTTCAAAACCCGTTTCATTAGATTCTTTCCTAAACTCTCTAAATCAAATCAAAAAATTGATACTTTTTTTTTAAAAGAAACATGATTCTGATTTTATAATGTTTATTCTATCTAAAACACAAGCTCAGAGGAAACGAAAAAATTGAAGATATGGTGGCTTTTGTAAGTTGTGATATAATTATAATTTAAAATAATAAATATATATAATTATATATAATTATATCCCTGACTTCCTATTTCTATCAAATTATAATGTATAGTTTAAATCAGAAAGCACAGTTTCTCCTAAACAAGCAACTTTTGCAATTAAATGAAATATCTCAAAAATAGCAATAGTGATGAATTCCTGATTGTGCAAGTTAATAAGAAGGCGGAGATAGAGCAAATCTAGCCTGCAATTTCTCTGCCTCAAACTCTTGCCTTCTTCTCTACACAGGAGCACAATCAATCCAGTAAGTTTTTAATATTATCCATGCTGTGTAGGTATAGTGAACTAATGCATGAACTATTACATCATATTTACAGAGAATTCCAAATTGGAAAAACTGGGGAGAAAGCACCGGGGAGAGATGAGCAGATGATAGATCTGAACACAACAGGAAAGAAAACTGTGATACCCCTAACGCTCCCCGCCCTGGCCGCATCCCATTCCTTCTGCTTCTCCCAGGCTGGGCAATGTGAGTGTTGAGTTGGGCTTGCTCCTCTGTTTCTCCCTTTTCTCCACAACACAGGCATGCATTCAATCCACTGCTAATTTTAGCCACTTCCTTTTGCGTGTCCCCGCCACCAGGTCCTAGGCCAGGCCCTGACCTTGTCCTGCCTTGACTAATGTGGCATCTCCTGCCACTTGTGGAATGAAGAGGAAGAAGGCAGCATGGAGAAAAACACTATCTTCAGTATGATGGGCATACCTGTGACGAGCAGGGACGTGTCGACTGTTAGGTCTCCCTGAGGCCCCCGCAGTGGCCTTGGAACTGTGATGTGCACGTGGGCACTCTGCCCTGGCCTGAGTGTGGACTGAGTTTTGGCAGGCTCCACGGGTCGCCCTCAGAAAAGAGTCCTTCACAGTCACAGCTCACACGCTTGTCCCTCTGTTGCTCACACACTTTCTTCTTCCATGACGTATTGACTTTAGAGAATTCTGGACTTTGCTGAGAATTACTAGAAGTATGGTGAGCTCTTCTTCACTTTCGGGAACTTCAGCATTCTTCCGTGTACCACACGAAGTCCTTATTGTAATTCATTTTTCTTCAAAAATGTTTAGGATGTAATTCTAGCTACTCAACTGAATTTATGTGTCTGAGATCTCTTCGAATGATTGACACATGTCCAATGACAGCCCTATCCTGGGGTAACAAGTGAGCATTCTCATCTGCATTGACTTTGATATTCTCTTCCTGTTAGTACTCCAAAAATGGGCTAAATATAAAATTTGAGCAAGGATAAAGTCAAGAATTTGCTTAAGGTTAAAACATGCCAAGAGCTTCGATTCCTGATGAAAACTACATTTGACTTTATATATCTGAGTAGCAGGAAATGTATTCTCTTTCATATACACACACTAGATCATAATTTTAGTTTTCAAAAAAAGGCTACCTTTCACTAGCAGTTAAATATTAAATTACAGTGTAATAAATTCAAGTAGAAGGAGACAGAGAAGTAAAGTAACAGTTGCCATTGGTTAAAAAGGAAGTTGAAGATTTGCAAAAAATGGACTGTTTTTGTTTTATTGATTTGAAGGAATGGCATCAATCACTACTGTTGAACAAAAACATTATGTAATTTCAATTTAAATAGTCACATTGAGTAATAAAGAGATAAATATTCCTAATAATGTATTTTTATTTTACTAGATATGTTTGTCAAACATATCTGATGTAGTGTCAGGACTCTCAATGTGGTACCATCCTGTGCTTAAAGACATTGCATTGGTATGTATTTATTTTATGATTGTAGGAGTTATTTTTAATTTTTTTTAAAAAAAGATTTATTTATTTGAGAGGCAGAGTGACAGAGATAGATACAGAGAGAGAGAGAGAGAGAGAGAGAGAGAGATTGATTTTCTGTCCACTGATTTTACTTCCCAAATGCCTGCAACAGCCAGGCTGAAGCCAGGAACTGGAAATTCCATCTGTATCTCCTCCATGGGTTTCAGGGTACCCAAGTACTTCGGCCATCATCTACTGCCTCCCAGGCACATTAGCAGGAAGGTAGATTGGAACCAAGGGCAGGAATCCATCCCAGGCACTCTGTCTGAAATGAGATGCGGCTGTCCCAAGCTGCGACTTAACCCGCTGCTCCGCGGTGTGCACCCCTCAGGAGCTAACCCTAGAGTTAACCCTGGAGTTGAAAGGAACACTCTGATGGATGTCCTGGAAGACTTGTGGCCCTGGAGATCTGAGCTGATCTCTGTGTTTGAAGCCCTTCTCCAGTCTTTCTGGAAAACATCCCATCCTGCCTGCCTTTGTGCCAGCACATATTTTGCTTATGTGTGATAAAACATCTGTCTTATTTGAAAGTGTTCCCCCTCCACCTTTTTTTTCTTTCTTCCTTTTTTTTTTTTTTTTTGCTTTTCTCTTCCTAAGCAGAAATAAAAATTTCAAATCCCCATAGCAAACCCAGACATTTCATTTGTGTAATTAAATCTCCATGCACGTGCTGATTGCATGTTTGACTCATTTCTTCCCTGCAGCACTATAAGCTCCCTGACTGAGGTTAAAGGACTTTGTTGATTTTTAATACCTATTCTGGATCAGGGAAATAGAATATTTACTCAATGGTTGATAATAAGAATCAAAAGATAACCTGTTCCTACTGATTTTCCCCCATTTTATCTTGTAAATTTTAGCCGATTTCTTCTTTTTTAAAGACATAATCATTTGAAAGTCAGAATGACAGAAAGAGAGGGAGACATGGTGGTAGGGGGAGAAAAAGAGACAAAGAAAGAGAGGGAATCTTTAATCTGCTGGCTCACTCCCTGCAAAGCTGGGGCTGGGTCAAGCAGAAGCCAGGAGCCAGGAATTCAATCCAGATCTCCTGTGTGGGTGACAGGGACTCAGTTACTCTAGCCATCATCTGCTGCATTCCCAGGCACATTAGCAGGGAGCTGGATCTAAAGCAGAGTAGGAGGCAAGAGAAGCCTGCAGAGGAGATGAGAAGGGACCTAGGGGGGTGAGAAATAGGGCGATGGCATGGAGGGCTGGAGAGGGAGATAGGTGTAATAGGGGAGGATCTCTCAGTATTTCAAGTACTCAGAGATTCGAGTGAGAGAAACACAGGAAAGAAATCTTTGACATTGGGAAAGAGGTCACTGCTCATTTTAAGGACAGAAATATACATGGATGGATGTCTTCAAATTGACAGAATATAGATTGTGCCAAGGAGGAAAAGGAGAGTATGGTTGTGTCTTCGGGAAGAGTGTTTATGATTGTGGAAGAGAAAATTCAAACACAGTATGTGAGTCACATAAAGAAGATAGTTAAGTTGTCCCAAATAGGAAGATATTTCAGAGTGTTCATGGGAAAATGAAATGAAAAGGTAAGTTTATTTGGGTGCAAAAAGTTTTTTGAAATCCATGTGTGGTTTCTCATAATATGTATTTTCTATGAATTTTGGGAAGACCCCATCCCACAGGCATGGATTTCAAAAGTTTTTTGCACCAAAATAAACATATTTTCATTCTGCTTTCCATGAATTTTTTTTAAGTACTGTCATATGATGGAATAATATCCAGCCACTAACAAATGTATATGTATACACACACACATATATACATATATATGTATATGTATATATACAATATACATATATTTGTATGTATATGTGTATAAATATATGTATATATATGTGTATATGTATATGTATATGTATATGTATATGTATATATATTTGTAGAGTGGTAAGAGCTATAGAAAAGTGGTCCCAGCGCATGAATAAAAAAAAAACAAGCACAAGACATCAGCCATCATACAGTGTATATTGACACCCAATATTTTTCATTGGTGGAGAAAAAAATTTAAAAACAAATCAAAATATGAAGTAATAATTGTCATACCTCCGTGGTGGATGTTATAGGCAATTATTTTCTTTGAAACATAATGTCCAAAAGTTCTGAGTATGTATTTCCTCTTTTAAAAATAGAAGAAAACTTAAAAAAAAACTAACTTGACTGAGAAAAAGCAGAGAAAATTTTTGCAGTGACTTGAAAGGAACCCAAGGATGAGAAAGGAGGATGTGTGTGTGTGTGTTTGCATGCATGTGCATGTGTGGAAGTGTCTGTGTTTGAATTGGAAGCCATGAGAACATTTTTGTGCATGGAGGGGAGGCTGAAGATACAGGAGCATGGATGATTGATGGAGCGTGTTCCCGAGGGAGCGGGAGGGGATGGAATCCAGATCACAGGTGCTGGGATTAGTGTTGACTAAGAGGAGAGACTTCACTTCAACTGAGAAATGAGGGAACGAGGTAAGGATGGATGTGGGTGCTGATAAGAGTGCAGAGGAGGGGGCAGGAAGTTGAGGGAGTTGCTGTCTGCTGGCCTATGTTTCCTTCGTGATGTAGAAGGTGAGGTCATTTGTTGAGTGGGGTCAAGGGTTTACGGAGAAGGATGGGGGATTTGGAAGTGTTGCCAGGGAAAGAAAAAGAGGGAGAGGACTTGGGTCATGTAGATTGCTCAGCTGCCTTGACACACCAGCTGCAGCTGAAGACAGTGTGAAAGGAAGGGCACCTCCTCGTCCATCTGCATGGCTTTCCCTAAGAGCCCACTGCAACTGTGAGTTCAACTGCAGACCAAGCGGATGGCAAGGCTGGTTGTAGGCTGCGGATTTTGCAGAAACAGAGAAGCTGATCAGAAAGGCCTTGTGCAAAGCCAGGAGAGGACTGAAGTAATGGCAGCCCTGTGAGGTCTACAGGCTGAGTGTTGGGGTGCAGGAACTGAGAGAGCTGTGATCATGGAAGGTAACATTGTAGGGCATGAAAGAATGCTAAGTGGAGGTTGGAGATGTGAGTCTCCACGGACTGTGGCCTTTGGTCATACACAATACACAGAAACATGAAAATACACAAACAAAATATTGTGATGGATTTAATCTCTCTCTCCCCTTCCCTCTCCCTCTCTCTCTTCCTTTCTCTCTCCGCCCTCCCTTCCCCCCACCACGCATATATATGCACCCTCTGTGTATACAGGCAGCCTTCCCTATTCACACCTATGCATCTACCAGTTCAACCAACCATGGATCAAAAATGCACAACAGCAAAAAAAAATTGTGTCTGTAATATATAAACTATTTTTTCTACTCATTAATGCCTAACCAATATGGTGTAACATCTATTTACATAGCACTTACAGTCTATGGGAGAGTATGTTAGGGTTATATGAGGGTCTTCAAGAACTTAATGGAAAAGGGGCATTATCTTTTAATTCCATAAATCTTTTGAGGTTCCCTCACATGCAAATATGATTCCATTTTTATGAAGAACTTGAGCATCTGCAGACTTTTATAATAATGGTGGCCCTGGAACCAGTTGCTTGAGAATACCAAGGGATTTCTATATACTAATGTATATGATGGGAAATATTATTCAGAAAATAATATCGGTGTCAGGTAAATAACCAAGTAAAAAGAACATTGGATCTTGTTTCAGCTCCAGATACTTAATTGCCCCAGAATTCACAAGTCATTTTCTTATCAGAAAATGGGAGAAACTTTATTTGTTTAGCAAGTATATGTTAAGAACTAGATTAAAGTATAAAAACATATCAAAAGAATTTGGAAAGTTCAAATGTTATACTTTAATTCAGTCATTCAACAAATATTGACTAATCACAATAGGCTTGTGTCTATGATTGGGGAATGTGATTGTTAACACAGGAGACATACTCTTCTCTCTTACGGTATAGAATAAAATGGAGGAAGGCAAGGATTATTAATCAGGGCATCTTCCTTCCCTTGATTTTATTCCTTCCCCCATCCCAACAGTTAGGCTAGGCTTCTCCCAGGCCCGACCTAAACACAGCAATGTCTCCTGAGAAATGTTGGGGGAAAGCTTTTGAATATTTTGAACACAATTGGTTAAGGTTTCACCATATGTTACTTGTACAGCTGTTTAATTATTTGAAATCTTGAATGCATGTCTATATTCCTACTTCAGAATTGTTTCATAAATGTGCATCATATAATATGTGCACATACACATGTTCATCACACACGTACACTTATGTGCACACACACACACATACCCACCAACACATACATGCAGGGATGCCCATATATGTACAACACCCATACATACATATTCTTGTAAAAATACAATGGTAAGAAAAAACGTTATGCCTAAAGAAAGCCAAAGAAGATTAAATACTTGACATATTACCTCATCAACCTTCAGCAGGGCTAGTGTCTATGTTAATACTTCTGTTTATCAAACAGGTGGCTGTCATTCGTATATGGGAGTTTAAAGTATAACAAATGCTTTTTGATGAACTAAGCAAAGCAAAAGATTATGTGTTATGCCCCTAGCAAGGAAAACCATCTAAATAACAACAAAGCACACTTGGAGTAGAGCAAAAGTCCATGCAGCAAGCATATTTTATTGCTTCACTATTCAGCGATAAAGATTAGCCAACTGTACAAGTGTGATGTGTATGTTTATATGTATGAAATGGAACTTTAAATTCAGAGTCATAATATTGTGCATTTCACATTTGCAGGTAATACTAAGAAGATTTTCAAGCATTAATAATTTGATATATTCATAATTTGAATATTCTCTGTAGGCATGGTAATAATTGCTAGCATGCCTGACAGCTTAAAATGTGCCTAGCACTGTGTTAAATATTTTCAGTAGGTCACCTCACTTAATTTTTGTAACATTTTATTAAAATATGTATATGTACCAACAAGTGCACATAAGTGTACAGATAAATCAGAGTTTTGTCATCTGATCACTCTCATAACTAATACTCAAGTTAAGAACAGAACAGTACTGATACGCCAAGAGTCTCACTGTTCTTCCCACCTCTATTTTTTTATCATGTGCAATGAGAATATATTGTCTTTTACGTGGTATGAGCCAGAGAAGCAATATTTTTAACTATGTGCCAAATGATTTGACATCCACACAGTTTTTATCCTCTGCATATATTAACTGCCACAAATAAGAGAACATCTGGTATTTTTCTTTTTGAGTCTGGCTTCCTTCACCTAGCAAAATGATCTTCAGTTGCAGCCATTTTGTTGCAAATGTCAGATTTTATTCTTTTTTATGGGCAAGTAATATTCCATCGTGTGTATGTACAATGTTTTTCTTATCTAGTCATCAATTGATGAACAGGTTGATTCCATATCTGAGCTATTGTGTTGAGCTGCTGTAAACTCGGGAGTGCATGTAACTCTCTCATATGTTGATTTCATTTTCTTTGGATATATGTTCCCAGGTGTGAGATGGCTGGGTCATCTGGTAAATTTATGCTTTAGTTTTTTGAGGAATCTCCACACTCTCTTCCATAATGGTTGTACAAGTTTATATTCCCTCTGACCTTGTATTAGGGTACATTATTCTCCACATCCTTTCCAGCATTTGTTATTTTTTAAATTTACATCCCATATAATTTTGAGAAAATTTCTCTGTTGTAGATTAACTTTCAAAATTTACAAAATGAAAAAAAAAAAAAACTTGGACAAGTTAGGCTTCAGGAAGAAATTTATCTGTAAGTGTCATTGCTCTTCATTGTCACCAGGCGGTGTGAACATCACCCCAGTTCATCAGCTTGTGTTGCTTCTGTTTCTTAAATCACTCCTGGCCTTACCTGCATCCCTCCAGCCCAATGAGTACCCTGGTCTGGCCACTGTTAAACTGGATACTGTGGAGTCTCCTGCCTGTCTATGGGAATCTGACTCCATGAGTTTGTTACCCAAGTGGTTGGTTGGTGATAAAAACATGAGTTCTCCTTAATGTCACAATAATCCCTACTGCTGTGCTCGGCCACAAGAGCCTGCCTGATTCGCTGCCTCTTGGATGCCTCTGGATATCCCCTGGAGAAGTCCCACGCGTGTCTGGGAGTCTATGCTCACTTAAGGGCCACTAACACCTGCTGCGATCTGCCCCGCTCACCTGCAATGCCCAAACTTGGCTTTCTGCCTTCCAAGCTCTCAAAGCTTTACAGACCTCTGTGTGCCAAAAGACCCTCCATTCTATTTGTCCTAAGTGGTATTTCCAACTGGAAAAAAGCATGCCCTCCCTCAAACTCTACTCCATTTTGCCACAAGAGGCTCAAAAGGACACATCTTGTGGTTCTGCTCCCCATGCTTGTCTTCCCCATCTCTCCTCACCTTTCTCACCAGACCCTTCCTTTCGCCTTCAGCAAAGACAACCAATGAAACACATACAAATGGAGCTCATGTCCACCAATGGATATGTCCAGTGGAGGGAGAAGACCTATGGGTAGGACCCAGGACATGGAGCTCACCCACTCCCCTTCTGGTCATGGCTGCCTTGGTTTTGCCCGCAGTAGGCCTCCAAATTCCATTTCCCGTGAACAATGGCACCCTAAGCTCTCCAGAATGGTCAATATAACCATATTCTTCCATTCCTTAAGACATGTCAATGACAACTCAGTGTCGTCCCACGAAATTAAAGCTCCTGAAGATGGTTGGTGAGGTTCCTCGTTACCCAGGCACTTGCAGATTTTCTCTTCCTTCATTGGTGCAGCAGCCCCTCCCCCCCACCAATCTTACTTCAAACCTCATGTTAGAAAGAGTGGTCTCTGGCATGCACAGTTATTGTAAAACAGTGCACAGAGCTACTGTAGAATTCCATACTTACCTGTTCTTGCAAGCTTTCAAAATGCCTGTGTCTGTATCAATTTAGAAATAGCTACTATTTACTGAAAGTATGGAAGAACTTTCCAGGTATAACCAAAATTAAGCTTACTTAGTGTCCAAGAATGATGAAAACCTTTACAGCCTTTACTGACATCATAAAAAATTTTTTTCAAACCAAACAAAAGAAAAATAATACCAGTAAACACTAGGTATTGCAGATATATTGATATGTTTTAAATTAAATTTTTAAAGTTTGGTAAGAGTTAAATATAATCATTTTAATATCCATATATATTTCATTTTAGGCTTATATTATAAATGCAATATACTTTTCAGTAGAAAAATTATATACACTAGAAATCATAATATATTTACAGGTGCATAACAATATTATTTTCTGTTTTTCTTAGAGATAGAATAACTTTTATATTGAGGAGGTTATTCTTATTAGCCAAGGAATTATTTTCACAAGAGTGGCTTTTTTCTATTGATTCTATTTAGAACTATGTCTGTTATACTAAAAATAAATAAAACCTGACAAAGCCTTAAACTGTATTGTTAAGCATTGTCTAATTATATTATATTATCCATTTGTTCTTGATTCCATTTGATGAGCATAGCTAAAATCAAGTCACTGACATTTATGTAAATTGATACAAAAGCAATACAAGCTGTATGACAAGATGGAGAAACATGATGCACCTATTTGATAGACAGTGACTACTGAAAATAATTGTGAGATATGAGTGTAATCAAGAAAAAGCTGTCTATCAAAAGATAAAATAATTTATGGCACTAGTAAGGCCACTGTGCAGAATTGACAAACCCTTGATGGCTGTGGGCTAAGTTGTTATTGGAAACCATGTCATTTGGATAGCACTGTGGTGGTCAACATCATAGTTTAAGGCTTTGTCTGGTGTTATTTACTTTTAGTATAACAGACTTAGTTCTAAATAGAATCAATAGAAAAAAAGCCACTCTCATGAAAATAATTCCTTGGCTGATTAACTAATTTGTTCCAGAATGTAGATGAGCTCTTAAGAAGGTCCATGAACATGTGTATTATGTAAACACTGTACATGAATTTTGAATGTTTTTACACCAAATTGAACTTAGATTTTAAGTATTTAGCTTTCACAAAATGCAAAATCAACTCAAGGTGGATCAAAGACCTAAATGTAAGACCTGAAACTGAAATTGCTAGAAGAAAACACAGGGGTTTGAAACACTTCAAGACATTGTTGTAGACAATGACTTTCTGGATAAGACCACAAAAATGTGGGCAGAAAAAGCAAAACTAGATGAATGGGATTGGATAAAACTCAGAAGCTTCTGCACAACAAAGAACCAATTAGTAGAGTGAAAAGGCATCCAACAGAATGGGAGAAAACATTCGCAACTATTTATCTGACAAAGGATTAATATCCAGGATATATCAGGATTTCAAAGAATTCAACAACAACAAAAACAATCCAGTTAAGAAATAGGCAAGGATCTGAATAGATGGTTCTCCAAAGAAGACTTACAAATGGCCAACAAATATATGAAAAAATACTCAATATCAAGTATCTGTTTGGTGTAGCAGTTAAGTTGGCCTTTGGGATGCCTGCTTGTCACAGGGGAATGCCTATCTCAAGTCCCAGCTACTCCACTCCTGATTTGGCTTCCTGTTACTGTTCAACTTTGGAGGCAAAAGATGGTATCTCAAAGTACTTGGGTAATGGCCATCCACATGGGACACCAAGATTAAGTGTCCTACTCCTGACTTTGACCGGGCCCATAAATGAGTGCTGTGTACCAGGCTGCTTCAGACATTTGGGGAGTACAATAGTGCATGGAATCTCTCTCTCTCTCTCCTCTGCCTTTAAATAAAATAAAAATAAATAAAAATTTTTTAATACTCAATATCATTAGCCATCAGGGAAATGCAAATCAGAACCACAATGAAATGTTACCTCACCCCTACTAACATGGCGATTAAAATGGTGCTAGCAAATATATGGTAAAAAGAGAGGAATGTAAATTAATACAGCCACTTTGGAAACCAGTAGAGAGAGTTCTTTAAAAAAACTAGAAACAGAACTGTTATATGAGCCAGAAATCCCACTATTGAGTATATATCAAAAAGACATGAAATCATTCTATCACAGACATACCTACTCAACCATGTTTATTGCAGTACTGTTCATAATAGCCAAGATATGGAATCAAGCAAGGTGTCCATCATCAGATGAATGGATGAAGAAAATGTGGTACATATACACAATGGAATAGTATTCAGGAATAAAAAAGAATGAATTTCTGTTATTTGCAGCAAAATGGAAAGAACGAAGGACTATCACGAAATGTGAAATAAGCCTGAACACAGAAAAGTAAATACCACTTGTCTTTCCTCGTATTTTGGAAACTAAAAAGAATTGAATTTGAAGCCAGAATGTTGATTAACTGGTGGCTGAGAGGAGTAGGGGCTGGATAGAGTGGATTTGGATAATGGGTACCAAATCAGAGTTAGATTGAAGGAATGTGTTCCTAGGGTGCCACAGCATAATAGGGAGACTGTGGTTCACAGTAAAGTAGTTCTGTGTATTGTGTGAACAAACAGAAGAAAGAAGCCCGATAATAAAGAAAGAAGCCTCCGATAATAAAGTGATGCCAAAGAAGGGGAAATGTTTATGAGTTGGTGTTAATCAGAACATGCTGTATATAAGTATTGAAATGTCAGAATGCAGCCCATTGATACCTACAATGGTCATTAACAGAAAATAAAATAAATAGGCTTATCTTTTAATTACATTTTCCACAGATGTTTTTGTATATAGTTATACAATTCTGATGTCATTTAAACTAAATTTAAGAAAGGAATAGAGACATCACGCTAGAAAAGCTTTGTTTTTTCACTTTGGTAATTGCACAGTGCTTTCATCTAAGAAGCCTTATTAAAGAAAATGCATCGTAAAACATAATAAAGTGTATGTAAGGAAAAATAAAGGTGCGTAATTCTGGACAAAAAGCTGAAAATCTTCTGGAAGTGGCAGACACCGTGAAACAATGTCTAGAACTGATAAAGCCATGTGTAGAACTGAGGCATCAGATATGGAGATCAGAGAGAAGGCAGAAATTTGCACCAACAACCATTGTTATCACGTATTTTGCTAACAGAATCAACTTGAGTTCAAATAAATAAGTCATTGACAGCAGTGCATAATATTCAAGTTGAATCTCCTTGTTCTGTGTTGAGAAAATATAGAATACTACTGAAGTGTAAATCACAGTGCTGGTGTGGTTAGTACTTTTGCAGACAAACCACTTGTTCTTTTTTTTTTTAAGATTTATTTTATTTATTTCAAAGAGTTACAGAGAGACAGACAGAGGGCCTTCCATCCGCTGGTTCACTCCCCAGATGGCTGCAACGGCCGGAGCTCCGCTGATCCAAAGCCAGGAGCCAGGAGCTTCCTCCAGGTCTCCCACGTGGGTGCAGGGGCCCAAGGACTTGGGCCATCTTCTACTGCTTTCCCAAGCCATAGCAGAGAGCTGGATTGGAAGTGGTGCAGCCGGGACTAGAACCGGCACCTATATGGGATGCCGGCACTTCAGGCCAGGGCTTTAATGAGCTGCACCACAGCACCAATCCCACCACTTGTTCTTAAAGAAAAATATCTATCAGATATATTAATATTTGTTCATCTTGCTAATTAATTAATTTAAAATTTAGTTTATTTATTTGAAAGGCAGAGACAGGCATACGCACAGACACACACACACACACAGAGTGAGAGAGAGAGAGAGAGAGAGAGAGAGAGAGAGAGAGAGAGAGAGAGAGAGAAAGGGAATCTTTCATGAATTGACTTAGTTCCCAGATTCTGGGTAAATTCTGGGCCAGACTTAAACCAAGAGACAATTACTTGGGTCTCCTATGTAAGTGGCAGGGGCCACTTACTTATGCTGGATCTCAGGGTGGATATCAGCAAGAAACTTGATCAGAAGTAGAGGCAGGGCTCAAACCAAGGCATCCCAATACAGGATGTGGGCATCACAAGTGATGCAAAAACCACTGTGTCAAATGCTAGAACATCTTGGCTTCTCTTAGGACCCAGATCAGTCCTTCATAACCCTTATTTCAGTTGCTCTTTCATGTTCATCTGTATGTAACTTTGATGAGTATTTATCTCGCTCACTGGACTATGACTTTCATAGGAGAGTGACTGATCCTGTTTTGATTACCAGCATATGTTCCAGTTTCTAACACAGTGGCTAACACCCAGTAGGCTCTTAATCTATTTAAGGAATGGATTGATAAATGAATGAATGAGTTTTTAAATGAATTCTGCCAACATCAAGAAATAATTACAGAATTCTTTTAAAAAGGAATGCCTTATTATGGTGCTTATTCCTAAGTGTAAGGAAATATTAAGAAAGGCATTCCTTTCAAAAATTAAAGTATGTTGAAGTATAGGATGTTTAATTCTTAGCAAATGTACATCTGGTTGTGGAGCAAGGAGCAATTTTTGTGTATGACAAGTGTTTGTTCTCTAAGGTGCTTTCGTACATTCGGTGGATAGAGCTCTGTGTTTTCTTAAATACTAATCTATTGTAAGGGAACAACATTCTAATAATGAAGATGTTGTAGTTAAATGCCAAAATGAATATGGGGTAAGCAAAATTCTTCCTCCATTTTGTTATCCAAATATTCTATTTTTCTTTAAAAATTTATTTTATTTATTTGAAAGGGAGAGAGAGAGAGAGATTGAGAGAGAGAGAGAGAGAGAGATATCATTTATCTGCTGTTTCATTCCCAAATAGCTACAATGGTCAGGGCTGGTTCAGGCCAATGCTAGGAGTGGAGAACTCCACCTGAGTCTCCATGTGCGTAGTAGGGGCACAAGCATTTGGACCACCTTCTACTGCTTTCCCAGACACATTAGCAGGAAGTTGGATTGGCAGTGGAGCATCTAGGACTCAAAGCAGTGCTCATATGGGATGCCAGCATCACAGGTGACAGCTTAAACTGCTGTGCCACAATACCAGCCCCAACCAAACATTTTAATGGGGAGCTATCAGTAATTGGTTTCTGATACGGAGACAAAGAGACTTGGAAAATCTTGTCTTTGACCCACACGTGCGTTGGGAGAAATTGTAAAATAGAGATCAAGCCAAACATTTTACAAATTTTAATGTTCGATCATTTTCACACAAGATATTGGACCTGAAGACCAGCAGTGAAACATATGTGATACTCCTATTATGAGTTAGGTTTCTCCTAATATATAGATGAGCCTCCTGATGTTGGGGTGAGATAAGATGTTTTCTCAAACCGAGAGGATCTAAAAATTCTGCAATAGTTCTGATTCTACATCAGTTCTGAGCCTATTCTACTGACCCAACTTGTAATATGTTTGAACTCATTGGTTTAAACAATCCATTCAAAACATATTGTCAATTTGAAAACCAGTATATTCACAGGGAAACCTAAAAGTGGTCCTTAATGTGATTTTATGATGGCCATTTCATTTTTTCTTAGTTTTGTGCTTCATAATGTTAATTTTTAAATTAATGACCTGCTTGTGAAAGCTATGCAGTGTGCCTTCAGAAAAATTCACAGATGCACATTCTCTATATAATTTTGCATACAATTTCAGGAGTTTTATATCCACTGGAGTTCTCCCACAGATCCTAGACTGAGACCATCTATTCCAAACAAATCCATCCCATTCCTGTGTCTTAAATAGCAATGATTTATATTGCTTGTCATCTCTCTTATTATGATTTATTTTATATCTGCACTCTAATTATCAAAGGGGAGGAATAAAGGAAAAGCTCAAGAGATTCATCATATTCAACCGAAACCTCTCTTCCCCTCTTTATCTTCAGGCTATTTTTTGTAGACTGGAGCCCCATTGTTCATCCTGTAGTGACATTGGCTACCAACCAGATGGAGGATGGTAGTCTAGGCCATTGTATAATTTCATCTACCTCTGGGCTGTTACGTAATTAAAATAATTTCAATCTGCTCTCTTGAGCATTTTTTCTACAGGCAATTGTAAAATTGTAGAAGCTGAGAAAGCAACTGAAGGAACAAAAATACAACTTTTTAAAAACTTTTCTATTGTGAAATAAATTACTCATTGTAGACCAGTTATTTATTTAATTTCACATTTTGAGTGTGGTTTCTTTTGTATTCACTACCAGGATAAAATGTTCATTGCTTTAAAAAGGTCATTTTCCAAGAGCTCTCCAAAGTAACTGGAGCTTAAACATTTCTAAAGTAGCCATTCTATCACCTACACTTTAGAAATGTATAGCACAACCAAATTATTAGTTTATTTTTCCCAGGAAGTCTTATCGCCGAGGATATCTCCAATGGAAGCAGAAGCTATTTGCATTCTCTGTGTCTAGGTAGTTAACTTTGGCCAACATTCTTCTCAGTTGAGGAACAATGCTGTTAAATGGGTTCAGCTTCCCAGTTGATCAGAGGTAGAATCAGGACAAAGCCCTAAGCCTCCCTCCAGAATCAGAGGTTTGTTAACTTCATGTCCACTCTCCCACTGGGCACACCTGTTAACAAAGGCTGGAGTAGAATCTACTTCCCCCTGCTTCTGCTGGAGATGCTTTGCCTGGAAGCTTTGTAACATTCAGCTACCCACAGCCTTGCCTTGTAGGCCATACTCTGGCTATGGATCCTCATGCTTTCAAAGAAAGGATTCTCTTAGAGAGGCAAAATATTACCCCTTCTTAGTTCCTTTTTTAAAAAGCATTTTGCTGCCATGAGAAATACTCTAGACAAAGACTCATGTTTGGAATGAGAAAAATCTGGGAGCAAGTGGCTTCATCTCCCTGGAAATGGTCCGTGGGGGCAGTACTTCATTTACCTTGAACCCTGTCTCTGTAACAAGGAAGTCACCCACTTGGCATTGCAAGGGACGTTGCTTGGGAAATACCACGTTCTGTTGCTGGTGAAACCAGCTTCTCCTGCACCATGCCCCACTCTTGCACAATGGAACACAGAGAGGCTACCCACGGCTATGGGGGAAGGGTGGAAGTTAAACATCCTTGCCTGTCTATCAAAGGCACCCTCTGTCCTACTGCATTTTTACTTAACACAAAAGGGCACTTTACCTTCCAATTCATGTGCATTGGTCTTCAATGATTTTTATCACAAGCAAAAATATCTGTACATTTATACAAATTGTACCTACATATACTTATATAAGTATGTGTGCAAATATAAAAGCATACTTACAAATTATCAATGCATTACATAGGTTGCAAAGAATGCACAAAAATAGTAATTAAGAAAATTGAAATAAAAGTGAATTAAATATTATTTGAAAATCAATTTTATTCTGAGCTAGTGGGGTAGCAGATTTTGTAATACGAGGATAAAATGTGTTATTTTAAAAGACCTTGTTAAGGTATGATTCACATAAACCAGACAGTTTACTTATTTCTATGTATAGTTGATTGGTTTTTAGTACAATCACAGAATTCTGCGATTATCAGAACAATCAGCTGTAGAACATTTCATCACCCCCCTAACACTCTTCACATTAGCCATGATTTCACCCTTCCTAAAACCCTAATCTACCCTTTCTCTCTACAAATTTGTCTATTCTACACATTTGTGATTTGTTGTATGATATGATCTCTTGTGACTGCCTTCTTTTGCTTCTCATATGTCAAGATTCAATCCAAGTTATACTTTGTTCTTTTTAAGGGCTGGATAATATTCTATTATATGAACACAACCACATTTTCTTTTATTGTACACTTAGGTTGATGTACACTTGGGTTCTATCTACTTTGAGCTACTATGAATGGTATTGCTATGAAAACTTACATGCAAGTTTTTGTATTGGAAGTTTCTTTTCTTCAGGTATATACGTATAGTTGAAATTGTTGGGTCATACAGTAATATTATGTTAAGCTTTTTGAGTAACCACAAGCTGATTTCCAAAGTGGCTGTACCATTTTACCTTCTCACAGCAATGTGTGAAAATTTCAGCTTCTCTATGTCCTCCTCAACACCTGCCATTATCTGCCTTATCTCTAGTTTGTGTGAGTTATATCTCATTCTAGTATTGATGGCTAATGCTGTTGAGAATCTTTGATGGCTAATGCTGTTGAGAATCTTTTCATGTCTGCATCTTTTTTTTAGAGAATTGTCTATTCAGAAAGTTCACCTGTTTTTAGATTTGATTGCCTTTGTCTTGATTATCAAGTTATAAGAATTCCTAATATATTCTGGCTATAAGTCTCTTATCAAATGCATGATTTGCAAATATTTTCTCTGACTTGTGGGTTATCTTTCACTTTCTAGATGATGTCCTATGAAGCATAAAAGTTTTAAATGTCAATGATGTGTAATTTATCTATTTTTAGTGTTTTCTGTGCCTTTGTTCTTATAACTCAGAAGGTTTACATCTATAGTTCTTCTAAAAGTTTTATGGTTTTTATCTTATATTTAGTTCTATGATCCCTTTGGAATTAATTTGGGGATATGTTATAAGGAAGGGGTTCAATTTTCTTCTTTTGCAGAAAAGCAGTGGTGGTTTCTCAGTTGTCCCAGTTCCATGTGTTGAAAAGTCTTTAATGGGAGAAAAGTGTTAAAAAATGCATTCCCCATTGTATTCTTTTGGTGTTTTTGTTGAAAACCAATTTATCATAACCATAAAACTTTATTTCTGTAATTTCAATTCAGTTTCATTGATCTACATGTCTCTCTTTATGCAAGAACCATACTCTTGATTACTGTAATTATGCAGTAAATTTTGAAATCATTCTTCCTTTCCTATCTTGGTATATTTCCATAGAGTTTCTGTCACATGACCTTCAAAGCAGGAACTGGGTATAAATGGTGGTGTCTCTCCATTTATCAAATATTAGTAAGTTTATTTGCTTTCTTCTATCGTTACCTAAAAATTAAATGAGTAGAACCTCATCTATTTTCTTCAACAACTCAGTATATTGGTGTGTACCTGTTGGTTTGTATTATTTTCTTAAGTTTCTATATTTTAAATTGGTGTTTTTCTCCTACTCCAAATCCTTATTTTAAGTTCCCAGTTTATATCTTTCTGCACTAATGTCTTATGTTGTATATCATTAATAGTTTCTTTACTGAGATGAAGCTAGTGGTAATCTTGAAATTCTGAAGGTAAAATATATTTAATTATACATGTCATGGTGTTCAGTTACATATCACTGAAATTATTCCACAATTGATACAAATTAATGAATACATTATGAATATATAGCCTTAAAGTGAAGGAGCATACTTCAACTTAAAAAAAGATATTTCCATAATTATTTTAATTTCTTTTCTCCATTTATACATTTTCTCCATTTATTACTTCACTCATTATTCCTTTTTGTATTTCAAAAATTTTTTCCCATAAAAAGTGTGGTTTTGTTTATGAAGCTATTTTAATTTTTATTTATTTATTTTCATTTGTATTCAAAAGGTAGAAAGACAGAGACAGGCGAACAGAGGGAGAACTTCTATTCAATGTCTCACTCCCCAAATGACCACAACAGCTGGAACTGGGCCAAAGTCAAGAGCCCAGAACTCTTCTAGATCTCCCACTCAGAGGCAGGGGTCCAAGTACTTGAGCTTCATCTGCTACTTTCCAGGATCCACAATAGCAGGAAGCACAGCTGGTACTCAAACATAGGCACTCCAATATGGGAGGCAGATGTCCCAAGTGGCATCTTAACTGCTGCCCAAACGCCCATCCCTCTAAAACTATTTTAAATGGAATGATAATTACTATAGTAACATTGATGTGTCAATCCTATTATAAGCATTAATTGCATTTTTAAATGTAAAAGTTTATTTCATATATATATTCAGATACAAAAAATAATGATAAAGATTACAATAAAGGACTTGTAACATCCAGCTTAAGAAATAAAACATGCAAATATAATTGAAGTTTCCTGGATATCTTGCTCTTCTTGCATACCTCTCTGGTTCCTACTGTTCTGAATTTGCTGCTTATTTTCCATGTATTTCTTTGTCTGTTTACTCATAAAATGTTATTTATTTTATTTCCATCTACTTCAAAGTAACACAGAGAGACAGAGAAAATCTCCACCCACTTCTTCACTCCCAATTTCCCCCAACAACCAGCACTGGGACAGACTGAAATCAGGACTCCAGAATTCCATTTGGGTCTCCCACAGGGGTGGCAGGGCCCAAGTATTTGGACCATCACCTCCTACCTCCCAGGATTTATTAGCAGGAATCTGGATTGTAAGTAGAAGAGGCAGGACTTAAATTGGCTGTGAAGTTTGGCATGTGGGCATCCTAAGGGACCACTTAACCAGCTATGCCATGATGCTTGCCCATTATTTATATTTTATTATATTTATTCATTTGCATATCTAATATATAATGTTAGTTTGCTTAATAAAAAATAGCTGTCACAGACGTAGTCTTTTGCTGTCATAGACGTATTCTTTTGCTTTACTGCGATTTACTGTCCATTTTCATTTTAACTAAATGACCGTGAATTATTCTTTTTTTAAAAAAAGACTTATTTGTTTATTTGAAATTCAGAATTAAAGAGAGAGAGAGAGACAGAGAGAAGTCTTCAATCCTCTGGTTCATTCTCCAAATAACCACAACAGCCCAAGCTGGGCCAGTGTGAATCCAGAAGCCAGGAGCTTCCTCTGGGTCTCCTACATGGGTGCGGAGACCTAAGCACATGGGCCATCTGCTGCTGCTTTCCCAGGCCATAGCAGAGAGCAGAATTGGGAGTGGAGCACTTGGGACTCGAACTGGTATCCATATGGGATCTCAAAGCTACACCATAGCAATGGCCCTGTGAATTATTTTTTAAAGTGGCTAAAATGATTTACTTTCCTATAAGCAATGTATGTTTTGTTCTCACTATCTTTTTTCAGTAATGTTTATAATTACCAGACTTATAAATTTCTGATCCATGTGATGAGAATAAAATGGTAGTTCAGGGTAATTTTAATTTGCATTTTTTTGATTACCAGTAAGGTTTGTCTCAGTTATATATTTGTTGGTTTATTAAAATATTTCATTATCTAGGAAATCTCCATTAATATTTGTCCATTTTTCTGTTCCACTTTATTTTTTGAAGTTATGTATTTTACATGTAATCCCTTTCAGGGTTTTTTATATAGGTTTTTATATAGGTAGGAATCCAGATTAGTTTTTTTCCCATAAATGACCATTTATGCCATTTAGTGACATGTTTTGTCTACCTGCTGACCTTTAGGTCAACTCTTATTTGTCCAATCCCCATGTGATCACGGGACAACACATGGGCTCTCCATTCTACTCCATTAATCTATCCTAGTGTTAATACTGTGTTAGCTTAGTTTAGCTTTTAGGAAGTATATATGTGTATTTAGGCCTATCAGAATTATTTCTTTATTTTAAAAATGATATTAGTTATCTCTGTCTTTGCTCTCCTGTCCAAAATTTAGGATCAGCTGAGTCTTTCCAGAAATTATAGATTAATCTGGGTCGAACCTTTATCTTTATGATACTGAGTTTTTCTATCGCTATTAAATTGGGATGTATCTTTCATATACTGAGATCTATGATCCTATATTTTTATAAAGTTTTTAAAAGACTTTTTAAATTTATTTGAAAGGCAGAGTTTATAGAGAAAGAGAGGCAGAGAGAGAGAGAGAGGGAGAGAGAGAGAGAGTTATCTTCCATCCACTGGCTCATTCCCTAAACATCCTGAATGGCCAGAGCTGGGCCAGAGCTAGGCCGGAGCTGGGCTGATCTGAAGCCAGAAGCCAGGAGCTCCCTTTGGTCTCCCATGTGGGTGCAGGGACCCAAGCACACGGGCCATCCTCTACTGCTTTCCCAGGCGAATTATCAGGGAGCTGGATTAGAAGTGGAGCATCCAGGTCTCAAACCGGCTCCCATACGGGATACAGGAATGCCAGGTGGAAGCTTTACCAGCTAGGTCACAACACCAGCCTCTTTTATAAAGTTTTAAAATGTTATCTATAAAAGTTTCGTGAGCTTTTTTTCCCTCTCTTTACTCACATTTTCTTTTTTAGTTTTTTTCCCAATAGTTCTGCCAATTTGTATATTTTCAAGATTTGAGTCTATGTTATAAGGCACCTACAAATTTTGAATTTGGGGATTATTTTATGGTCCCTTCTATGGCCCTTAGTATTTTTTTTTACCAAAGTCTATCTTATCTGTTTCATATGGCAGCACAAGAATATTGCTTCTCTTATTGTGTTAATATTTGCCTCATAGTTTTTTTTTTTCAGAAAACATTTTAATTTCATCTTGCTCTGCCAAACAATATAACTTTTTAACATTTTTAGTTCAACCTGACTGCCTCCATTTTTTTACCTGAGACATTGGGTAATTCCTCTCAAGTGTGCTTAGAGATATAAGGGGATTGGCTTCTAGTATCTTATTATCTGATTTATATTTGTTCAGCTTTTTCAGCACTTCATTTTTTCTCTACTTATTTTTATTTTCTTTTTCTTAGTAATTTTTGTCAACTTCTGAGTTATGCTCATTATTCCTATTTATTTAATAGCTATCCTTAAATTATTAACATGCATGTTTAGTTTCTCAAAGTCTAAAATTAACCAGTATTTCTACACCCATCCAGAATAATACAAAGACTTCAAGTATGTAAATTCCCACCAGCCCCTGGCATTTAAAAGATAACCTCTAGGGATATGTACAATTCTATTTTTTTCAAAAGCAAGACACTGAAAACCAAAAACAAAATTTAATTTATTCATAAAATCCGACAAGGAGAACATAGTCTTTAAGGAAATGGCTTTAGGTAGCCAGTTCACATAACTCTAATTACTGCCTAGAGTAACTGATTTTTGTTACTCGCTAAAGTAGCATGGTGTGCTTGTTTATAGCCCACATCTGGGAACAAATGGAACCATCCAGAACAAAGTAGAAACCTGGAAGCCATGAAATAGGTTCTTAGCAATAGCAACAGAAAGCAAAACTAAAGCAAAGAATTGAGCCAAGCATTTGGCCTAGAAGTAAAGATACTGGTTAACGTGCCCCACGTCCTACTCCAAAGCTCTGCTTAGGACTCTAGCTTCCTACTGATGTGCACCTTGGGAGCCAGCAGGTGATGGCTTAAGTAGTTGGATCCCTACCCCCAGCTTGAGAGATCTGGATTGAGTTCCCACTCCCTGTTTCCACCAGCACAGGCCCAGCTATTGCAGGTATTGGGAGTAAACCAGCTGATGGGAATTTGCTCTCTCCACCTCTCAAATCAACAAGTATAATTAAAAGCAAAAAAAAAAAAACATGGGGAGTAAGTGCACAGTGACTCCCGTTGTTGATTTAACAATTGGCACTCTTATTTACGGTGTCAGTAATCACCATAGGCTCTTGTCATGAGCTGCCAAGGCTATGGAAGCCTCTTGAGTTTGCCAACTCCGATCTTATTTAGACAAGGCCATAGTCGAAGTGGAAGTTCTCTCCTCCTTTCAGAAAAAGGTACCTCCTTCTTTGCTGGCCCATACTTTCCGCTGGGATCTCACTCACAGAGATCTTTCATTTAGGTAATTTTTTTTTTTTTTTTGTGCCACAGTGTCTTGGCTTTCCATGCCAGAAATACGGCATAACTAGTACTCAAACAGTACTTTATACTTTATGTTTCTGTGTGGGTGTAAACTGTTGAAATCTTTACTTAATATATACTAAATTGATCTTCTGTATATAAAGATAATTGAAAATGAATCTTGATGTGAATGGGATGGGAGATGGAGTGGGAGATGGGATGGTTGCAGGTGAGAGGGAGGTTATGGGGGTGGGGGGGAGCCAGTGTAATCCAAAAGCTGTACTTCGGAGATTTATATTTATTAAATAAAAGTTTTTAAAAAGTCACTGTTACTACAAAATCTAGAAACTTAAAATCTCCTTTACTCAGTGGCTAATCACGTGGTAAGATCCGTTAGCCAGCTACCTTGAAATAGTTATTTCATTCTAAGCAAGAACGTTGTGCTACCCCCTGCCCCGCCATCAGATAGGTGCCAGTGCCTACACCCCACAAACTAAAAAGGCAGAAGCCATGGTGGCATTGATGTCTACTGGCCAATATTGGAAATTTATAAAACAGGTGCCTAATAACGACTCTGTGAAAACAATTTAGCAGCTCTTGTCTGTGGGAGGTGACAGATGGTGTTCAGTCGCAGTGGTCTCAGACCTCTCTACATAAGGAAAAATCGTATCACACGCCATACCCTGGGAGAATTTCCCTGAATGACATGCTGGAGAAGTAACCAATCAAAACAAAGTCCCTAGCTAAGTCACTTGAGAAAAGAAAGACGAATGTGTACACAATAAATGGAGTCAATACAGTATATTTAAAAGATGCCTTAATTAGAAATACTTTTGGGGGAGGTGTGTTTATATTTCACTTAAGAGACATGACATATTTTCCAATAATACAAAATAAATGAAATGTTAATTTGGGTTTTCATATATTTTTAATAAAAATAGGTTCTGAACTGTTTGACATTTTAATTTTCTGACAATTTAAGAAAGGACCTTTCACACTTAGCTAAAAGTATGGGAAACAACCATGGGGCATCAGCTCTCATTAAAATTGCCAGCAGAAAAAAATGTTTTGTGAAACATTTTAATCAATTCCAGCTACAACATAAAAATATATCTCAGTTTTCATCCTAGGAAGGATGGTTTTTATTTTAATTTGTTTTTCAAAAAGTGTATTTATTTGAAAGGCAGGGAAACAGGTAGAACTCTCCCATCTGCCCATTCACTTTCAAGTGCCTGTGAGAGCCAGGGCTGGGCCAGGTCAAAGTTTCGGGAGCCAGGAACTCAATCCAGGTCTTCCAGGTGGGTGACAGGGACTCCGCTACTTGGGTCATCACCTGTTGCCTCCCAGACTGCACAAAGCAGGAAGCTGGAATTGAGAGCAGAGCCAAGAATTTCAATGTGGAATGCAGGTGTAAGAAGGATGGTTTTTATTGGTAAGGAAGGATACCTCCCTCTGATATAAAAGAGGCCAAACCTTTCATGATACCTAGATGAATAATATGCACCCTAATAATGTGTGGCTTACTGGTTGTTACAACTCTCGCCATATATTAGCATCCATACTTCATTTTTAAAAGCACACATTTCTTCCACTCGACTCTTTTTCAAAGGGAACACACTTTTTTTGTGTGTTTTATATTCCTCTTTTGGAAGAAGGCTCAAAAATATTTGACCCCTGTTTGCTTTTAAGTCTTATGTTTATGAATCTGTCCTTATGAAGTGTTTGAAAACTCGACTCTTTAGTTTAAATAACATTTGCCATCTTTCTTGAAAGTTTAATGTAGGTGGAAAACAGAAAACTTGGAAACACATAAAAGTATAACAAAATTTGAAACCGTAACTTTTCCCTCTATCTCTTGACTCCAAGCTAACTCATTTCAGGGTTTTGTCCTTTGGGGATTGATCTTTTTTTCTCCACTATTATTTGAGTTTTTTCATGTAATGATTGTCTATAACAGACTTTCTCGTTTTATCTTGTCTTCATTGTGAAATCATAAGGATGATTCTATGTCTTGTTTTTAACACTGCATGGGAATATACAGGTAAAGCTCAGATCCTCATGGAACTTCATACTAGGAATAAGGTGGTGCATATATTCTGGGAGTTGCCCCACAAGGTCAGGAGCCATACTTCATTAATTTTGCTGTCTGTACAACACAACACAGGGTCTGTTGCCTTCTGCTTGGGTAGCAGGTAATAGGTGCATGCTTATATGTAATGAATGAATAAGTACTATTGGATGAGTACTTGCTTTCCCCTCACCTACATGGCCGGATTCCTAATGGTAGACGCTAGATAAGGAGAATGTTGGTTGGGAGGTTGTAAAGTTTAATTTTAAGATATAACTTTTATATCATGCTTATGATTTAGCAAACTGTCATTCTGTTATCCTGTAGGGTTTCTATGAAACCCAAAGACAGGAAGAAATATGCAATTTTTAAAAAAGAAAGTGATGGTGTGATTTACATGGTACAACATTGAGCAATTTGTTAAGAAATAAAACATTGAGTGACCCCAGTCACCTAACACATGGCTACGTTATTGAAAAGAAAACCAGAACTTCTAACTTTTATATAGCTATTGTAGGGGCTGACACTGTGGCTCACTTGGTTAATCCTCCACCTGCAGCGCTGGCATCCCATATGGGCGCCGGGTTCTAGTCCCGGTTGCTCCTCTTCCAGTCCAGCTCTCTGCTGTGGCCTGGGAAGGCAGTGGAGGATGGCCCAAGTGCTTGGGCTCCTGTACCCGCATGGGAGACCAGGAAGAAGCACCTGGCTCCTGGCTTTGGATCGGCGCAGCGCCGACTGTGGTGGCCATTTGGGGGGTGAACCAACAGAAGGAAGACCTTTCTCTCTGTCTCTCCCTCTCACTGTCTATGACTCTGTCAATTAAAAAAAAAAAAGATAGCTATTGTATATTCTTAATTGCACAGCTAATTACTTTATGGAAAGCATTCTATGCTTCTAAACTATATTAAACTAAAGCAGAAAAGAAGTTAATGGATGAAGTATATTGAGTTTCTGCATCACAACATTTTCAATTATACAAGAAAAGATTCTCAGACACACGCATATGCACAAACCAACACACATAAAACGTACCTGGAGCTTCCTTTCACTCTTCCACTTCCTAATTCCAATTTATCCTTTGTGTTTCAAACTATCACTTTCTTAGCTTGAAATTCCCTGATTTCATCTCATGAAATAGTTATTGCATGCAATAATTTTCTAATACATGAAAGACAACAGGGCAGGTGTTGTGAAACAGCAGTAGAGATGCCACTTGGGACACCAGTGTCCCATGTGGGACTGCCTCATCCAAGTCCCAGCACTTTCCCTTCCAGCCCAACTTCCTGCTGAAGTGCACCCTGGGAGGCAGCCTGGAATGCCTCCAATGCTTTTTGGTCCCTGTCACCCACTTGGGAGACCCATCTGGAGTTCGGATCTCCTGGCTTTGATCTGACCCATCCCCAGCTGTTGTACACATTTGGAGTGAGAACCAGTGGATGGAAGATCTTATCTCTTTCTTTGCCTTTCAAATGAAGTGAAAATAAATTTTTATAAAATTTAAAATACTTAGGCAGGGAAAAGGAGGGAGGCAAGGATGTGAGATAAGAATAAGAAAGAAGAGGGAGCCACGTTTAATGTGGGTGCTTGTAAAGGCTGTCCGTAAAGCTTGAAGTGCACTTCAGAGCATGTGTGCAAGTGCTGTATGTGGGGCGGTGAGGGCACACCCAGGGGGTGACAGACCCAGGAAGGACAGGGCTGGCCTCATCATTTCTATTCGACAGAGTAGAAGCTGTTCCTGGAACCCATGATGCATTTAGGGACTCACACAATTGTTAAGTTTTAATTTCTTAATCGGAAGAGAAAATAAATATAGTCACAAATAATATCTAATGATGAACCCAATACATGACAATGTGGGCCTAAAATGTAATTTTAATGTTTCTTTTCAGGAAGGGACCCACAAAGGTAAACATCATCATGGACCACTGGAGTTTTTATCTGTTGTGCAGTGGGTAGGATTTTCAGATGAATCTAAAAAAATCACTAGATGACTTGAAGCCAAAAATGGAGATCGATTTTATTTCAGAAAAAAAACCCGGTTGACAGGCTGAGGCGGTTCTTCTATCATTGTTTGATATTCAGAGCCTTTTTTTATCTACTTTTTGCTTATAGCAGGGTTTTAGGAAGAGAAATCTTGCAGGAACTAATAGGACAAGTTGGAATTAGCAGTACAGAGCTGAGTCAGGAGACTTTTGCATTGGTTTAGATGAGGGTTAAAGAGACTACAGAAGGCTGGTGCCACGGCTCACTAGGCTATCCTCTGCCTGCAGCGCTGGCACACCAGGTTCTAGTCCCAGTTGGGGCGCCGGATTCTGTCCTGGTTGCTCCTCTTCCAGGCCGGCTCTCTGCTGTGGCCCGGGAGTGCAGTGGAGGATGGCCCAAGTGCTTGGGCCCTGCACCCGCATGGGAGACCAGGAGGAAGCACCTGGCTCCTGCCTTCGGATCAGCACAGCGTGCCGGCTGCATTTGGGGGGTGAACCAATGGAAAAGGATGACCTTTCTCTCTCTCTCTCTCTCTCTCTCTCTCACTGTCTAATTCTGCCTGTCCAAAAAAAAAAAAAAAACTACAGAAGAGATGGATGGAAATTAGAAGCAATTATGTAAATATTTATTCATACATTTTAAATCACATGCAGAAATGCTTCCTTTTCCTGCTGGAAGACCTCCCTAAGTAGTCATCGCATACTGCCTTCTTATAATCATTGTAAGCTCCATGAGAGGAGGGGCTATGCCTGTCTTACTGCTGTATCCTCAGGGCATTGAACATGGAAACACTCAAGCAAACAGGAGAGGCGGTGGATTCATGTAGAAGTGTTAAAATCATTTCAACTAGAACCACATCCTAATCAAGACATCCTGGTTCTTAGGTCACATGCCCAAAAACTGAGTGTGTGATAAATGCCTTTCAATTCATGGATGGTTTGATTATTCGGCAGGGCAAAATATTTCAAATTTAGTTTTAAGTGATTTTTACTTTTTTAAAAAAAATGGACAAATCTCTGCCTACAATCTATAACTAAGCTGATATTCATAAGCTTGTATACTTATATGTAGCATTAACTTATATCATACAAAGAAAGCTACTACAGCATGAAGGCACATAATATACGTTGAGTACAGTTCTGCTGGATTTAGATATGTTAGCTTTCTCACTAAGGGAGTAACCTGTACATTGAGGGTGTGCCAGGCCTTAAGCTGGAAACACAGGAAGAGTGTGACATACAACGTCATATTTTGGGTACAAGGAGAGCAGGTAATCTAACAGGAAGTTAGACTTCCCTAAGGGGCAGTGCTGTTTGCATTAAGCATTGTAAGAGTAAATGCTAGCACAATAGATCAACACAGAGGAGTATGGTAATTTTTTAAATTATAGGAGGTAGGCATATACTTAAATGACTGTGTTAACTACTGGGAGCATCTCTTTCTTTATCCATGATATGTGACAAAAATAATTTGTGACACTGTTCAGCTATTCCACACACGTACTGTGTAAGATAAAAGGATGCTTTTGTGCAAAAATGTATTTAAAAGATGTTTATTTTGGTGCCAAAAATTTTTGAAATACTGCTTTGGTTTTTCATACTGTGTATTTCCAGGAAACTGCTAAAGATCTCTCAACACATAAAATCGGGATAAAAGTTATGAATTCCTTGAGGTTGAAGAGAGGAAATATTCACCATGTAGTTTTGATGATCAAATTAATCGCCTATGTCTTAGAAATTGCCTTTTTGGAGAGAGAGTAATAGATATACTAAGGGAATCTTCCAGAAGTTTTCAAATTCTGATTCTTTGATTCAACAATTTGAGAACTATGAAGGATAATAATGTTAAATCACCAAGAAGATATTTAATACTCTATAAACGATATAATTCTATAATATTGAGAATCCATCCTACAAACTGAAATATTTATTATTCTTTCCCATTATATGAAAACTGTCAACATAGAACCATTTAATTGACGCCATTTGGAGCCACCCCTCCTTTCATTGGCAATGTCACGGACATAAATTCCAGTTAGAATTTTGAGAATTGAGCCTCGTTGGCAGTTTGAAAGCAATTGGCTTGTTTTCCTGCGTTGTCTGGCGACACTTTGGGGGCTGTTTTCAGAACCTTGGTATCAAGGTAGGAAGTGAGTCTAAGTCGATGTTACTCACAGGGTTAAAGGTCTGTTTCTTTCAATCAGTTCGAACTGACAGGCTTCCTGCCATCACCTCGTCCTGAGCCGGGCAGACAGGCCCTGGCCGTCAGTGTGAAAACATCTGTTGAATGGATTTATTGACTGGATCTTGTTTTTTCTCTCTCTTTCTCTATTTTTTTTTCTCTTTCTCCTTCACACCGTTTATTATGTCTCTGACCTGATGAACTTAATTTGTTGACATGTCGCTCTCAGTGTCTCCCTCCATCCAGGTCTCATGTTTCTTTCTACTGTGCTCTTTTCTTGGCAACAGCCCTTCCTGGAGCCCCAGCACACACGTGCGCGCTCGATGCACCAAGCTCAGCTGGCTGTGGTTGGCACGGATGGATTAGACAAACATCGTCTTGTCTCCAGGGCACATTCCTCCCCTGCTGCCTCCGTTCTACCTCACCCAGCCATGGACCGGCCCCTCCAGCCTGGCCCTGCAACTGGTAGGAATCCCTAAAGACTCTCTAATAGGCAGACGAAATGCACCGTTCTTGTAGGATTAACCGATTTAAATGCTCTGGATGACTGTGATAGCAGAGTGCTCCATTTTCACCCAACTCAGCCCAAGTTTTATGAGGTTCTATTGGCCATAAGACAAACAGCGCATCTGATAAATCTTAGGCTTAGTATTAATAGCCTCATAAATTGTTATCATCCAAGGGCCTGGAAAATACATCAACAGGTGCATGGGTCCCAATTGGAAATTAAAAAAATCCCCACAACATTCTTTAAACAGTGTTCCTCAGTCTGTGGCCTTCTAGGAGCCTGGCCACTAGGAAATTTACGGTGCTTGGCTTCCTCATTTGACTCTCAAGCCTGCCTCTTACCCAGTTTGTTTTCTTATTATTTCATTGTTGTCTTCTGACTTCCTATGCAAATGACTCATGAAAGTCTATAGTACCAAGGCTAACTTTGATTCTTCAAAAAGGTCGTGGAAATGTGTATGATGAAAATACAGTGCATAGATTTCAAGAAATCCTAGACCTATCTTAATCCCATTCTTTCATGAACTTTATGAAGTACCCATGTCTTGTAGTGTCATTTCCATTTACCGTGAGACCTCTGGGTGGGCTTCTTGATCGACCTCTTCCTTGGTCCACAGCTGTCTTTGATATTTCAGAACCTGCCAGATAATTCTAAGGCCAGAGGAAGCTCAAGGCAGGAACACATGCCAAAAAAGAGGCACGCCATTCCCTCTGCAAGGGAGCAAAGGAGCTGTGCTATACACACATGTGTGGGTAATCATTCCTGTTTGCCTACTGCACCCTCTTCTAGTTCTCAAATGTCGTTGATGAAATGTATTAAGATATTGTAGCCCTGAGAGTATTAGAACTTGCATGCAACATGGGGAGAATTCATCTGTACCTTCTCCAAAGGCTCTCACTGGTTATCTGATTGATTTTTGAATCAATTTTCAGGATTCAGAGAGCATGCTTTTGTGGCTTCTGTGACCTCATGCAAACTTTTGTGTTTGGAAAAGTTAAAATACCTTTGTGGAAATCATGTTCCCATGCCCTGAGATCATTTTTTTACATTAAAGTCAACGCATGCAACAGCCAAGTTCTTCAAATCTGATAGGCATCTCTAAGAAATACCCATAGGAGCTACTTTTTTTTTTTTTTTTTTTTTTTTTGGACAGGCAGAGTGGATAGTGAGAGAGAGAGACAGAGAGAAAGGTCTTCATTTTTGCTGTTGGTTCACCCTCCAATGGCCGCTGCGGCCGGCGCATCTCGCTGATTCGAAGCCAGGAGCCAGGTGCGGATGCAGGGCCCAAGGACTTGGGCCATCCTCCACTGCCTTCCCGGGCCATAGCAGAGAGCTGGCCTGGAAGAGGAGCAACCGGGATAGAAGCCGGCGCCCTGACCGGGACTAGAACCTGGTGTGCCGGCGCGCAAGGCGGAGGATTAGCCTGTTAAGCCATGGCGCTGGCCAGGAGCTACTTTTTTTTTTAAAAGGCACTGTTCTACAGGACAATATTCCACCCCAGAGGAGAGCCTAGGTGGACTGCTTTCCTTGTATTAGCCCCTGCCTCTGATCCCTTTACTTCCTGGAGCCAAGCAAATCTGCCTTGTCAACCCAGCCCTGCTGCTGGGCATTAGTGGAAGCCTTTTGTCATGCCCAGGGCTACCTCTCTGTACTCAGACTTTTACACAGAACCAGATCCCTAAAAGGAGGCCTACTTTTTGTGTGGAGGAAGAGCAACTGAGCAACTGCCTTTAAGAATTTTGTTGCTCTCTCTCTCATTTTTTTTTTTTGAAACTGTTTTATGCAGCCTTAACATTTCAGAGAAAGTAGCAGCCATCCAATTGTAATGCCTGTTTTCTTTCACTAAAAACATCATTCATGATTAAAAAGTGAGCTTAATTATAAAGTTTCACATTGCTGCTACCATATGGGCTGCGGTCTATTAGAATCCTACAGAAGACAGAATATCTTCCCTTGATTAAGGGGGTGGCCTGTTCCTGATGTTGGTTTCCTCTACTTTTGATGCCTTCCTTCCGTCTGAAGGATGCAAGGTCTCCAAACATTAGAGAGAGTCTGAAAGTTTGATAAAACAGTGTCACCAAACAGACAGGATTTGTAGGACCTAGGAAAATCCAGATGAAATGGGGGACCATGAAACTAAATGATGGAGTCTCGATGCAATCTTAACCTGATCATTCAACCTAAAGACTAGGTCAACTCAGATAATTATGTCTGCATCAAGGTATTTATCATAGTGTGTATTCCAAAAGCAAATAGGACACTGGTCTTTGAGTCTTTTCATATTTAATGGATTGTCCAAATGGGAGATTATATTTTTAAAAACATAGGGTTTTGTTAGGCATTGAATAAACTTTGGTAAAAATCAACAAATACTAATTGGATAGTTAGCACTAATTTACTAGTTCAAATTTGAACACACTGAATATGACTTGCTTTCTAATTATAGTAGTAATGCTAAAGAATGACTAAGCAATTTATGTTTTTTATGAGATTATTTCAAAAATGTTATGGAAAATATAATTTCAAATAAGTTTACTTTGCTACCAAAAAGTTTGAAATCCATGCAGTTTTTTCATAATGTACATTTCCAATAACTTTTTGAATATTTTTCATATAGCTGAGTAACTTGCTTATTGTCTTACTTGTATGTAAAACTACTGCATCTTCACACTTAAAGGGAAAAGGCAGAGTATTTTTTAAATCATGCAAAGTATGTAATTTATACTAACGATGTTCTACTGACATTGGGATACAGCATGTATTTGATTGGTGACTTTCATTTTGTGCTCTTCCAAATCCATAGGAAATGAAATGTGCCGTCTTCCCTTACTCCTCCACATATTGCACTGGCTTTGATCCAAGCTTAAATTCTCCCTATAACCTACACACTCTTCTAACCCACATGTTCTCAAAATTCATTTCAATGTTTCTAATAACCTTGATTTCAGACTTCCATTTCTAGTAAGCTTGATAATAATATGTTTGTAAGCATCAAACTCCTTTCTTTTGAATTTAATATCTATTTGCTGTAGGTGTGTTTTAAAAAGTCACTTAGCTAGTCTTTGAGAATATTTGCATTTTTTTCCCAAAAGAAAGTGATTCAAATGCTCCATGGTTGTTCCACTAAAAAGAATGGAAGAAGAAACACATACATTATAAGGGATAGGCTCTTTGCTTAAATCCATTCTGTAAGAGCTCTGCTGTTTGGTGCAATGAAAAACATCTAAAAGTAAACTCATGTAATTTTCAAGGCACACCATTCAAATCTTCACCTTCCTTTGTAAAGAGCAAAACAGTGTTCCCAGGGGGGATTGTTCTCTGAGTTCAGTCTGTTGGTAAAAGTCTCCAGTGCATCTCCTGTGAGGATATGAATGGGCCCAAAACAGAGACCAGGGCGCGGCCAGTTCTAGGTACCCCACTGAGAACCTGGATGAGACTCTAGGTCAGATAAATGACAGCCCAGATTCCTGCTGCTGCTTTGTGGTCATGAGACTGCTTTGGGGAGTCTGGCTGCCATGTAGTCAAGTGGATTTTGTGTTACGTTGGAATGTGGGTAAAATATTCGATTTAAAAGGCGCTGTTTGGTTCTATTTAAAGTTCAAGAATGGTGTTTATGTGCTTCTGACCATCAAGAAAAGTGCAATGTGTTTATTTTTTCCACCAATCATCTCTTCTACTCAGCTCTTCTTGACAGAGAAGAGGCTTGGCCATAGCCCACAAGAAAACATCCAATTGGTGATACAATTCTTCTAGTTTATACCACATGGTATTCATTGAAATAAAAAATGTTATTGGCAGGAAATTTGATTGGCTTTATCTTCCCCATCACCAATCATAATTTATGGTCTTTTCCTAAGACTGTGTTACCTTACATAATCTGTGTGAATAAATTAGGTCCCTGTAACAATATCATTTTAGTGAAATCTAATGTGCAATAGAGTCGTGGTGCTGAAACTAAACCAACACTTATGAAAGTCATTAATATAAATTCAATGAGAAGAATTTTTAAATTTATGTGTTCTGAGTGGTAGGTTCATCATGATGGAAAGTGAAACACGCTTGAATATTTCAGTGTGGGAACAACATTGATCCTTTAAAAAAAATGAAAGATGTATTCCCAAGTCAGGGCTAACTCCAGCTAATCCAGGTTTTTCAAATTTCAATTTTGTATTTATTTCCTTCAGGAAGTCTTCTTTGGCCAACTGAATCCAAATTAAATTTATTATGGTCCTTGTAGCAGAGTAGATCTTTTCTGTCAGAAAATCATGATTATTTGTTTATTTGGGAGATTGTGTTCCAATGAATTGTCTATGACGGAAGAGACTGATTTCTACACTATAACCCTATCCTTTAGGTCCATGGCTATTATATATGCAAGGTGCTCAGTATGTTTATTTATGGTGTACTAAACATATGAATCAGCAATCTAATGAATGAGAGTAAGTAAGAAGAATTGTGTAGAAGTATACAAAAAAGGTCATTGATATATTATGTGAACTTTGGGTAATGTTTTTGTCAATTATAAAAACTGATACATATGCATTCATGGTGATTTGAAAAATGTAGAAAACTATAAAAGATTTTTTTATCACTCATTTTTTTTTACCACTCAGAGGTTAGTACAATTAAAATGCAGTTATAGTTTTCAGTGCTTTGTCCTCCTCTTTTGGGCCTCTGACAGAATAAACTTGTATATGTATTTGTGGACAACTGTACATATCTATTAATATGTTTGTGCCTGTGTATTTGTATGTGTGTATATTTATGGTGTGTACATGTATTTGTGTATGTGTGTATACTATATGTATGTAAGTATGTGTGCTTGTGCACATATGTGGATATGTTTGTGTGTGTGTATGTATGTGTGTGTATGTGTTTGGGGTTGTAAAAGATCTTCCAGAATAACTTCTGTTACTACTTACATTGAATGGAGACACTAATGTCCTTTTTGTAGTCATTATGTAAGTTACTGTCCTCAAGTATATGAGAGACTTACAAAAAGTTCATGGAAATGTGTATTAGGAAAAAACTATCCATGGATTTCAAGTATTTTTGCACAAAAATAAACTTATCTTTTAATTCCACTTTCCCATGAGCTTTTTGAAGTTTCCTTATATACTGGTTTGTCTTACCTACTTGAAATGTTCAGTTCTCACTGAAGATGATAAAATTAGCTATCTTGTTTATGTGGGGGATTAACTCAATCGCATATACTATGTTTTTATAAAATATTAGTATAAAATATGTATAAATATATTTTTAAAGTACATATTCATATTTGATGTGTATGTGTTATATAGACCTATATGTGGGCAACTTCATTTCATTCTTGAGAATACAATTCTATTGCCTTTACTCATTCTTAGACACAGATTTATTGTGACACAATTTTTTTTTGTCTGATAAATTCAGGAAATGTGGTCAAATGCTTCAGGGGTTTAGCACCGAGGGGTAGAAGTCTGAGGCCAACCTCGTTTGTGTTTCTTTTTGTGTAGTGCAGCCAATTTTTTGGTTCTGGAGACCCATGTTCTGCTTTCTTTATCTTGTTAGTTTGAAAAAGAGATCCTCTTTATGGTGCACAGTTTTAGTTACTTACTCATAAGCATGTCTCCCTATTTACAGGACATTTCTTTAATTATTCCCATTACTTGGTTGGTCTAATTTATGCGTGAGGGCCATCACAAGCTTTGGTTGAATATTCTTTCACTGACCTGCGTAGGTTCATCTCCTTGTGTGTATCCTGGTCCTTTCCCTTGTATTCCAGTTGTTTCTCAAGCTTGTATCCATTAGCATTAATCTGGATCTATGAAATGTAAATTCCCTTCATTACTGCTTCTAGTGTAGATTTTTTTATTCATGTTTCATATTAGTATCTTTGTCACAATTAACTAGCTACACCCAGCTTCCCCTATTTTTCTCCCAAAAAGCCTTTATCCCTCCCATTTGTCTCATCCTCTGGTAATCAATATTCTGTGTGTGATTTTTTTTTAATTGTAGCTCCCACATATAAGAAAGAGCATGTGATATTTGTCTTTCAGTGTTCAGTTTATTTTATTCAACATGATGACCCTCTAGTTCCATCCATTTTGCTGCAAATGACAAGATTTCATTCTTTTATATAGCTGAATAATATATGTTGTCTATGTATATAATACCACATTTTCTTTATCCACTCTTCTGATGATGGATACCTTGATTGGTTTTGGCTACTGTGAATAGTGCTGCTATAAACCTGGTAGAGCAGAAAATTCTTTGATATAATAAGTTAATATTTGGGGGGTTTATAGCAGTGATGGGATTGCTGGATCATATGGCAGATTCATTTCTAGCTTTTAAAGAAATCTGCACACTGTTTTCCACAGTGGCTGCATTAATTTACAATCCCACCAACAGTGTAGAAGAGTTCTCCTTTCTCCACATTCTTGCTAGCATTTGTTCCTCTCCGTCTTTTTGATAATGTCCTTTCTGACAGGGGTCAGGTGGTATTTCATTGTGTTTTTATTTGCATTTCCCTGATCATAGTGATATTAAGCATTTCTTCAAAGTTTTGTTTCCCATTTATTTTTCTCCTTTTGAAAACTGCCTATTCAGATCCTTTGCCCATTTCTCTTTTTTTAAATTTATTTTTTTTAAGGAATACAAATTTCATAAGTACAACTTTAGGGATATAGTTATCCTTCCATCATACTTGCCCTCCCACCCACACTCTCACCTCTCCTCCTCCCTCTCCCCTTGCCAGTCCCATTCTCCATTAAGATTCGTTATCAATTAACTGTACACAGACCAACTCTATACTAAGTAAATATTTCAACAATTTCCATATACATGTGCACACATACACACACACACACAAACCTGAGAACTGGTTTTACAGGTAACTCAGTACAACTCATTGAGGACAGAGGTCCTGCATGGGGAGTTAGTGCACAGTGACTCTTACTGTTAACAATTAATACTCTTATGTATGACATCACTGAACACCTGAAGCTCTTGAAATTTCTTAACTGGTTGGTTGTTTTGTGCTGTTGAGTGTTTTGTGTTCCTGATTTACTATGGATGTTAATGCTTTGTCTGATAACTAGCTAGCAAATATTTTATCACATTCTGTCTCTTCATTCTATTGATTGTTTCCTTTGCTGTACAGAAGCTTCTGAGTTGATAGAATCCCATTTGTCTAGTTTTGCTTTTGTTGCTTGTGCTTTTGGGGTCTTTTCCCAAAAGTCATCACTTATATCAATGTCTTGAAGTGTTTTCCCTGCTTCTAGTGATTTCAAAGTTTCCTACCTTACATTTAGATCTTTTTGATGTTGCTGTCCAGAACATGCATTAGAGAAAGGATAGCCTTTTCAGTAAGTGGTGTTGGAAAATCTGGATATATATATATATCCAGAAGAATGAAATAAAATCCCTAAGTTTCACCATATATATAAAATTAACTCCAGTATAGATTTTAATTTTGCTGTTCTTTAATTTTCTTGCAATTCTTATGTATTATATCCATCTTTCACTTCAGTCATTCCATTGTGTTTTTTATTTACTTTATCTCTTCAGCTTTTGGCTCCTATTTTATAAGGTTAATGTCTTAACATTTAAGGATGCTAAAATATTTTCTAAAATCTCATTTTGGTTCTTATAGTAAATCATGCTCACTAAGTTAAGTAGTATGAATGATATTTCCTTCATAGTTTCCTGTAGTATGTTCTCATAGCTCTTGTTTTTTCACTGCTCACTCATTCTTGAATGTAGAAAAATCTTTCCAGATATTTTGCCAGCAAATGTGTAGTGAATTTTGTTTGGCTTTATTTTTTGCCAACTTACATGCTGGTTGAATCGCCTTCCTGGCACTGTGATTGAATGGTAATATCTAGTCTAATTCCTAGGCTCTACTAGAGTTTCCTAGAGTGTTAGTTAGAAGGTCTATGGTGGAAACTTCTGCCTCCTTGGTTTCAGGCTGAGTGAAACTTTCATGAGGCGATTTACATGAGAAGCAAAAACAAAAGAAAAAAAGGTAAATCTTAGAAAATGTTTCTTTTCTAGGGGCCGGCGCCATGGCTCACTTGGTTAATGCTCTGCCTGCGGCGCCAGCATCCCATATGGGCGACAGTTCTAGTCCCGGTTGCTGCTCTTCCAGTCCAGCTCTCTGCTGTGGCCCGGGAGGGCAGTGGAGGATGGCCCAAGTGCTTGGGCCTCTGCACCCGCATGGGAGACCAGGAGGAAGCACCTGGCTCCTGGCGCTGGATCAGCGCAGCGCTGGCTGTGGTGGCCATTTGGGGGGTGAACCAACGGAAGGAGGACCTTTCTCTCTGTCTCTTTCTCTCACTGTCAATAGCTCTACCTGTCAAATAAAAAGAAAAAAGAAAAGAAAAAAAAAAGAAAATGTTTATTTTCAAGTGAAAAGCATAATTTGCAATTTAAAAAATCATTTTTGGATATTACATCATTTGCCTGTTGTACACATCACAATTCAGACATAATTCAAAGTTGCACTGTTGGGTACTTTTCATTCTGTGTTCCTCTGGAAAACTTTCTAATAAATGTTATTGGTAGTAGGATGTAAAGAGTATGGTAGAAATAGAAAAGACAAGGCAAACTAAGCCTATGGTAGGCTCAAGTTATGGCAAGAAATAGTAACCACAGCAGCTATGGGTACATACAGAAGTGTTAGAAATGACCCTTGGAGCCGGCGCTGTGGTATAGTGGGTAAAGCTGCCCTGCAGTGCCGGCATCCCATATGGGCGCTGGTTTGCATCCCAGCTGCTCCACTTCCAATCCAGCTCTCTGCTATAGCCTGGGAAAGCAGTAGAAGATGGCCCAAGTCCTTGGGCCCCTGCACCCACGTGGGAGACCTGGAAGAAGCTTCTGGCTCCTGGCTTCAGATCGGTGCATCTCCGGCTATTGTGGTCAATTGGGGAGTGAACCAGCAGATGAAAAACCTCTTTCTCTTTCTCTGCCTCTCCTTCTTTCTCTGTGTGACTCTTTCAAGTAAATAAATATATCTTAAAAAAAAAAAAAAGGAAAAACAACTGTTAATATATTATGGTGCGAAGCCAGTATTTGAAAAAAAATAAATAAAATCTTTTTAAAAATAGAAAAAGAGATGACCCTTGCTTCAAAATAGTCCCTTCTATCCATTGTAGTAACTCGACAAGTTGCAAGTCATTCTGTGTTTTCAAAAAATATTTTTTTGAAAATAAATCTTCTCATTACTCCTCATCCCATGATTTTATTTTCATCCTTTACCAGAGGTTTTTTTTTTTTGTTTTTTTTTAAACATATCCTGTAACTCTATTTTCACATCTCACTTCTACTGCTGGGTCATAAGTCAAAGGTAATGAAATGAGGCTGCTGGTAGTTGAAACATGGTGAGCATTTGGTAGTTCTGTGTCTTGCCCAGAGTCTACACCTTTGGCCCTGGAAGAAGTTTAATTAAGTGTTGTTCAGCGAAATATCTCTGTTAGGTGTGAAACTTCAGACAGTTACCAGAAATGTAACATAAAGTTGAATGTTAGAAACTGGGAGTTAGGATCAGTCTAAAGATTCTAGATTCAACTTTCCTCATAGACTAAGCAGACTGAGCCCAATAGTTCTTACTGGATTGAGTGTAAACTTAAAGACATAAATGGATTCTATGTCTAACATATGGCTCAGCACTTTGTAATGAATAAGAGAAGAGAAAGACTTGCCATTCGATGCTGCAAATATAATTATCTCATTTAATAAAATGGAAAATCAGAAACAAAAAATGTGCAGTCCAAGTTTTAAAAAATTTCAAAAAGATTTTTTTTCGTGGAAAACAAATGGCTAGGGTTTAAAATTTAGGTAAAGCTTTTAAGGCTCTTTTGTATATTCTTCCAAGTCCTGCTTTTGACTTTTGTCCCATTGATCAAGAGAAAGATGACTCCATTTACTAAAGTTGCAAGTGGAAACCAGAGTGGCAGACAGAGAGGGTCAGAGAGAAGTACAAATCCATGTGAGTTCAGAGAGAACTGAAGGGTTATTTCTCAATCTGCTAAGTCCTTGTTACTGAGAAATAAAAGGGAGGGAGAGAAAGAGTGAGTGGGAGGGAAGAGGGAGAAAGGAAAAAGGGAGGGTAAAATTTCACCTTGCAGTCTACCTGTTAACACCTCATCGATACATCATTAAGATGAGTCAGTGGAGGCTTGGAGTTCCAAGTTTTATTTATTTCTCCTTGAATTCAAATACTTTTCCAAAAGCTCCTGGACTTTGTATTATAATCTCTACATAACTGGCAATAAATTCCAGCTACCATAACTTGTTTCACAATTTTCTTTTCCTTGGCAGTGAGTTATGGGGAAAATGTTAGGAAAAGAGGGAAAATTACTATGGAAGTGAGCTTGGATATGTCAAGACATGAAATAGAAGAAGTACAGCAACATAGTGAAAAAAATCACCATTCAGAAAGAATGCATTTTAATGAGGCAGATCCTATACTGTTTGTTTTCATATTATTAATAATTACTTTTATTTTATGCAGCAATGAAATTGTATCCTAAAACAGGTAGAATCATTCCTGTTAGGGGATGGCCACTCATAACTCCTCCATGAAGAACCTCAATTGTGAAGAGGTTCACACACCTTTGTAAGCTGAGTGTTATTCTCCCTCCTTGCTTGTCTACTTTGTTCTCTGCCTTCCTTCATGCCTTTCTTCTGATTTCATTAAAAATATTTATTCCCATTGCATTTGTCCATAATGAAAAAAAGAAGGCTCTGTGCAAAATGTTGTGCAGAAATATAAAACTGAGTAAAATAAGTGCCTGCATTGTAGGTACTTGCCAGTGGGAAGCTAAGACATACAAAGTAAAAGTGGAATATTAAATAAGTAAAGTGCAAAACTTGAGTGCAAAGGGATCTTCCAATTGATTCATCAAGGAAGGCTGTGTGATGGAAGTATCTGACCTGATTCTTTAAAAAAAAATATTTATTTATTTATTTGAAAGTCAGAGTTACAGAGAGGCAGAGGCAGAGAGAGAGAGTGAGAGAGCGCGAGAGAGATCTACCATCTGCTGGTTCACTCCCCAGATGGCCACAATGGCTGGAGCTGCGCCGATCCAAAGCCAGGAGCCAGGAGCTTCTTCCAGGTCTCCCACGTGGGTGCAGGGGCCCAAGGACTTGGACCATCTACTGCTTTTCCAGGCCATAGCAGAGAGCTGGATCGGAAGTGGAACAGTCAGGACTCAAACTGGTGCCCATATGGGATGCCAGCACTGCAGGCTGTGGCTTTACTCGCTACGCCACAGCGCCAGCCTCAGACCTGATTCTTAGATTTATTCATTTATTTATTTCGTCCATTCATTCATCAAAACAGTTTTAAGGACCTACTTTATCCAAGCATATTTGACAGTGAAAGTTCAAAAGTAAACAATGCAACTATTGTCTGTACTTTTGTTAGTACCATGCAGTGAAGAAAATGTACAATTGAAAAATCATCCAGCAGCTCCATAACGGTGATAAACACTCCAAAGGAGGCTTACAGGTTGCCATGAGGGCATGGGAGGAAATGACATTAAAATTGAACCTTAAAGAATTAGAAATTGACTGATGAGGACTGGAGTGTGGCACAGGTGGAACAAGTATACACACATAAACATGCATTGAAAGGCCACCACAGGGGCCTGCGCTGTGGCATAGCAGGTAAAGCCACCACCTGCAGTGTCGGCATCCCATATGGGTACCAGTTCGAGTCCCAGCTGCTCCTTTTCCTATCCAGCTCTTTGCTACGGCCTGGGAAAGCAGTAGAAGATGGCCCAAGTCCTTGGCCCCTGCACCCATGTGGGAAACTTGGAAGAAGCTCCTGGTTTTGGATCACCGCAGCTCTGGCTAGTTGTGGCCATCTGGGGAGTGAACCAGCAGATGGAAGACAGCTCTCTCTGCCTCTCCTTCTCTCTCTGTGTAACTCTTTCAAGTAAATAAATAAATCTTTAAAAAAAAAAAAAAAAAGGCCACCACAAGACACACCAAAGACCAGAATTAAAGGAAAGGTTTATTGTGGGTGGGGGGAATCTCAACAGGCTGGAGAGAGAGGGTGGAAGCAGGTCTTGTTGTAGTCTTGGGGGCGGGGCGGGAAGGTGCAGGAAGGGGCGGGGATAGGGAGGTGGAAACAGCGAATCCTGTTAGGGTAGAGGTGGAGCTGACACTTGTGGTTGGGCCGTTTGCTCACCTGACTCCTAGTCAGCCAGGCTGGGTCCTGGAGAGGCGGAACTTAGTGTACAGGGTGGTGGCTGGGCCAGAGCCTAAGATGGCCTTGGGGGCTTGAGGTGGCGCTTTTAGATAAGACGGTAGCCTTTCACTAACACGCGTGTACATCCAAAGGTTGAAGGAGAGTTCAGCAGTGCAGCTGGAACGGTGGGAAAGGGGAGGGCCTGCCGTTCAGCTTATCAGTGAGATCACCGAAGGGTTTAAGCAAAGTGACTTCTGTTGTGTGGCCAGTGGAAAACAGCGAAAGTCAGGTTGCCAGGTAGGAGGCTCCCTCCGGAGTCCAAATCCTAGATAACAGGACCTTGGGTTGTGTATCGTTTTGGGAGTGGAGAAAAAAGCAGACAGGAGTGATTCAAGATCTGTTTTGGAGGCAAAGCAGACGCCCCTGGGGTTCAAAGGGAGGGGTTGTCCAGCAGGCGCTCGCTTTTCTCACAGAAGCGAAGGCAGATCTTAGCGTCCTTGGGAAAAAGAAGCAGGGCTGTGTTCGATGGAAGATCGGGAACTCAAACTCACGTGAACAAAACCGGGAGGTGTCCAAAGGCCTGATTTGGGGTGGGCAGTGGAGTAGGCGGGGTGTCTATGTGTGTGCTGAGGGCAGAGGTCAGAGCTGGGGATGAAGGCGCAGGAGTCCAGGACTTGGGGGTGCGTTTTGAAGCCATTTGAGTCTTAACGAATGGATATTATTTGGCCCAGTAAATGGTATTTTTTCTTAGAGATAATTTTTACCACATGGTTTCAAATACATATGTCATTCTTCTGCATGATTTTAGTACACTCAAGGGAAAATATTTTCCCCTCTTGGGTAACATTCCTCTAACACAATAATGTAAGTCAAAGGGAGAATGAAATGTATTTAATTAAATATTCTTTACAACATAAAATACTGGTACTTATCTGTTCTTGAAAAGATTTTAGGAGTTCTTTCATTTCTTATCATGGATACTCTCCCCCACCCCTACTGAAAATGCACACTGATACTCATTTATTGGCAGGGATTTGATTGGCTAAATAATTTCTTATGTCAGGCAATTTTGTAAGTAACATGTTTTCCCTCGAGGAACTAGGGTTAAGGGTGGAAATCTTTTTTAAAGGAGCCAGAGTTATAATTATCATCTAATTTGCTTCTTTAAAAAGTCCTATTTTATGTTCCCCTAATAATTCATTTCATCAAATTTTTATAAAATCTTTCCCATCATAGAGTTTTACTGAAACATGTACTATCCTAACTCCAATACTTTAAGAGCAGATTTTATTCATTAAGTATCCACATAGACCCTACTAAAGGTATTATAACCGACATTCATTTTTATAAACAAAGACTTCAAATGTTCCCCAATTCTGTAAGATTTGCAGTATCCACACTGTTTATATAATGGTATGCCTTATGAGAAAAACACAAATAAAACATTTTCTGCACAACATTGAAGGAAGTGCTCAACAGAATAGGCAAGGAGTTGGAAAATCCTCTAGTTCATTACAAAGATGGAGTCCTACTCTAAAGTAAGGTTGAAAATTACTCATGAAATAAATTCAGGATTCAGTGATAAAATTAAAACCTTAACTGAATCATCTAAGAACACGTCCTAATGACTGGTGAGATTTCAATATATATATATATATATATATATATATATATATATATTTTTTAATCTGAGGTTGTTGGAAATGTCACCATCTTCATCACTTCACAGATTTATGAAGCCAAGGTATGAATACTGGTCCATTCGTGGGCTCATGTTACGCATCTGCAAATAGGCAGAACTACAAGAGTCTTAAAGCACTTTGGAGAATCTGCTGATGTGTGTGAATTCCTTCTTTGTAAAAGTCTTTTCTGTAGATGAATAGCTTTTTGAAGTGGCCATGTTATTTTCTAATGTGCATCATTTCCTTGTGTCATTCCTTACCCCTGTGCTATGTTTTCTTTGTCCTGAAGGAATTGCCTATGACCCCCTGATGCTGAAACACCAGTGCATTTGTGGCAATGCCACCACCCACCCTGAGCACGCTGGACGAATCCAGAGCATCTGGTCACGGCTGCAAGAAACTGGGCTGCTAAATAAATGTGAGGTAATCCTGAATTGGCTACACTCTTTTACTTACTTAAATAAATCATGTAAAGAGGCCCGTACTCATTTTGGATAGTAGTAGAAAAATGTTAGCCATGTAGCACAAACACCATGATTGATGAGCCATTGTAGACACAAGTAGCATAGAACTTGCCACCTGACTCTGGGTTGGACACACAGTAGGTACTCAATCAATGTTGATGGGCAGAGCAGCTGCCTGATGTGTGTGTTCTATTACTGAGGTACTATTGTTTACACATGACAGCAGGTCTGTTGTTAAATAGGCAACATTTATTGAGTTAATCTTCTGAAAAACCCTTTCCCAAATATTAGTGCTAAATAAGTGTTATTTTTTTTTTTTTGTTATAAGCTACACTTTGAACTCAGATATATGCCACTTTTGCCTCATGGAAATAAACAGATTTTAAAGATCAACTGTCTTTTTACCAAGAAAAGCTACTTCATTTTCTTGAAGTGATTGTTATTCTGTAATTTTTGGTAGACACTTGAATATTTTCGTTTTATCAGCATTTCTTTTGATTCTTTTCTACAGATTCCTGGTGAGTTCCACTTTCATCTAGAAAAATCTGTTTCTTTAGCTTTTCAAATGACAAAAACAAAAGTAGTATCAATTCAGAAAGGCTCATTTTCAAATTGGCAAAATGTATAACTACCAGCAACTGTTCGATTTGGTTGCTGTAAATTTCTATTGTTTCCGAAATTTCAGCAACAATGTGCATTTGAGTCTAAACCATTTTCCAAAGAAAAATATCTCTCCTGCATTGTCTCATATTATTTTGAAATATATTGGTTAAACATATGTCTGAATGAGTCAATCTTATATTCTAGATATGGTCCAGCCTTGGAATTTCCAAATGTCACGTGACAGATACGGTCTCTGTTCTCATGGAGAGACATTTCAACATGTTGCTGTTGGGTTGTTTTATTGTCCTTTACAGATCAATGAAGAACAACCAACAAAGTTCTTAAATGCCCTAAAAAAATTAAATGGGTGATATTTTGACTATAGATACTCCATGAGAAATCTAATACATCGAGACCACATTGAATTCACTATCCTTCAGTAAAACTAAAAGCAGTCATTTGTGAGTACCTTTCAGGGTCATATGCAAATTACCTGTGACTATTTGCATATATACATTCTAAGGCCAAACTTCAAAAAAATGTTGATGCTGTAACTGTTTATGTAGTGGGTATGGATTGACAACATGTCTTTGGAAACTTAACTACAGTACATTATTTTTAACAACCCCAAGTGTTGTCAATAAAACTCTTATTCCAATTCAATTCAGTATAAGATGAACTTAAAATATTTTGGCTGAAATAAAAATGCTGCAGCAGATAGAATGCTCCTAAAGTTTGAATGCACTGCCCGTATTAGGTAATGTGAGTGACATCAAGCTGGTCTTTTATCCCTGCAAGCTGGTAAAAATAATTGACCTTGGAAGATGCAAATTTCTAAGGATAATTTTCCCTATAGGTTTTCTCTTTCAAAGGTGAATAGTGCATTCCATTGTACAACAGAACTAAATTGGCTCTTTATTTTTACATGAAATCGTTGATAATGGCTGATGGATCTTTCAACAATTGAGCTTGAGAATGAATACGCCAGAGCACTGTGTGTGGATTGGGACTCTGAAGTTTTATTATAGGTTTATGATGGAATTATCCAACGTGTTTTATACTTAAAGCTCTGCTTTTCATTACATATATCCTTTACCTAGAATCCCTGAAAGTGAAGGAAAATGAGCTAGATTTATTTCTCTGATGTTTTCCTGAGAGAAAGTCTATTATTCATCTTTTTGCCAATGGCATCCATATTTTATGGCAGAAGGTTTTCATAGTCTTTGGTTAATTTTAGAGTTATCTTTCAGGCTTTCATGTTTTTGATAATGCAATTTGGAGGCCAAATCATTCTCTTTTATACACAGTCCCATATGGAGCACATAAAGTAGACCAGCAAGGAGAATTATTTGTGATAGACTGGTCTTAATGGACAAAATGCATTTATTCATGTGAGCATTCCTGTCTCACCTTTGCACCTGCTCTGGATGCTTTCCTGGTTGGCGGGTCTTCTGTCCTCTGCTTGCATTTTCTCACGTGCAGTTCTTTGTCATAGCCCGCAGCAACTGGCCTGGTCCCAGCCACTCCAATTGGCAATGGCTTATCACAGCGTTTAAAGCCAGTGTTAGGCAGTGCTATTCCTAAAAGCTATCCTGCGAAGAACTCATTATGAAAGGAACAGAGTGCAGAAATAAATGGAATGTGGTACGATTCATGCTGTTTTTAAAGGTTTAAGGTCTATCATCATCCCTTTCTGGTCAGTCTTCTTTTTCTCAGTTTCTCATCCATGACATCATTTTATTCCTGTATTATCTGAAGCAATACAATTCAATTTAAATAGCACATCTCATGTGTAGCAAACCCATGGTGAAATGTCAGAAACACTGCAGAGTTGAGGCAAGAGAGAGGATAGCCCCAACCCAATAGAATTAAACAGAGTCTCCCTGGTAACAGTTCCTCACAAAATTAACAGGTAATACACTTGAGAGTTCAGCCTAGCAGATTTGCACAAATGTCCAATTCAGAACTTCACAATAGTACAAGAGAACCCGTTTTTTCTAACATAGTTAGCAGCTCACCAGATGCTTGCTTAGGTGTAGAAATTGTTACCCTAATGCATTTATTTGCTTCCACATTATCAAATCTTCTGCATCATCAAAGAAATTGCTGCTCCTCTGACTTCCTCTGTTATTTTTTAAGATGCTATCTATCCTAAACCTCAAACATGAAATGGTATTTCTAAAACACTAAAAATCTACTTACTACAAAACATCTAGGAATTGAATGTCCCTCTGCCTGTGTGTGAATGACCTTGGGACTATTCAAAATTGAATTTTAGAAATCAGTAACTTAACAAATGTTACTCTTTTTTTCTAGAGATTTTTAGTTGTAGATAAGATAAAACATATCCCAAAGTGAAAGGATGTTTTCATGACTTCTTTTCTTTTCTTGTTTATTTTTGCCAGAAGAGAAGGGGAGGAAATAAAAAGAGAACACAGTGAGATCATTTCAAGTCAGTGTAACCCACTCAAAAAGAGTAGACTGTACACTGTAGCGTTGTCCCCAGCCAATTCCTTTACTGAACACAATAGAAACAATTGTTAGTGTGTTCTTTCTGCGTTTCCTTTGAAAGTTTTGATTTGAGAAGTTCATTCTATATACAAAGTTTTTAATATATCATCAAACCCTCTTGTAAGGATGCTGAACCTTCTAGCTCATGCCAAATTATTTGGGAAATTTCTATATCATACCAAATTATTTTGAAAATGTCAATGCTGTAAAAAAAATCTTCTAGGTATCAGAGTTGTTGAAGAAGCATGAAAGAGTCACATCCTAAGAGGCATGATCTTGTGGAGCTCCTGCTCTGTGTGGGTGGTGGGCGCTTAGGTGAGCTGAAAGGGCAAGAAACTTCTATCCTCAAAGGCTTTCTGGTGAGTGTTTCTTAGACATCTCAAGGAATCAAGGGCAATGACAGTTTGTGTCAGCTGGAGTTCACTGATTGACTCCAAGAGGGGAAGTTGGATCCTGGCTTGGGTGTGAATGCCTTACTTACTAAGACTCCCCAAAGACTTAAATCTCCAAGGTTGCTCCTTCTAAATTGACAAGGACCGGTATCAGAAGTTGGGCTCAAACACCCTTGCCTGCTGATGGCTAATGTAGGTTCCACTTGCTGGGGCCTCAGGGATTTGAGTAGCAGGCCTGGTGTCTAGGCTGTCATTGTGTCCTAAGCAGGAAGGACAATTTTCTGTTCTGGTGGTGGTTAATAAGGACCCAAGTCAATTGTTTCCAAAGCATGAAATGTGTTCAGTTTCGCAGAACAGGGTGTAATGGAATAGGAGTGGATGCATTCAAGCTGGGTCAGTGCATCATTTCTCATACCCAGATAGAAATCCACTGTCTTTGGATGCCATTTTCTCACCTGGTTAGAATCTACCTGTGCTTCCAGAGATGAAAATTTCCATTGTTAGCATATAGCAGAATCACCTGGGTGGATGCTAAACCACAGCTTTTCTGAGATTCAACTCTAGAGTTTCTAATTCAGGAAATCTGGACTGAGGTCCATGAATTTGAATTGCTAGCAGGTATACAGGTGATCCTGATAGTGCTGATCTGGGCAGGAACACCTTGAGAGCAGTGATCTATCTGTTCAACAGTATTTATCAATCCTTTCCCAGGCACCTCTGTTAGGAGACAGAATGCTAAATAGAAAAGATACATCCTGTGTCCTCAGAGAGATTGATATCTGGTGGCATCAGCAGATGTTAATTGAATGATCATACAAATGAATGTGTAATTATACTCTGTAGCGGTTTTGAGTCTGTAGTTTTATGTTACTTTGATTTTGAAGACTCTTAAGTGATTGGACTTGGGGAAGAAAAAACGTGAGAGAGTCCAATCAGCTGCCTCCAGATTCTTGAAAGCAGGAAAGGAACCATATGAGCAAGAGCTTGAGGAGCAGCTGATGCCACACAGGTCTCGGCCTTACTTTGAATAACTTGCCTCATTCTGTCTTTATTTAGGTTCCTTTGTGTAGTGGAGTTATTATTTCACTGGGACAAAAGATAAAGGGGGTCTCAGTTTTGCTGGGAAACACAAGAGACATCTTTCCTTCGCCAGCAGAGCAGCCGATTCTTAGAATGAATGGAATATCAATGAAATGATGGGAAAGATGGTATTTAAAAAATGTTAGAAAAAGCCCTTCATTCCAAAGCAGTAAACTGATCCAAAGAGCAAACTTCAGTATTATATCCATTTGTTTGGCAGCATAGCAAATTAATCTAAATGGATTCCTTCAAAGGTGATTGTTCAACATTAGATTTGACCTCAGTTCTGCCATTAATGATTGCTGTCCTTTTTTCAAACCATTTAACATTCTTGATCTTTGATTTTCCCCAGGTATAGATAAGGGGTTGGGGCAGGGGTTTTGCCAGGTGTCTCCCAACTATAGCACTGTATGAAAGTAGAATGCCTACCAAGTTCATTTAGCACAAGGCACTCCCTTTGGTTAAGAGTAAACTCGATTTTTAGAATGTTTGAGGAAACACAATTAGTTTGCAAAATATTCAAAACAAATGTAGACTTTCATGTATCATGAGTGCAGATTCTCTGGGCTTACTCTTCCTGATTGGCAGCCGGGAAAAATATCACTCCTTATTCTATTACAGTGGTTCTGTGGGTTAACTTCTTTTGGCATGACGTGGCACCCTTTTTAAAAAGTTGAGGTGGTTAGTAGTCTTTCATGCCAATGCTGCTTAATTTTTTCCCCTATTGGAGGTTTCCTACTTTAGTGATTCTATTGAGAGGAAAATGCAAAACCAGCAACTTTCTTGTCACCATGAGAAATGGATCCACCGGGCCGGTTGGTGCTCTCTTCAGATAGAAGCTCTGGGATTAGGTTGCTGAGTTTATAACGTGTGTGTGTGTGCGTGTGTGTGTGCGTGCACGCTTCTGGAGCAAAGAATGTGTTCTTCTGTGCTCAATGAGTTAGCAGAGAATGACCCATCATCTGTGAGAAATGCACTTGCAGTTGTTTTCCCAGAAGTGCTCCTACTCCCAGCCCCACCAAGCCACCCACAGACATTTGCTTGCTCTCACATTTGTTTGGAGAATAATCACATTTTAGCATGCTTTGGTTGGATTGCACGTTATGTGGAATTTGCATTGCCTCTTTGTGACTAACATTAAATAACTTTGCTTTACTTAATTCATGAGTAGAAACTGTTAAGCAGCACACTGTGCTGAAATGCTTAACTCTTTTATTCAAGTGCCAACACAAAGTAATTACAGAACAATCCTGGGACAGTAAAGCACGCTACTGTTGCCCCCTCTGGGAATTCTCCCCAGTTCCACTGAGAAAAGTGCAGATCAAGTTCAGTGTGAGACCTGCAGATGCCAAGGGCTCAGGGTCTGGGTCTCCCACAGACTTTCTTGCACACGCAGTTGACTTAAAACACCTTTAGATAAAACTAAATGAGGAAATACATTACTCTGGAGAAACACTTTGGGAACACAGTTTTCTGACATCAAGACCACAAAAACACTGAACACTGTAAGTTAATGGAAATCCAATTAAACATTTGTTTTATAGAGTAGCCGAACTAGATGGCAGCACATAACAGCTCACTGTTTAGTTTGAAAAAAAAAAAAAAAAAAAACTATAGGTCTGTGTTTAAGTACAAAGCACTAAGAAACTCAAAACAAGGAGTCCTGGGAATTGTCCCTAAAGGATCTGATGGTCTTGGGAAGTGGTTGCCAGTGATCTGATGTGATGAATAAGCCAGGGTACATTGTAGCATTGCCCCAAGAGTCATTTGTTTGCCAAAGTAGAGTGGACCCAGGCAGATACATGCATGCAAAAGTAACTGTGCAGCTTATAATGAGAATTAAGATGATTTGGAATTTTTTTTCCAGATTTCCTTATTTATCTGGAAGGCAGAGATACAGAGAGAGAAGGAGAAAGAAAGAAAGTAGGGGAGAGAGGGAGAGATTTTTCATCACTGATCCACTCCCCAAATGGACACAGTAGCCAGGACTGGGCCAGGCTGAAACTAGGAGCCAGGAGCTTCTTCCAGGTCTCCCACATGGGTGCAGGGGCCCAAGTACTTGGATCATCTTTCACTGCTTTCTCAGACCCATTAGCAGGGAGCTGAATTGAAAGTGGAGTGGCTAGGACTTGAACCAGAGCCATATGGGATGCCACAGCACCAACCCGATGATTTGGAATTTAAAAAAAAAAAGTGCCAAAAAGGAAGATTTACTGGGAAAACAACCAAGAAAAGGGAAAAAGAGATTGCCAAAAAGGAATACAGAAGTTTTAAAACAGCAGCATGAAAGTTTGTTAATAAAAAGTAGTATTTTTTTAGCCCTGTGAAAATGGCATTGTTTGAGTAATATAAAATATTTATTGAAATTTTATTTCTTGCATGATTACTGTAAGAAGGCATTACTTCACATCAAAGCCTTATAATGTTTATTTATAATTTTAAAAATTACACTACAGGAGATTCACTTGCATAAAATTATGAAAATAGAGCACTTAAAGGAGGAAATACATTTTTTTCTTGATTTCTGATGAGCATAGTGATTTGGAAAAGGTGAACTAAAACTTTAAAGATGTTTAGTGTGGGCTGGCATTGTGGTGCGCTGGGTAGAGCTGCTACTTTGGATGCCGGCATCCCATAAGGGCACTGGTTCATCTCCCACTTGCTTCACTTCCAATCCAACTCCCTGCTAATTGCCTGGGAAAACAACAGAAGATGACCCAAGAATTTGGGGTTCTGCCACCCACATGGGAGACCTGGATGACGCTCCTGGCTCCTGGCTATGGCCCCGCCCAGCCCTGGCCATTGTAGCCATTTGGGGAATGAACCACCTGATGGAAGATCGCTCCCCTTTTCTCCTACTCTATCTGTAACTGTACCTTTTAAATAAATAAATAAATAAATAACTCTTTTTTTAAAAAAAAATTAGTACCTACATGTATTACCATCTCAGAACTCTGTTTTTGAATAAGACTTATGAAAGTTCTAAAGTGCTTTAGAAATTTCTCTGTGCTCTGAAATATTTTAAAATAAATAGCAATAACCAAATCACACAAAATTCATTAGACATGTTGAAGACAAAATAGACCTTTAAACTTACCAAGGTGCTTTAACTAGTCCATAGACCCTGGAACTCCATCTTTGTCTCCCATGTGGATGGCATGGTCCTGAGGACTTTGGGCCATCCTCTGCTGCCTCCCAGGGTGCACATGATCAGGAAGCTGGAATTGGGAGCAGAGATGGGACTCAAACCCAGGTATGCTGGATATGGGGCACAGTGTCCTAACCAGTAGGACAAATGTCCACCCCAAGTGTCACTATCTTAAATCAGCTTATGAACAGGAAAAATGGGCACCCTGTCAAACATGTGAGTCTTGACGTACGTCTCCCATTAGAATCCACTGTGTGGTTTTAAGGATCTGAATGCCCAGGCTTTGCCCAGACCAAGTTAATCACAAGCTGTGTAGGCAGGACTCAGGCAACAACACCTCTTAAGGGACATCTCAGCTGATTCCAAGGTATAACCAATGTTAAGAACCTCTGCAACAGAACCCGAACTTCTCAACATGAGCTTAAAGAAGTAGAGACAAGTAGGCAGGCAGATCAAATAGGTGGAGATAAGAGAGTAAGAGAAGCAAGCATTGACCTAAGAAGCTAAAGTAGCATAAATCAGGAGGGCCATAGGTGAAAAAAATATTTTAAAACTGGGGAAAGTGTTCACCACTTTGCAGCTGTCACAGGATGGGAATATGAGCTCTGAAAACTACTCTTATTTTTCAATTATAATTACATTTGCAAGAAAGGGACCTCCAGGGGGTAGCTTGACTGCTTGTAAAAAGCTTCATAGTCAGGTCTCCTCATTGAAATTATTTCATTTCCTTGCTTAAGAAGATCCATCAAATGAAAGCATATTTTGTTGAGTTTTTATGTGTGTTAGGTTAATCCACGTCAAATCTTACCATTTTTGGGCTAAAAGAGAACTTCAAAATAATTTAGTCAATCCTCATTAGGTTTGTAGGTGAATAAAGAAAGGCCCATAGAGATGGGTCCCTGCTGGCTCTGGGTGCCTTAAGGACAGGTGAGCATGCACTGGAACTCAGGGCTCTCAACTTGCAATTTGTCTTCTGTGGCCCACTGAAGCCTGCAAGCCTGCCTCTTCTTAAAATTCCCTTTTCTTCATGAGAAAAATCTCTGAAGAGAACAGGTTATGATATGCTGAGGGATATCTAGAAAGAAATGATAACAGTTATGGGGGGCAGAGTTTAAAACCACCTTCTATGTAACATTCAGGGAAGCCATTGGTTGGAACATTTGAAAACTACAGGAGTTATGTTTGGGAATTAGCAATGAGACTGCATTTTTATTTTTGTTGATAAGAGAAAAGTGTGTTAAATATAATCTACAGACCATAAGTTGAGTCATTGAATTATGGTATTTGTGGCACAGGGTCATTTTAATAGTAAGAACTCATTTATAATTTTTTCTTAACTCTAAAAGGCTTCAGCCCTGTGGATCTTCAAGAAAGAAATAAAAGAATATCCCTATATTTAGAAACAATGGATGAAATATTGTCAGAAAATGAGATATTTCAGTAGAAATTCTTGCCTAATATGTCACCACTTTGAACATGATTAAAGAAAATGGAGTCTCTCCCAGTGCAGGCAGGTACTTTGACTTGTCCAATTTAAGTTGGACATTTTCTCTTAGTTTGGAACTGCCACAAAATGCGCCCTTTCATGTCCTCAATAATACCCAACCAATGCAATCCATCTGTTCTGCTAAATTATTTCTAGTTCCCTAACCAAAGGCACTGCTTTTTCATGCATTTTATCATGATTTTATGCCCTTTATTATATTTTACAAAAGGTTCTGATTCCTCCAGGGCCAATGAGAACTGATTAGGACACTGGCTTCGATCCAGGCTTTGAACACAGGAGGGAAGGAATAGAACTGTTTCCTTTTTTCCCCTGCTCTTTGGCGGAAAAAAAAAAAAATAACCATGAATCTATACCGTGTGTGTGCTCTGTGTGTGGGTGGGTGTGGGCAGACTACATTTTATCCTGTCACAGTATGACTTTGTAGATTGTGTTCAGAACATTCTTTCTATACTCCAGTTGCATTAATGGGCTTTCTTTAAGAAATTCTCTTTCTTTAGGAAAGGGCCATGGTACACTGTTGGGACTGAATGATATGGTCCTTTTGAATGATCTGACTCAAACTTCCTGAGTGTGGAGCCTTCTGGGCTCTGATCTAAAGACACTCCTATTCCTAAGCAGAATGATCTTCAGGGAGCATCAGCCCTTCTTCCACTTTCTGGAAAGAAACCGATTGGGTGCAAATCACAGAAAATGATCACGTTGCAATGGACATAGCCTTACCACAGAGACTTTCTTTAGGAATATGAAACAAGAGTGATGGGCTTTCTTTCTCGGGCCTGTGGCAGTTAGGTGGAAAAGACTTGCATTCAAATCTCAAGTGAGAAACCCCCAAGTCAGCACAATTCTTTGTATGCATTGAATGTGAGTTGTCCCCAAATGCCCCAAATTCTTAAAAATCTTCTTAGTCAGAATATCATAAATGACTTGACACAGACATTCTGCAGCCTAACTATCTCTGAGAACGGAAATCAGTGTCTCAAGATTATCACAGCACTTTATCCTATTTTGTGACTCATTATACTCCTGACCTTTGACACAAGAGAGAATCTTGAGAAAGGAATGGATGAATAAAGGGCATGCAGGAAATAGAAAATACAGGGTGGGATTAGATGAAAATCTCTCTGCTGAAGCATAACCGAGTAAAATACTCAATGAGCGAAAGGAACTGTTGGAGATGCCAACATGCAAGAAGATGTTGCATGTGACAAGTTGAAGGCATCTGATGAACATCATGCAAAACAGAACTACTGGGGGTCCTACGTGTTGAGAAATTAAAAAGATCGCTGTTGTTTCAGCATTTTTCCTCCATCATCCACTAAGTCCCCATAGCAGTGTCTGTGTGAGATCCGAATCTCAAAACCTGCTGCCCTAGGTGTCTTTCTCCAGGTAGAAACTTTGTTCTTACTGATTTGGTTTCCAACGCCATCTCTCTGTGGAAATCGTGGCTATGTGTTTGTGGGATTTACCCTTGGGAAGCCATGGAGGCAGGAGGATGTTGAGTGTTGCCTTGTATTAAGTGCAAGTATTTTTTAAAGAAATGTTTATTATTGTAATAAAAAGAGCTTGTGTAAAATACTTTGCCAAGAGCTAAAAGGAAGTAGTAGGAGAAGGGAAGAAAAGAGAAACCAAAGTGAAGATGTACAATCTGTGGGCGCTGGAGTATCAACTCAGAGGGAGTACTCAAAATGAATAAATGCAACATGGGCTGGACCAGATGCTCTGTCCTTGCTTCCAGATGACTGATATCTCCCTAGGGGACGACTGCAATTCAGCAGGAGTCCTCTTATAATTTACCAGACCTTGAGCCCCTGTCAAATACGGGGACTCTTGTTAGCAGATTATTTTTCAAATGTGGGATTGAGTATTCAGTTGAAATGCCGGTGAGGTTAGAAGAGAATGAGAAAAGGAGTTGTGACAAGCATGGAGCGTATGCAATGTAAATTTCTCTGACTAGTGTAAAGGAACATAGATTTGTTTTTCCCCTTAATGGTATTGGATGTTATAGAAGGGGCAAAAATTTAATTTAGAGCTCAAAAGAAAAACTTTAGAGAAAAAGACAAAAATTGGTGAAGATCTATGGTGATTATCAAAACGGGGGTCTGGCGTTTGGCAATGATCTTGACATTGTCTAAGACATGAACGTCTTACTGCCTGCCCGTCTCAGCTGTCAGTGGCTGTGGACCCCAGTGCACGATGTCTCTCACTGCTTCTGCGTGGCTGATGTCAGTGGATATGGGCTTATGAGCTCCATAGAGAGGAGAGCTGGAAGCCCTGCTCTTTCATAGTGTTCATTATTGCTCCAGACAGGGACTGGTTGTCACAATCTGTTTTCCAGCACTGAGCTCATTCTAGTTTTAGATGACTCAAACCATGGGCTCACCATGACTTATCATGGGGGTTTTTCACCTGCTAAAATCTCACAGCTTAATATCGACTTTGAATTTTCTCTTGCTCATTTATCTCTTTCCCTGTCATTTTACTTCTTGCTGCTTTGATCTTCCATAAACTTTCCCATATTTGATAGTTAATGGTTAGGTCACCTCATTCAATAAGATCTTTATTGATCAGAGTACTGGCTGACCAGGGGCCATCATATTTGCCTTTATCTTCAAAATTAGAATCCTCATCTTATTTATCTGGGAATAAACTCTCTAGAGCATATTTTAATTGTCCTAGACATGTAAGCTGTGTTGCACGAGGCTGAATGATAGAATGAAACCAGGGAACCACAATGCTCTGGCCCTGAAGAAAATGCCCTAGGAGTTTGTTTATCGAGCACACAAGGGTAGCCTTAAGAAGATTCTGCTCTATCTCACTCCCTTCTTATTGCCCCAGTAGCTCCCCACCAGTGCTCCCTCCCTGTGACCTGATCATTTATCTTCAGTGACAGGCACAGCTCTGCCTCCTGTCCAGTGTTCCCAGTCCTCCCTGTTAGGAAACCTCACGTCGATGCTCACTGGAAGCAGCAGCAGCACCTGAAATGAGGGAGGTGGATATGGGGCAGTCCTGATGCAGAGAGAGGGGTGGTGTCACCTGCTGTTTCCCAGCCGGTTGATCTGATCATTGCCTGGTTGGGAAGGTGGGAGGACTCAGCCCTTGTACAGGCTCTCTTCGAATTTCACTGTAGGTCTTTGCATTTTATTGCCTTACCACTGCCTTGTGGTGGAGTATATTTTAAGTGGAATATTAATACTGTCTGTATAATTTTAGGAAGCACGGCAATTGCTGAAAGTTGGAGTTAATTAACTTCACTAGCACGATGTTTGTCAGGCTCACAGATGTGCCAGCTGCGGAATGCAGTCAGCATGCAGTCAACAGAATGCTCTGCCTGCTGGCTCACTGAGGTTTAACTGAATGTGAATTTCAGTCTGTGCTGAAGGACCATTCTTTGTCAGATGGAGTAGAAAATCCCCACCTAGCCTGAGTGTAAGCCATTCACTGAGTCTAAAGTGGCTCAGACCGGCTCTGTGTAAACAGCAGTTTTGGCTTCTGTGTAATTTCCAATGTCTTGTAGAAGGACACTTTGAAAAAACCTGTTAGAAATGAAATACCGCAAAAATTAAATATAAATTGAATACCTACAAGATCTCATTAGACTCAAAAGACATTAAAAAACTATCCAGTTGCCATAAAATTTCTAAATATTTATTCTGTGTTTCCGTACTGACCTCATCATAGGCCATGGATCACAAACTGTTATCCGTCCCATGGGGCACACACACATGATGTGATCAGCTCACAATTCTTCGTGATAATCACATATGTTCAAATGTTATGGTATTTATTTATGTCCTTCGAGAGACAACAAGGAATTTATTCCAAGAACCTTTTCAGGTGAATGTAAATTAAGTTACTAATAAATTCACTTCTTAGGCAAACAGTAATCCCTGTTTGTTTTTAAGCACTTTTACAAATAAACAGAGAAAGAGGCTATCTATCATTTCTTTGTTATAGACTTCCTTTTTGTGCCCAAGGAGAATATGGTTTATGTCAATTGTCCATTCAGGCAGAAGCAAGCCATTGGAACCTTGCATATGATCATTTTTCAAGGATTATGATGGCAGTGTGCTCAGCAAATTAGTGTCCCATTCCTGCGTGGTGAAACTCAGACCATTATCAGTCATCTTCAATGTGCCTCGGTCTCATTTGCTTCTCCATGTTGTCAGTGGAGCACTGCAAACTTCTGCTGTTTTCTTTCAGCGCATCCAAGGCCGGAAAGCCAGCCTGGAGGAAATACAGCTTGTGCATTCCGAACACCATTCGCTGTTATATGGCACCAACCCCCTGGATGGACAGAAGCTGGACCCCAGGATCCTGCTAGGTCTGTATGGGCATCTGTTCGCCTGAGCACAGCACATTCCAGCACTATCATCATTCAACACACTTGGCAAGCAGAGTGGCAAAAACAGTTTTTGCAACAGTATTGCTCTGTGTTAAGGAGTCTTTTACAATAGAAGCCAATGCATATTAGAAATCCTGCATGAGAAATAGACACTGCACGTTTCCTGATGTTTACTCTTTGTTCCTCTTTTATTTAAATAGCACCTGAATAGTTTTTTACTAATGTTTCTAAGTGAAAAGTTTTAACATTCTTATTTTTTTTTCTGATTTTGCTTCACCTTTCCTATTTGTTTTGTGTCTTTCAATTCTTTTATTCTATGACCTCATTACACAAAAGGAATACAACTTATTTTAAGTGAAAACTTGTTATTGCTGTACCAACTATGCTACATTTATAAAAAAAAGATGACATTTAAAATTTTAATGCAATTTTGCTAATTCCTTACCTGTGGAATTAAATTGTACACTAACTGTTATAAGTTGAGAAGTAATAAATATAATTTTTGTTAATACTTGATTTTTTTGAAACTTTAATATCAGGTTTTTAAATAAAATTTTATGTTGCAGAGATTTATATAAGCTTTAAAGACAACAGATTTATGGGAATAAATAGTACCAAAGCCTTATTTTAGCTGCAACAATTATGTTATAGTAACCTTTTATAATATCTGCTGAAATGATCATGTTGGAAATTAAAAAAAAAAAGGTTTTAGGGCTTTTTAAAATCCCCTTCCTTTAAATAAGCCTTTTGAGTCAGTTCTGAACTATTGAGCTCTTACTCCTAATGCATATTTCAAAATGCTACGTGGTCCTAAAGAATTCAAAAGCGAGTGTGTGACACATAGCATGTAAACACGTTGGAAAGTAATTAGGAGGAGAAAGTAGCAATTACTCCTCATTACACTTCAGAGCTGTCTTTTTAAATGAGTGGCCAACATCCATAACTTTTTGAAGGAGAGATATTTGGGTAATCTGTGTGTCCTGCACTTTTCTATAAACAGAATAGATAACATTAGTTTGGGGAGAAGTGGGCAGAAGTGGGAAGGCATTGTGCTCCAACCTCGAGAGGGCATATTGCTAAAATTGGATGATGGGAAACAATCTGTAATAGAATTACGCATCCACGCACACACAAGTCAATCAATTGGAACAGGTGTGTGCTGAATGCTGTTTCTTCTTTCTATTGAAAGAAGCAATCTCTGTACATGCAGATACTCTGTAAGAACTAAACCTTTTTTTGTTTCAGATACTGTAAAATAAGTCTTATTTTAATATGAATTAATAATCCCACCCACCCAACTGCAAAGATGAAGCAAGTGAGACATTGTAACTTTCATGGTTTTATGAGGTCAAAATTATCTCATGAACACAGTTTTATTATTTTTAAATTTACTTAAGAGAATCAAGTAGAAAACCTTCCTCCCTTTTTTGTATTTTTTACTGTGGTCCCAAAGGATAAATCCACCCTGTAATAGAACTGAGTACTTACGGACTTTATTAGAACAGAGTGGGTTTGATCAAGTCTTGAGTATCAACAACGCAGTTTGTTGGGGAGGTGTTTGTAAACAATTCTTAACATTTTAAGAGAAAAGACATGTTTGTGAAAGAAATGAGGCTTACATTTGACTTAAATGAGGTTTAAATGAGGCTTAAAATTTTGCAACATCACACTTTCATTTATGAAATGTGGCAAATTACTATTTATTTTTAATTTGACAGTTTTTATTTAAAGTGAGCTTGACAAAACACTTTGCCACAAAGCTGATACACACAGGCATTTCTTTCTTTTTTTGGTTTTGTTTTTTCTGTTTTCTTGCTTTTTCAATTTTATCTACCATGTATAAGGAAGAATATGCACTCTACGTCTTTCTGTGCCCAGCTTATTTTACTCAACATGATTTCTTCAAGTTGCTTTTGAACTAACCTGATTTTGTCGAAACATTCAATATGTGTATCAATTTAAATGAATATCAATATATGGTTTGAATCTTGGGCAAAGATCCTTCTCTTCTATGTAGATGATGAAAGCACCAAGTATTAGTGATTACATTTTCAACATTTAAAAAAATTTGAGAATTATTATTTGAGAGGCAAATTGACAAGAACATCTCTGGCCACTGGCTCACTCCCCCAAATTCCTGCAGTAGCACCAGCTGAGACCCAAGCTGGGAGCTGGGAACACAACCCTGGTTCCATGTTTGTGGCTGGAACCCCCAATTGTCTGAACCACCTTGGTTTCCTGCCAGGGTTTGCATTAGCAGGAAGGTGGTGTCAGGAACCAGGTGTCAATCCCAGGCACTCTGACATGGGATGCAGGTGTCTTAACTGCTGGGCTCAACACCAGCTCCAATTTTTAAGATTTTAGTTCAAATGGGTTATCCATTTACCTCATTCATTTTGAATATTTGGTGGGAATTAATGTCCCTGCTGAGTGCAGCAATGCTAGCTTTGTATGTCGACTACATGAGTGCATAGACAAGGGTGCTGTGTTTTGGCAGGTCTTGATGTCCAGCACTAAATTCAATTTTGACAACATTTCTGAACCATTTCATTTCTTTGATGAATTCAGAAAGTTAGCTGATTTTCTTCATTTTGGTTCTAAGTGAAAAATCTCATTCTTTTACAAGGTTAATTTTTCTTTTCTTTCTTTCTTTTTTTTTTTTTTTTGTTCTTTATGTAATTTGGATTCTTGTGACTTGTTTTTTTTTTTTTTTTAACTTACACTGTGCAGACCAGATTTAAGCTGCCATGATGAATGTACAAAAATTCAAAGTCAACAAGATATTTTCTTCCTCTTCCTTCGTTCCTTTCACTCCCTTACATCCCACTGCCTCCCCAAGCCCCACCAACCATAGATAGGTCACGGTTTTTCCCGAGTTAAATGGACACTTCCTCTTGAGCCTTATGTTCTGGAGTTGGGAGGAAGATTTAAATAGATGTTCAGTGTGGCCTATCTATCTGTATCTTCAAAGACAGCTGGAGATTATAAAAGAAAGTTTTCCTTATCATTAATACTCCTGTTGCCTATTTTTTTTTTAAAGATGTATTTATTGCTTGGAAAGGCAGAGTGAAAGAGACAGAGAGAGAGAGAGAGATTTTCCATGTGCTAATTCATTCCTCAAGTGGTAGCAATAGCCTGGATTGGGCTAGGCCAAAGCAAGGAGTCAAGAACGCCATCTGAGTCTCCCCCATGGATAATAGGGATTCAGTTATTGGGTCTTATCCATTATTTCTCAAGCACATTACCAGGAAGCTGTATTGGAAGCAGAGCAGCCAGAACTTAAACTGGTGCTCCAGTATGAGATGTGGTGTACCAAGCAGTGGTTTAATCCACTATGCCACAACACCTGCCTCTCCAGTTTCCATTATCTTGTGGTTAGGCAGATTTTATTCCATTAATAAGGCAATATAATGGAATTAGAAAATAAGTCCAGAGGCCAGTGTTGCAGCTTAGCCGACAAAGCCGTTGCCTGCAATGCTGGCACCCGGATGGACACTGGTTTGTATCCTGGCTGTTGCATTTCTGATCCAGTTCCCTGTTAATGTGCCTGGAAAGCAGCAGAGGCTACCCACATGGAAGACCCAGAAAAAGCTGCTGATTCCTGGCTTTGGCCTGGCTCAACTCCAGCTGTTGCAGCCATCTGGGGAGTGAACCACTAGCCGATGGAAGATTTCTCTCTCTCTCTCTCTTTCTCTATCTCTTTGTACTCTGGATGTCAAATAAATCAATACATCTTTACAAATAAATAAATCCAATCCATTCAGTGAACTAAAGATTTCTTACACACTAGTAAATTTAAATTTAATGATTGTTCCCCATTTTGTGTTATGTAAACATTACTAAATAAAATTCTCCTTAAATGGCATATCGGTTTTTCCCTTATTCTCTTGGGGTTTAATAATTTTAAAAAATTGTTTCATTGATTATAAATGAACAATTCATACATGGAAGGATATGTACATTTTTTAATTTCGCAGGTGACATATGAATGCAATCCTGCAAAATATTCAAGGGTGCAGCCATATCTTTATTAGGAACAAAACTAAGAAAATCTACTCTTCTCTGTGCTTTCCAGAAAATTTTTAATGTGTCTTTATTTATCTATGTGTGCCAGTATTCCATTTTAATATTGCACAATAATTTATTTAATTTTTCTAATGACTCCTCTTTTTACATGAAAATTTCTGTCACTAGATGTCTTTGTTTGTGCATGCATTTTTCTTTGTCATTTTCCATCTGTTAGTAATGACACTTGAAAAACCAATTCATCTGCTTTACTGTTTTCAAAATAAGCTTTATCCTGTGACAGTAAAATCTATTTAGACTTTTACTGACATACTACATGAATTCCACCAGAAACCTGTTTTCCATCTTAATTATTTACTTCATTGGTCATCAATAGAACCAATGGATAGGATAGGCAAATTGGGGAATTATACCTGGTTCTACAACTGATCTGTTGAGTGACCTGTGTGACTTACTTCAGAACCACTTGGCTATGAGACAGAAATGCTCATTGCCTTTCCTGTGCATTTCTTCACAGGCAACCTATAGTGAGATAGGAGGTTTGGCAGTAGGACTTTTGTTTTATCTGTTTGTGTCATAGAAAATGTAGTAAACAAAAGTCAACAAAATAATCACCAAAAATCCCATGAAATAACTCTTCCAAGAGACAATCATATTTTTTATAATAAACTTTCAAAGAACATATTTTATATTGATATTGATATATAGATCTCCAAGAAGGATTATATTTGATATTGTTTCATTTAAAAAATGATTAATGCTGGATAGGTTTATGGGGTACTTGACCTTAGCTATATCTTAAATATATACTCAGTTATTTTTAAAGTACAAATTAAGAACGAGTCTGTCCATTTGAGAAGATATTTTAATTATTTTTAAAATGATAGAGTGTGGTGTCATTTGCTTTGTAGCTCAAAACATCTCACTGGAGGAATTATATTCAGCAAATAACTGGGTTACCATAAACTACAAATAAAAATATTATAATGCATTATATGAACAAATAAACTAATTAAAAATGTAATGACCCATATTTCATGGGCACATATCTGTGTGTTGGGGCAGCAAACTCTATGTGTAATAATATTTGTATTATTTGATTTGAGTTCTTAGCTGTATATACATAGACATAGAACTGTAGTATTTAGAAAATTAGCTCTATGGACTAATTGCTCTAAAACCTCATTAATTTCCTTCTGAGTTGCATGATAAATACCATGAGACATCATATTATATATTAATAAAATGTCAGACATTTTAAACATACTGCCATTCCCAATTTATATTTATTTTTCATGTCTTCTTACTATACAGGTGACGACTCTCAAAAGTTTTTTTCCTCACTGCCTTGTGGTGGACTTGGTGTAAGTATGAGTTTGTTTGCTGCTTTGGAAACACCACACACTTCCCCACAAAATCTGTTCGACTGTGCCTGTTCAGCTGTGTTGAAGGCTGTCTCAGTAAAGGCCATATCAGACTTGAGCACCAGCTCTGTAACAGGCAGGGCTATGAACCAGATGGAAACATGGGGCCTTTTGTTTCCAGATTATTAAGAATTGCAAGATGGTGGCCACGTACAACTGAGCCAGGAGTCAGGCACTTCTCTGTGTCAATGCTGTGTGAATTCACAGGTCAAACAATCACAGGATGTGTACAGATACGTTTTATTCCTGGTGAAAATGGCATGAACTGCACACAGTGCTTTGCATTATGGGACTTTTTGTTTCTGTTCCCCCTAGGGGCCATTTTTGCCTTCAGTAATTAAAAAGAGCCTTTTGACCCAAGATATTCACACCACATTTCAAGGACAAATTTGTTTGAATCTGGAGACATATGAAGAAAATGCCTACATTTCTGTGGATGATTAGAACATACCCTATAACCTGCAACCTATTTAAAGTTAACCCTTGCCAGTAACAAGCCATCCTCCTGCAGCCCTAAGTGCTGAGTCATGTTATGATGATGTAATTCAGAGTCAGGCTTTCAAGGACTAGAATATCTAAATCAATTAGATTTCTTGCATATTGCAGGGAAAGAAAAAAGAAACTAGCCTTGACTATATCGTGTGATGGATAACTTTTTGGATGTAGCTAAATTTTTTGCTGGGAAATCCGATATATTTTCAGTTCGTTCTGTTCTTTGAATGCTGCCAGACTTAGCAAGCAGTGTATTTCTTTTCCTTCACCTCTGATTCTGCCCTTCTCGAAATAAGAATGGCATGTACAGCTTACTGGTATTCAGCTGAGTTTCAGAACAACCCCACAAATCTGTCATTGTTATTAACACTATTTTGAAAAAGAGACACTGAAAATTCAGAGAAGTGAAGTCATTTTCCTGATGTCACACAGTAAATTCTGAAAGTGTGGAGCTGCTGTGTGTATATCCAGGCGAAGGATTTCCACAAGAGGTCCTTGGATCCTCCCATGGCTTCCCTGGTGACAGACTAACCACAGCTTGTTCTACCCTCCTTCCCTCCACCTAGCAGTGCAGGGGTGTGGCTGACATGAAGGCCCCCTTTGGGACAGCTAACCTGTGACTTTTGCTTTTCGTCTTTTTTTTTTTAAAGATTTTATTTATTAGGCCGGCGCCGTGGCTCAACAGGCTAATCCTCCGCCTTGCGGCGCCGGCACACCGGGTTCTAGTCCCGGTCGGGGCACCGATCCTGTCCCGGTTGCCTCTCTTCCAGGCCAGCTCTCTGCTGTGGCCAGGGAGTGCAGTGGAGGATGGCCCAAGTGTTTGGGCTCTGCACCCCATGGGAGACCAGGAGAGGCACCTGGCTCCTGCCATCGGATCAGTGCGGTGCGCCGGCCGCAGCGCACCTACCGCGGCGGCCATTGGAGGGTGAACCAACGGCAAAAGGAAGACCTTTCTCTCTGTCTCTCTCTCACTGTCCACTCTGCCTGTCAAAAATAAAAAAAAAAAAAAAAAAAAAAAAAAAAAAAAAAAAAAAGATTTTATTTATTTATTTGAAAGTCTGAGTTACACAGAGAAGCAGAGGCAGAGAGAGAGAGAGAGAGAGAGAGAGAGAGAGGTCCTCCATCTGCTGGTTCACTCCCCAGATGACCACAACAGCTGGAGCTGCGTCGATCCGAAGCCAAGAGCTTCTTCCAGTTTCCAAGGCATGTGCAGGGGCCCAAGGACTTGGGCCATCTTCCACTGCTTTCCCAGGCCGTAGCAGAGAGCTGAATCAGAAGTGAAGCAGCCGGGTCTTGAACTGGCGCCCATATGAGATGCTGGCACTGCAGGCAGCAGCTTTACCCGTTATACCACAGCGCCGGCTCCAATTTTTGCTTTTTTGACTGGCAGCACAGGGCACTCATCACCCTCCACGTTAATTCCTGCTCATTTTTAGCGTCATCCTGTGCAGCCGCGAGCTTGCAAATTCATTCTGGAAAGCAGAGGATAAACTGACCTTTCAATGGGGTTTCATTGGCTTGGGTGTTTATTTTCTAACATCCTAAGTGGCTCTTTTAAACTGGACTGGCTGCTCACTTGCCAGTGAAGCGAAGAATGGAACAAAGCTAATGACACATAACGGGAACAGTGATGGGGAAGAGACAAAAGCTGCTAGGAGAGTGGTGGTCAGCACACCCCACTCATTAAGGCATGACCCAGAGCGGAGTGGAGGGTCATCACCTGGACCCGCCTCCTAAATCAGACCTGGGATGAGCCTGGAGCTCCTAGCCCTTGAACACAAAGTACCACTACTCAACCGCTTAACCCCATGCCAAAGGAACTTGTTCTGGAGCCAGCACTGCTCTAGGAAACTCTTACAAGTGCCCAGGGAATGAGAAGTAACTGCTGCTCCGGACCTTTCTGTCCAACACAGTGTGAGTCCTAGGATAGGTGCTGAGCAACATCCCCAGACACTGCCCTCATCTGGTCAGTGGCAGTAGTGGCTGTGGGCAAATCTCAGTGAGCAGGCAGAGGCGGGGTAAAGGGAGCCTCCATGAGTTTGAGTCCTGCTGTCCTGAGAAGGCTGGGGGAGAGGCACTCTGGTTATCATATTGGCCTATATGGGTCCAGATGAGTGTGATCGTGGCGTGTGTGTCCACAAAATTGCTTGCCAATACTCTAGTGAATCAGTCTTTCTGATTTTTTTTTTTTTTAATTTTTCAAGAAACAAATTGTGATTTTAGCCACCCAAGAACACCTAGCCCCTAAGGTCTGTGATTTTCATACAAGTCCTAGGAGAAACTCTGGGTCCTTCGCTTTGAACCAGTCTAAATTTTCACCTTCATGACAATCCCAACATATTCACATACGAAAGATACCTATGAACTTGGGGTGGCTACACTTGGCAACATGGGAGTACCTAGAAGAGCCTGGAAACCATTGACATTGCTTTTGTCTGAAGGCACACTTTGGGATTGAATGATCTCAGATGGACCTGTTAGTTTTGATTCCCAAAGAGTGAACCATCTCCAATTATGAACGTAAATTCCAGTTTTGGAATGTGTAACCTCCTTCCAGTTGGGGTTCATACGCACCTTGTGGCTGAGGGTGGATGTAGTGAGTTTTGAGGACACTACCTGGGGCATTATAAAACCAGAAAATCACTGCTTCTTATTAAAGTCACCTTGACAATTCCGTGGGTAATGAGAGTGTTGGCCCCAAGCAGTCCAATGGGCAAATGGTATTTAAGGTGCTTTCAAATGCGCTCTCCAGGTTACAGCTGGCGCCTCAGTCTCAAGGTTTCTGAATTCCTTTGTGTTTGTTTTAGTGTCTCTGCCATGGCTCGCTTCTGATCGCGTGTGATTGCACTACCAGAAAATGTTCCAGTTGGAAAAAGAGCCTTTTACAACTCCCAGGCCTTGTGTACAGAAGTGGATAATTCAGGGACTGTGGAAAACACAGCCAGTGCAAGGCCACCTTTGTCCTCACTCCTCAGGGCACATCCCTGATCATTTTCCTGGCCATCTGACCTGCTGCTGTGTGAGGAAATCTTGAAGTCATTTCTCAGCCTTCTTTTCCCCCTCTTCACTTGATAGGCAGAAAAAAAAAAAAAAAACCCACAAAAGCAAGGACGAGCAGGCTTTTATGATAATGTCGTCATCAGCTCCCAGCTTCAAACACTTCTGCGGCTTTTGAGTTGTCATTTATAACTTGGAACTTGCATCCACCCAGAATTCCCCCGATACACTTAGAGAAATTGATAACAGACCCTGCGCTTCTTTTATGGCTTGGAGGAGGCAACAGCAATCACATCACTATTGGCAGGCGATATTATTTTTTGACATGGTTGTAAAAGTATAAAGGGGCTTATGGCATTTGTTTAGATGAGGAATGGGCTCTCAAGCTGTGCTGGGGTTTACAGGACCAGATTAGTGAGAAGCAGAGGGAATATGATGTTTGCAAACAGGATATGATTTTATATAAGTTTGGGTTTCATGCCCTGTGCTCTGGGGAAATCCCTGCAGACAGCAGAGAATTCCACTTTTATCCTGCAACAGACCAGCTCCCAGTGCCAATAGTTAGAAAAATCAAGGCGAGGAGTGGGCGGTGGGCAGTGGGAGATGCAGGACTGGAGGCCCAGGGGCCGTGCATGGTAGAGCACTTGTCCTGGAGGGATGAGGAATTGGAGAGTTAGGGGCAAATCTGGGGTCTGCAGAACCAGCCCAAGGTGTGCCAAGACTGAGGCTCTGTGACGTTTTGCCAAAGCCTCTTGTCCCCCAGCGACGCCATGGGCCTGTGGTCATGAAGCTGGCTTGTGATGACCGACTTTTGCTTTGTCCATGTTCTGTTGGATTATGCTTGGGTCTGACGCACTTGCAGGGGTTAGGAGTGTCCTTTTGCCATTTGAGGAGGGGGAAGGAGGAGAAGGATTAGGTCATTGTGTGTGTGCCTCTGTGTGTGTGTGTATGGGGAGGAGGTGGGTAATTTGAGGCTCCTTTCAATTGCTCTGAGGTTTTCCACAGACATTTTACTTAAATTCTCTTTCATCCTGTCAGAATTAATACGTAAGTTCTTCACTCTGATTAAAAAAAAGTATGTATGCGTGTGTATATGCACACAATAAATGTTACACACATGTGTATACACATAAGAAAATTCTGCCTGTTATTTTGCACCACATTTATACCTCTGCATTGTTTTTCTATTGATTATACCATGTTGGTCCACCTGAAAAATTAACAGAGTTCTAGAGGAAAGCTTTGCAAAGAGCTTTGGTTTGTCCTATTATTTGTGATCTCAAAGAATGACCTCACTTTATAACCCAAGCTACATACAAAGAGTTAAATTCAAAGAAACAGGAAAGTTTGGCCAATAATACATTTTACTGCTGTTATTTAGGATATTCTTTCGTGAAAGAAAGCCAACAGTTTATTTTGATATTTGAAGTTTGCTTATTTGAGAGGTTAAAAGAGCAAGGGGCTGGTGCTGTGGAGTAGCTGGCAAAGCTGCTGCCTGCAGTGCTGGCTTCCCATATGGGCACCAGTTTGAGTCCCAGCTGCTCCACTTCTGATCCAGCTCTCTGCTATCGCCTGGGAAAGCAGTAGAAGATGGCCCAAGTCCTTCAACCCCTGCACCCGCATAGGAGATCCAGGAGAAGGTCCTGGCTCCTGCCTTCAGACTGGTGCAGCTCCAACCATTGTGGCCAGCTGGGGAGTGAACCAGTAGATGGAAGACCTCTCCCTCTCTCTCCTTCTCTCTCTCTGTGTGTGTAACTCTGACTTTCAAATAAATAAATAAATCTTAAAAAAAAGAGAGAGAACAAGAGAAATCCTTTCTGGTTTGCTCCCCGAATACTGGCAATATCAGGGGCCCAAATCTGGAAGCTCAGAACTCAATCTAGGTCTCCTATGTGGATGTCAGGGACCCAGTTTCTTGAACCAGGCCTACCTTCTAGGTCTGCATTAGCAGGAAGTTGGAGTCAGGAGGGAGCTGTGGATTAAAACCAGCCACTTCGCAAACCAGTATTTTAGAAGGTATAGTACAAGAGCAGAAAAAGATGTGCTGCCAATGAGGAAGCAAGGAGTAGGAATGCACGAGTGACAAGAGGAGACCACTGTTCCCAGGGCCTATCCGTTGTCCTGAGCAGGAAGGACTCTGTGCTATGGCAGCCCAGAGGAGGGTGCTTCCAAACCCGAAAAGAAAGAAGAGGGATGTAGACTTACTCAGGTAGTCCTATGCTGAATCTTCTGGAAGAGTTAAGAATGGATGTGCTTGTGTGAGTTGCATTTTGTGGGCGGGAGTGGGTGCTGTGAGTGGAGGGTCAGGGGAATAAGCCAGGCATTAACTGTTTAGGCCATAATGACACACCGTGTTTTTGACAATTGCACCAAGCTGTTGCCAATTAGTAGAGAATTTGTCTCTTAAAAGAAAAGAAATATCTGAATGTTTATGCCAAAATTTTGCATGTTCTTGAGGTTATGACATTGACTCAGGAACTTCTTTTATCCTAAGTGTATTTCATCCTGTGTTATTCCCACCCAATTATCTGAGCAGGCATGATGCCTATTGTGACATCAGCAGAGGGAGGAGGGGTGGCATCTGTTTCTCACATGCAGTAATCAGGATAATGCTGATTTCCTTGTATTAATGTTCAGCTGAGACCTGGCTTGCCATCAATCAGGGCTTCATTTCCTCTCCTCCACTATCACGGAGGCATCACAGCCCTCTTCCCTCCAGCGCAACAAGAGGATCCACCCTGATTGGGCATCTCTTCTTCCCCATCTCCCCTTCCTAATTGTATTTGGATTTTCATCAGTTTTCAACTTGATGCAAATGATACCAGCAGGAATCCCCCACGGCACCTGGAATAAGTAAAACTGATAAGCTGCCTTAATGAAATTGTTTGAGAGTTTTGTTTCATGTTGTGAATTCCACAGAAAGATCATATTGCCCCAGACTTGGAAAACACAGTCCATGATATTATTCAAGCCAGGGCATGCCTTCTAAATAACAAAGGCAGTTCCAGTACTGCATAGATTATGCTAATTGTGTATACTCCATAATAGTCTCAGGGAAGCAGACAACACTCCCTATAGAGATAAACATATATACATTACTCTATGTTTACCACACAATGTGAACCTTTATAGAATCATTGGGCATCTGATGTCCACTGCAGGAAAGAGGGAAATTAGAAATGAAAACCCTAACTTCCTCCTTAATTCACTTAGTTGTAGCATCCCATCTACAATTAAATTCTTTCAATTGCTTTGACATTATGGCTAAACACAACAGGATGCATTTTGAAATAAGAATACTCCACTTTTTTTATTCAAAGTAAACATGACTATCACAAAACTATTAAAATTCTTCTGTTGTCAAAATGAGAAGGCTAAAAATTACCACCCTCAAAGCTTTACACACATGTTTTTGACATTCCAGCGACCCCCATAACTGTTATCTGCAGACACACACACAGGCACACGCAACTTCACAAAATCAGTGGAAAATGGAAATGTAAAGGTGGAAGAAGAGGAGGGTGGGCATCTGGCCTCCCAGCTAAGAGACCCGCTAAGATGTCCATGTCCCACATCAGAGTGTCTGGATTAATATATATAGTCAGGTTCCTGATTCCAGACTTCTGGCAATGCAGACCTTGGAAAGCAGCAGTGATGCCTCAAGCATTTGGGTTCCAGCCACCTACATGGGAGACCTGGACTGAGTTCCCAGCTGCTGGTTTTGGTTCTGGCTCAGCCCCAGCCATTGTGGGTCTTTGCAAAGTGAACAAGCAGTCCAGAACACTCTGTCTCTCTTCTCTCTCTCTCTCTCTCTCTCTCTCTCTCTCTCTCTCTTTCTCTTTCTCTCTCCTCTCTCTCTATGTCTCTTTCCCCTCTCCCAAAGAAAATGAGGATAAAAGTTAAAAAAAAAATTAGAGTTTATTTTGCAAAATAAGTTCCATCAGGTTCAAGACACTTTCCAAGTAGTGATACCAGCCATTTAGCCCATTCCCAAAGAACTGAGGTCCCTGAAAAGTTAATCATGTCAACACAGTCCGTTTTTACAATGTTAACTGAAGAATGGGTGTCCTTTAAATATTTTTTATGATTTGAAAACAAAACGGAGAGGCGCCAAGTCAAGATGGTAAGGTGCATTGTCATGGTGGAGAAGGACTCTCTGGTCGCAGCATTGACTGACCTTCTCAAAAACGCTCTCACACTCAGCAGATGTTATCACTCTTTGGACTTCCAGGTCAATGAGCAAAATGTCTTCAGCATACCAAGAAAGCCATGACCTTTGCTCTTGACCAGCCTGTTTTTGCTTTTTTCTGGGCTGTTCCATCTCTTGGTAGCCATTAATTTGCTTGTGTTTTGTCTTTGGCATTCTACTGGTGAAGCTGTATTTCACTTCCAGTTACAATCCTAAGAAAAAAAAATGCTTCAGGATATCCATCCCACTGGTTGAAAATTCCCAGTGCAGGCTCTGCTTGTCTTGCAGTTGATCTCCATGTAACCATCTGGGCTCCCATCCAGTGCAGCATTTGTTGTACTTAATGTTTCAATCAGAACTGTGTGAGCTGAATTAGTCTATGGTGTTGGCTATCACTTCTGCTGTTAGGATATGAACAAAATGAATTATTTTCCTTGCAAATTAATGTGGATGGCCCATCAAGGCTTCATATTCAACATTATCCTGCCGCTGTTAAATGAGCTATCTGCTTATAAACTGCTGATTTCTTTGGTGCATTGTCCCCATACACTTTTCGTTAAGGCATCAGTGATTTCACCATTCTTCCACCCAAGCTTCACCATAAATTTCATGTTTGTTGCTTCAATTTTAGCAGAATTAGAGTTGCTCTGATAGGGGTTCTTTTCAAACTGTTGTCTTTGCTCAGTGCCTCAAACTAGATCTTTTTCAGGTATGTTATTACAAGGTAGTTCTAGATTATTTTGGTGCAACAAATTTTGAAATCCATGCATAGTTTTTGTCATAATCCCTATTTACTATCCATAGACTCTTTGAAGATGCTTCTTATATGTACATTATCTAGTATATATAGGTACAGCTTTGTCAACCAAAGTAATGAGGAAAGTGGGGAAAGAAACCACATTCATTTCTGGGATTTTTTTTCTTTATACTTTTTCTCTATTTTGTAATAATTTTCTGTACTTGCCTCTGTGCCTTGATTATAAACATTAGGATAATAAGAAACCCAAATCTTAGACTTTGCAGCTGCTGAAGATTAATGAGTTTGGTGAACCTTAAGCTTCTGTCTATCTTGGAAGATCAATGGTTCTATGAAATGAAAACTGAGAAAGTAAAACAAATCAAAATACATTTTAATATACAGTCTTCTACTGATTGTCAGCCACTATTGACTGTTAAAAAAAAATAAATAAAAAGTTAGAGTAGACAAAGAAAATGAGATCACCTAGAAGAAAGTCATTTTGTGACTGCTTGAAATGAAGGTAAATCTAAGCTCACCTCAGATTCTTGATGTGAAAAGCATGGACTTGTGTTTTTCCTTTGTCGTATTCTTACCTGAATATTTTCAGATCCAAACATCCATCCCTGTTGTAAAATAATAGCCAATATATAACACTGACATGGCATCATTAGATTGTCTTTGATCAAAAGTTTAGTAAAGTATAACTTTGAAATTTTTGTGACTATAAAATGACACATTAATTTTCTTTTGAAATCTGAAACTGAAATAAATTAATATACTGACTGAGCTATATGCAGGCAGTTCACAGCAGAGTCCCTAGGATTTAGTTATTTCAAACCTCAAGACAGACGCAAAGCTCTGACTCCTACATCAGAACCTCATCATTACTTTCAGTGTCATATTTTAACATAAAATAACTTGTAAATTAAGAGAAATAACTACTAAGTAATGATTCACTTATCAACAAATCATTGTTTTTATGAAGACAAACAAGAAGACAAACAAGACTATTAACAACTAATATACTTCAGAAACTTACGTATGAAAGTGCTTTGGTTAATTTATTCTATTATATTCTAAATAATGTGAATTATATGGTCTCTAATTGGTATTTACATTGGATAATTTATATGTAGATAGTTACATGACCATCTGCAAAGGCTTCTCAAGATGTTCCTGGATGATTTTGATATGTGAGCCCCCAACATTAAAAAAAAAAAATGCCTACAAGTAGTGAAATTCTGCTGCTGCTAACTACTTCCTCCCCCGGTCCCCTTAGTTAAGTAATGGCTTTTTTAGACAATTTTCCATTTCTCCGTTCTTTATTAAATAGACACATATTGAGAGCCCCCTATGTGTGAAGGATGGAGCAACACAGACTTGTGTTTCTTTCTTTCTTTCTTCCTTTCTTTCTTTCTTTCTTTCTTTCTTTCTTTCTTTCTTTCTTTCTTTCTTTCTTTCTTTCTTTCTTTTTTATTCTCCATTCATCTCTCCCATTGTACTTAACACTTAGTGTCAATGTTGGTCTTCTATTCCTGTTCAGTGAGTCTGGTGGGAGAGATATGGCAGGTCATGGAGAGGTGGGAAGAAGGTAATAAGAATATCTAAATGAAATTCAAAGTCATTATTTAAAAAACATATTTCTACAGGATAATCTTTCTATTTCATCTTCCTCTGGTGGTAGCCTCAAATTCACATCCTCAGAGCTATGAAGTACAGTATCCAGCATTAGTTCATGACTCCACTAATAGCAAGTATGAAAGAGGTCAAAAGCTCAGTAGTAGTAATTACTGCAAACTGGTCTCTGTGCTTTTGGACATACAATAATCACAACTGCTAGTGGCTACCACAGACTCAGCAGAATCCATTCATTTGCTTGTTTGTCATATATATATATATATATATATCTTCATATATATACATATATACATACATGCCAAATATTTATTGAGTGTTTTTATGTCAGGTATAGGTAACACTAAAAAAAAAAAAAAAAAAACAAACAGGAAAAAAAACCCTACCTGTATGGAACTTACATTCTAGTAGGGGAGACAGATGAGTAAGAATGCATGTCAACATGCATGCATGTGTCTGATGATGTGAGATGATGACTACCATGAGAAATGAAAGCAAGGAAGGGGATGCTGAATCTTCAGGGTTAAGGCCAGGAACTGGTGATGTATGGAAAGTGTGGCCTTTTAGAAATTAGAATGGATGAGTGAGGGCTGCAATGGGAGTCCTGTCTTCTTATGTTGATTGACTTAAGAGGAGTTCAGAGAATAAAGTGATCATTGCCAAGGGTCTCATGCAGAGTGGTGGGAAGAAATGGAAGTTCAACGGGTGCAGAGGGGCTCAGGAAGAATGCTCAGAGATCTGGGGCTCTGTCTTTACTCTCACCTGTGCACAGCGATGGGGTTGTTCTGTGCAGAACGCACAGAGCACCTGGCTTCCCTTTTGACTTGTGGATTAAGCTGTGGTGATGGGGGTGAGGGGACAAGTTGGATTTCCAGGCACTGCTTGCGATGCTGAGGCTTCTCTGGATATCTGACCATGGAGGAGATTGGGGGTCAAGCAATTTTACCTGGGTGCTAACTAATCTGGGCCTCAACAGCAGGTCCTGGGATGTGAGATGTCTGTCTGGATGGCTCTAGATCTTATTACACTATGAGCTGGGAGGAGCCCAGTCCCTTGGAATGTTATTTGTACATACTTTCCTATTTAAATGGTGCCACCTCAAATTAGATGCAGTACTCTAACACCTGCCAATTTTTAAGTCTAATGAAAATGTCCTGACATTTGTGTGACATTTTCCAATGCCCTTTCATGTGCATTGCAATGGCTTCTTGGATGACATTGTTACACTGTGGCCTTAGTTGTCTCTGGCTGTTCCTTCCTGATTTATATCTGAGCTGCAAGATCCAGGGTAACTGATTTGTTGATCCCGTTAGGCTAGTGCATGGGCCAGAGGTTGATGACTTCTCAATGTCTGTACGCCCAGTTCTGGGTCACATGTGTACAGAACAGAAATCCAAACTTTGGAGTCTGAATTCCAGGGATTCCTTTGACTAATAACCATTTGTTTTGATCCTCAGTAAATATTAAATGGGATGAATTGGTAAATAAAAAGGTGGGGGAGGTCTACATTCTATAGAACTATGCTCTCACAATCTAAATAAAATGATGATCATTGACTTTGAACCTCATAGAACCCCAGGATTGACTTAATGGTTGGATTGCCCATCAGGATAAGGAATAGCTAAGATTCCATGGAGTAGGCTGGGCCATGGAGAATCCTTGAAAAATACCCAATTTATTCTCACAGAATTGGGCTGATTCACAGCCTCACAGCAAAGTAGCCCTTCTCTACACAAAGCTTCCAATCACTGCCCACCTCAATTTTTTAAATCCTCACAGTGACCCCAGGGGTCCTACTACTAAAGAAGTAATTGAGATTTCCTATTCTTCAGAAAGGGAAACTGAGCTCAGAGAGGTGAGTAGCTTGCTCAGTCGCACCATTAAGAGTAGGTGGTAGGGGAGAGATGGCCTGATTCCCATTCTCTTAACCACAATACCATGGCACACACAACTCACTGTAATTTCAACCTCATATGATTGTCAACACTCCTTTCCCAAATGAGAATAGTCCTCATCGTAGGAAAGCACACATATGTCTCTTGCCAAAAACATTCTCTTTTTCATTGAAATTCTTATGAAGTATTAAGTCTGTGCACTCAAATATCATCAATTTTGGGTAAAAAAAAATCACACAGCTATACAGAGCATCTCAGCTTTAACTAGAATACTGCAAATGTCTCTGCCCTTGGATGAAGCCACTGAGGGATGAGTTAGAGAAATCTTCTGTCTCGCACCTACTGAGTTCCAGTTAATTTTGTTAAACTGTCCTTCAAGTGAATGAATAGCTTAGCATATTATGAAGTCCCCTTAACATGAAGTGTATATCAAATTAAATGAAGAAGCAGTAGGAACATATGAAAATGGTGTTTCTTCACTCTGTCTCCAACTTGATCTTAGTAGGTCTGACAAACAGTTCACTGAAACTTCATAGCAACAACAGTGTCAAACTCCTTGACTGGTCATGTAATGCACAGGAATCCACATAGTACTTGGCAAACCTGTGAGTCCCCTAGTATCTTACATGTGGATCCTTAGAGTCTTAGGATGTAGTGCTTTTGCCAGAACAAACATATTTCCCTACTTATTCTTGTTACTGGTAAGTAAATAGCAAATGGGGTATTTTTCTGTAGATGAAGAGTGACTAGAAATTGCACACACAAGGTCAATGGAGCTGCCAGAAAGCAGTCAATCATGCTTGGAGATGGTTTGTGGTAGAGCAATAAAGCACACGGCATGCCCCTGGTCTCTCCAGCTGCTGCACTAATAGTTCACGCCTTCTTTCCATATGGAATATCAGTCACAGTATTCATTCATCATATCCATGGCCTTGCTTGGAATCTGAAGGTTTTCCCTGTAGCTGTTCTGTTTCATCTCACCATGACTAAAGAAGCTAAGGTGTGTGCATTATAACGTACAAGTGATCCCAAGGGAATGAGCTGTCATTCATGTCTTCCTCCTAGTGTTGAACAAAAGAGAGAAAGCATGTGAGTTCACCCACCCATTGTCATCATAAATCCATCCCAGCTCCATTTCAAGGGTCTCAGTATTTCAGCAGAACATCTAACGTGAAATGAATAAATACATTCAAGGAGCTGGCATGTTGTATCACATGGGGGAAGAGAGAACAGCATTGTTACAGGCTGCAGATCTGAATGAAGAATACACTAGAGAACATCAGCGGTGCTCAGCCCAGAATTATGACTCACAGTATTACCATTCAGGAAGAAAACCATAAATATCATTCTGCATTATAGAGGGCTCTCAAGAATTTCTGAGGTGTTGATTCTGAAGCAGATGTGTCCTTCAACCTAGCGCCAGCCTGAGAAACAGCAGTGAACAGGCTCTCTTAATTATTACTTAACTTCTCATGGCCTTGGTCTCTTAATCCATAACTAGAGCTAAAAAAGCCTCCCTCTTGGCAGTATTGTGAAGATCCATCGTGGAAATGGGCACTGGTCTCTAATTCTAGAAGTCAGCCATATGTAGACTCCATTCTGCGGAGAGTATGTAGACTGCATGATTTAGAAGGTTCTTCCTATCACTGCAACCCTAAAGTCTTACTTGACCTGCCTACTCGACAGCTGGTCTACCATTAGAATCACAGCAAGATCACAGTTGACCAAGGGCTGCACCGTTTTCAGAAGGCCCAGTAGTGAAGCACATGGGCACAGAATCCTGGTTTAGGGATTCCAAAATCTAGATTCATATCTTCATCCTGTCAATTCTTCAGAAGTGCTTTTCCAACTCTAAAGTGCAGATTCTGGTGCAGCAGAACTGGATGGGGCCTGGGATTCTGCATAATTCACAGGTTCTCAAGTGACGTCAAGGCTGCTTATCCATGGACTGCACTTTGAGTGCCAAGATTCTGTAAGACCATGATCAGGCAAATCAGTTAATGAAGCCTTGGGTCTTCGCCTAAAAACTAAGTTGATGAATGAAATGTGATTTATCACCCTCTTTGGAGATCAAATATGGCATGACTGTGTAGTAATACTTTATCCAAATTTAAAACAGCTTCTTCAAAAATTGTGTTTTTCTTAAGAGATGGGATAGCAGGCCCCCGTTAGCTTGTCAATGGGGATCTGATGGACCAATCTTAGGCAGACTGTCTCCCTTGGAGGGGAAAATTACTGAGCAGGGAAGTTTCTAGAAAAGACACAGGTAATCCATGCCAACAGAAGATGTTACGGGTTGGTGGTGAAAAGCAATCACTGTAGGGTGATGCACCAGAGGAGGCAGGGAAGGCTGGTGAGAGCTGGGAGTGAGCATGATGCTAACCAAAGAAATCACAAAGGTACTGGCTCCAGTGGCAGGGCCTGAACAGAGAAGGGCTTGAAAAATACTGCATTTTACGTGGTTTCAATCATAGTGAATCCCTGTCAAGAAAAGCATCGCTAAAGAGTTAATTTGTTCTTGTTCATTGGTTCATTCGCTTATCAAAATTCAGTGTTTATTTATTTGAGAGGTAGAAAGATATACCAACAGAAAGATCCCATGCACTGGCTCACTCCACAAGTACCCACCATTGCTGGGATTGCACCAGGCTGAAATCAGGAGCCAGAAGCGCAATCCAACTTTCTCGCATGGGTGGCAGTAACCCCATCACTTGGGCCATCACTGCTCTCTCCTAGAGTGTGTATCAGCAGGATGCTAGAGTCATGAGCTGGGGCCAGGCATTGAACACAGGTACTCCAGTGTGAAACATGGGCATTCCAACTGGTATCTTAACCTCTCTGCTCCATCTTAATATCAAAATTTATTAAATTTCTATTACATGTCCGACTCTGAAGGCATCCAAAGCCCTGCACTTCAGGTGCTTATAATAGCTTCCATGATATGTCATTGAGAAGAGACCTATTCATCAACGAATAGGGAAAATTTTTAAAAATTTATATTAGTCTCTTTAGGGCTGCCATAATGAAATTACAAAGACTAATGGAGTTAAACAAAAGAAGCTCACTTTCTCATAGTCTGGATGCTAGCATCTCAAGATCAAGGTGTTAGCAAGTTTGGTTAATCCTAGAATCCCTTCCCTTGGTTTTATGATGGACATCTGGTGTGTTCACGTAACCTTTTCTCTGTGCATGTGCAACCGTGGTGTCTCTTTGTTGTAAGAACATTGGTCAGCATTAAGGCCCCATTCTTATGATTTCATTTAACCATGATGAACCCGTCAAAGGCCCTAGCTGTAAACAAAGTCACAGTAGGGGTTAAGGCTTCCACATAGGAAGTTTGGGAGAGCACAATCTAATCTATAGCATTCACAGTGTCTAGGGTTGACTTGGAATGGAATCTCAGCTCTTTACTTTGCCTACTATGTAATTTTGGTCAAGTTGTTGAATTTCTTAAAACTCAGTTCCTTCTTCTGTGGAAGTGACTGTGCTGCATTTGCTAGTCTACCAGGAGGAAAAAAAATGTAAGTCCTGTTTGTGAAATGCCTACTGATATCCAGTACTTAGTGGGTCTTCCAACCTCACTCCCTCCATCTCTCTTTAGAAACTGATGGAAGGTATTTATTTTTTGCTTTGTTTGGGTGACAGATTTGATCGTATTACTTCTTCCACAGAATCTATTAATAAATCACATTGTTTTCTGTTTCTGAATTTCACTACTCTTACCACTTGTATCACCACCACCAGAAGCACAGTATCTACTGGAATCTTAAGTGTTAGAATGCAGAGTTGAGAACAGGAAATGTGGACCTTTTGAAATACCTCCTGAGTGAGCGAAAGTAGTTATTGTATTTCCCATAACAAAGAAATCAGAAAGTTGGCTTGAAATTGCCATGTTGTATAATGTAAAATAGTATAAGCAACACAACAGAAAATAAAACTAAAATGTCTCAAACATTAAATGAAACAAGAAGGATGATTTTAAATGTTCTGGATCATGTTTAGGTTACCAAACCAAGATGCTGTTTGCACAATATTTGATACACAAGAGATGTTTCATTTTAAAAAAATCCAGGGGCCAGCCCCGTGGCTCACTTGGTTAATCCTTCACCTGCGGTGCTGTCATCCCATATGGGCACCGGTTCTAGTCCCGGTTGCTCCTCTTCCAGTACAGCTCTCTGCTGGGACCCGGGAAAGCAGTAGAAGATGGCCCAAGTGCTTGGGCCCTGCACCTGCATGGGAGACCAGGAGAAACCTGGCTCCTGGCATCGGATCAGCACGGTGCGCCGGCTGCGGCGCACTGGCCACAGTGGCCATTGTGGGGTGAACCAATGGAAAAGGAAGACCTTTCTCTCTGTCTCTCTCTCTCACTGTCCACTCTGCCTGTCCAAAAAAAAAAAGATAGAAGAAAAAAAAACGGCGACTTCCTCTCCTTACAAAGAGCCCAGTGACTTTGCTTGACTCCTGACTTGTCACATCAGTGAGCTGCATGTTGTGAACCAGATTTTAGATCATTTCTTGCTTTAAACGCAAAATGGAACCCCTGAAAAATATGAAGGTTCTGACAGGCCCCATGGAAGCCACCAAAGGAATTCATTCACCTCCACTTTTTGGAAAGACCTATTTTGAGTGCAGTGGAGGATGGCCCAAGTCCTTGGACCCCTGCACCCGCATGGGAGACCAGGAGGAAGCACCTGGCTCCTGGCTTCGGATTGGCGCAGCGCCAGCCGTGGTGGCCATTTGGGGGGGTGAACCAATGGAAGGAAGACCTTTCTCTCTGTCTTTCTCTCTCACTGTCTAACTCTGCCTGTCAAATAAAAACAAATTAAAAAAAGTAAAAAATCCATTTCACCAGATACAATGCCAAAGTTAAAAAAAGAAAAAAAGCCAGTTAATTTCTTTCACAGTTTGACTTTTATACAATATGCCTCAAATGGCACAGGAGCCATACTATGGTAGAAAACCTGTGCCTTTGCTGAGTCTGGTGTCTGCCAGCAGGCTTCTAGGGGCATCTGACCATTAGTTAAGCTGAAACTCAATTATTCAGAAGTGCCCCGTGTTGCTAGCAGCAGCTTAGTGTAGCAGTGAAAGCTAACCCAACTGTGCAGGACTGGGTGAGTGAGGAGTGTTTAGTTGCCCGGGTTTCAGGGTGAAATGTTCAAAGCATCTGAGGAAGAGTCATGTAGCATATTAACCACGCATGGGACATATGAAACACGTTTTGTTAATGGGCAAAATAGTATTATATTTAACTCTGGGAATGTTTCCGAAAGGAATCAGCAAGCTGCCTTTAGATTATAACAAGGAGCCTGTGCTTAAATTCCTTTTCTTCTGAGTCATTCCCTTTCCATTTTAAATACCTCCACATCCACTTTCAGGACAGGTAGCTTAATCTCTATCACGTGCGGCTTTTGGAGCATTAGCTTTGTTTCCAGTGCCAATGGTTAAACTATGCTGGATGTGCTTGGAACAGCCTGCAAAGGCCGGCATTCATTCAGGAAACTCCAGTTGAACTAGATCCATATGTTGCCTGAAAAAAGTGTAGCTTTCTGATTGGAGGTGGTTTCTGGCTTCCAGCATTATCACAGATGATTTTTGTTCTTTGATGTGCTACTAAAGAGAAAGTAATGCTAGAACTAAAACTCTGGGATTTTTTTTTCTTAGTTAACATTTATTGAGAGTTTACTAGGTCCAGCATTGCACTGCATTAAGTTAAGCACTTTACACACATGGGCTAATTTAATGCTAACCGTAGTCCCAGGAGGAAGGCGGTATTGTCTCCATTTATCTTAGGACTTGGGTCAGTTAATGAACTTTTCCCAACTTCAACAGTTTGCAAGTGGGAATACAGGTTTTTCAAAGTCTCTAACTCTCAAGTCAAAAAGAGAAATAAGGTGTTTTGCAGTTATCATCTGTGATGCCCTTGTCAGTGGTACCATCTGAAAGAATGGGGCTTCATAGGGGAGGTCTCTCCAGAGACTGATTCCTTCTAATACTCATTAAAATGCATTTTAGAAATCCAGGAATGTCTCCGAATCCTGAAGTGACAGAAATTGCTGTGTACAAATCATTGGTGTGCTCCTAGAAAAGTTATTGGTAGGAGTCATTCCCTCTTGGTACAAATTACATGGATGGGATTGATTTATTAATACAGATTCCTAAAACACGTTTCCAATTTACTTCTGGATTCACCTTTTCATTTTATCCCTTTTTCTCAGAGTTTTAACCAGTTTGGAAAGGAAGCCTGTTCCCTGTGAATTTAATGCTTCTCCAATTATTATGGGGTAAAGGACAAGATTTTGTGTACTTTTGTTTTATTTTCCATCTGTCATAGAGCAATATTTTTATAAAATTCAATAAAGGCAAATTACTTAAAATGAGATACAAAAGGCACTCAAAATGAAAACCCCAATTATTTTTCATTAGTTTCAGCATTCCACATTCCAGTCTTAGCTTCAGGTAGGGTCTGGAATTCTTTATGCATGTACCTCCTTGCGTTGAAGTGGTTACTGTATCCCTGTACCCTTCCCTGAGAAGTTTCCTCGGGTTAAGCTTCCATGGTTGCCACAAGGGAAGCAGCCCAGCTACTTCCTCTGAGATATTTTTGCTTTTTCTGCCTTAGAGTTTTCAAACTTTGTGTAAAAATAAATTACCCAGGACAGCAAAAGTTATGCATTGGCAGACCAGGAGCTATATTCATTCAGCACACAGATTGGTTTCTTTTAGCCTGGCTGGGAATATTTTTGAAGTGAATTCTTGTCAATAGTTAAGATTGAAAAAATTGCACTGGAGAAGACAATATCTAGGACTGCCAGTGAAATACCACACCATCATTTCCTTATGATAAAATTGGTTAGATCTCAGTAGCCACTATCTTTTAGACAAAAACTCAGACACTCAAAATCAACCAGAGTCCCATGCAGGGTAATCCCTGCGTCCTATGATTACATCACCTATATGACCTCAGGTATTGTTTGAACACATTGGCTACTGCTTTAGCCCGAATTGTCATCCCTGCTATATGCAACTCTCTCCAGACTCTGGGTTTTTTTTTTTTTGTTTATTTTTGCTTTGTCCATAATTGTGGACTCCACTTGTCCCAATAGGTTGATATTGATCAACCAATCCCTTTAATACCAAGAAAAGTTCTTACATTCTAGTTAACATTTAATTTATTCTTGTTCCAGATTACAGGGGAAATATTATTATTTTGCTATTTTTAAAGTATAAGTTACTCAACAGTGTATATTATCCAGAGATGCTTAAATGGATGGCTAATTAACTCACTTAGAAGAACTCAGGTTATTTTGTGCAGTTCCAATCACATTTTTTACTCTGATGGTCATTTTGATGTGGTCAATCTCAGAATGACCCAATAAAAAGACAAAGAAAAGTGAAAGACATTAGGTGCTTGCTCAGTAGTTTTGGAGAAGCACAAAGGTCACTGAATAAAGGGGACACTCAGGAAACATCTTCATGTTTTTGCTAAATCCTGAGTTGGTCTTGAAGTTTTATAATTTTAATTTGTGTTTCTTATTCAGAGTTGGATAAAGACACACTGGAAGATCTGCATCACAGGAAACAAACAATTAAAAGGAAGAGGGCATTCATCAAATTTTCCTTATTTTAATGAAATACTTGAGAAAACTCACTTATAAAGAAAAACGGCTTATTTTGACTTGTAGTTCTGGAGATCCTCAATCCAAGATAAGGCCCCACAGGTCTGGCATCCAATGGTGATGTTCTTGGGCAGAGTCCCAGGGTGGTGCAGTGCACCACATAGCACAAGGGAGTAGGCTTGTCTGTGCCTTTGTGTTCATGGCCCCACCCTAATGATCCAGTCTAATCCAAACACTTCCCAAAGGCCCCATCTTTAGACACTGTATTTAGATTAAGTGCCCACGCTTTTATTGCCATTAACCTAAGACTTTGGAGAACAAACCTTTAATATGTGGGCTTTTGAGGGATATTCAACTTGCAAACTGGTATCCAAACCCCAACAATGGGAAGGGTGGGCTTCCTCAGAAAAGGAGGCTATGTATTTTCACTCAACAAAATGAGTCACAGCTGATGGAAAGCATCTGTCTCCAGCTCATCGCATGTGTAAGCACAAACTCAACATTCTCATGAACTACCATTTCTCAAGAGCCTGGCTTTTGGTAGATAGAGAGTGCCTAATTTTTTTGTTTTGTTTTGTTTTGTATGGACCCCCATAATTTTATGATGCAAGTTGGTCTTTTAGTTTACACTGATATTATATTAATTATTTCTTTTTGAAATCACTGAAATATCTTGTGGTATCTTTCATTGATGTATTAAATGAGCCCAGAATGAAAGAATCAGAAGAACTATGAAGAAATTTTCCTGGATCTGCCATGAATACCCATGAAACTTAAGAAACCAAGGGTAGAACAATGCTTAAAAATAAGTCTATAGCAGCTTTGATTCTGTTACATAGAACTATTTGGACAAATTTAGGGAAAGAACAATGTTAGTACAAATTATCCTAAATACAAAGCAACAGCTCATGTACAACTTGTAAAGGGCAATAATGAAGATATAAATATAAACATAATGCCTCTCTCCCCTTTCTCCTTAATCTCTAGCCTCCTTGTGCACTTTCTCTTTTTGCCTCTCCTTTATTTTGCTATATTTCCCTCTTATCCCTGCCCAATTCAGTAAAAGACTTAAAGCAATTTTCAAAGCAAACTAACTTAAGCAATGTTTTTTTTTTTTTTTAAGTAGGTGTGGTGATGACTCCAAAGTGAAAATACAGTGATGAGATTTATGTGCTGTGGTCATTGTGACTTTTACTAGAAAAGGATCACAAATTTGGCTTTGAAAATTTCTGTCAACCTCTGTGGAAGGAGGTGCTATAATTTCTAAGTTTCTCAGTGTTTCAAGGGCAAGATTTCTCAACGTTGGCATAACAGACGTTTGAACGAGAGAGTTCTTTGGTCAGGTCTGTCCTGTTATGTTGTAGGATGTTTAACAGCCTTTGTGAATTCTACTCATTAGACACCAGAAGCATGCTCCCCGGACGCTAGTCGTCACTACAAAAAATGTCCCCAGAAATTGTCAAATGACCCCTGAGAGGCAAAATCACCCTTGTTGAGAACCACTGCTGCAGCAAAATGGCAAACAGATTATGACATTCAAGGAAATCCCAACTCTTACAGGAACAACTTGTAGCATTTGATTTTCTGAATATTTTGAAAATTTTAATAGAAGTGCTGTACTTTTAAAGAGAAGAAATTTATGGAGATCTTAGTTAATAGGAGACTCTCTAGATTCTACTAGAATGATTACAATCTGTTTTTCAAAAGTGATTTTATTAAACTCTTGGATTTTGATTTTACCAGCATGAACATCAATATGAGTAAATAGCTCGGGCTCTTTGAGTTCTTGTTTCAGCTCCTCTAATCAGTAATCGAAGAAGTTGTCTTTCATATCCCAAAACGTAATAATACCTATGTATATCAATGATATCCTTAAGAAATGTGTGAGTTAGTAGAGGCAGAGAGCTTTGCACAGTGCCTGGATCTTAATAAGTACTCAATGTCCATTGGATGATGGTGGCTATTATTCTTTCTAAATTATAGATTACAGAACTTTATGGAGTAGGGAGGAATATATAATAAAACTGAAGAACATGAGTAGTTCATCTTAGTGTTCATCACTTTCTTTGTATATTTCCAGGCTAGGCCTTTGAGTGAATGCAGTCACATTTCTACTATTGGTGATCCATAGCATTAACACTGCTATGGAACACTTCAATGCTCCTCCTCATTATTACCTCTTGATCTCTGTTGCTGGAGAGATTGCAGCATGGTCTTCTTGCAGATATGAAGGGTAATAGTATTCCACAGTGGCTAAGAGTTTTATAAGCCGGCTTGTTACTGCTGCCTTATTGGCCCTTACTCTTCTCCCTATAAAAGTTCCTCATAAGCCGGCGCCGCGGCTCACTAGGCTAATCCTCCGCCTTGCGGCGCCGGCACCCCGGGTTCTAGTCCCGGTCGGGGCACCGATCCTGTCCCGGTTGCCCCTCTTCCAGGCCAGCTCTCTGCTGTGGCCAGGGAGTGCAGTGGAGGATGGCCCAAGTGTTTGGGCTCTGCACCCCATGGGAGACCAGGAGAAGCACCTGGCTCCTGCCATCGGAACAGCGCGGTGCGCCGGCCGCAGCGCGCTACCGCGGCGGCCATTGGAGGGTGAACCAACGGCAAAAAGGAAGACCTTTCTCTCTGTCTCTCTCTCTCACTGTCCACTCTGCCTGTCAAAAATTTAAAAAAAAAAAAAAGTTCCTCATAGAGAATGCACCTTTCTATTATTTTAGAAACTCCAGGTAATAGCTAATAGGAATAATGCCATATGTGTCTGAATATAAGATTTTTGCCCATCTCCTGTTTTGTCTCTCCCTCCCTCCCCTTTCATTCCTTCCTGATTTCCTTCCTCCCCTTCTGGGCACTCCTGATGCAGGTTATTGATGCAGGCTGGGATCTTCACATTTCAGATATTCTGCATTCTCTTGAGATCCACAGACAGAGAAGATACCTCTTTCCCTCTTTTATAGTTATAATTTTTTCAAATTGATAGAGAAATGTTCATTATCATTTTTAAAAAAATGTTTTTATTCATTTGAGAGGTAATGAGATGAGGGGGAATGGGTGCTTGAGGCAGATATACATAATACAGAGAGAGGGGCAGATAGCTTCCATCTACTGGTTTGCTCCCCAAATGCTCACAATGGCAGATAGAAGCCAAGAATGATGAACTCAATACTGGTCCTCCATTGTGATTGGTAAGGATCTACCTATTTGGGGCATCATTCATGCCTCTTAGGGTCTGCATTAGAGGAAGCTGGAGTCAGGTGCCAGAACTGGGAATTGACCCCAGGCACTCCAATATGGCATGTGGCATCCTCATGGGTCAAGCTCTTATGATGCTCAACCTAAACCATTGCTCCACCATATCTCACCAAACTCATTTGTTCAGTTCCATGGGGAGACTTGGTGTGGGGCGGCCTCACCTAATATTTCTGAACTGCAGTTTTAGGTACGTGCTAGATTCAGCTGCTCCTACGTGGTTATAAAAGTGCTTTGAACTTTGGGGGATCTGTTTTGAAATTGAGAGATTTTAATTCTGGCAAGAAAGTATGGCTTCTGTGAGTACTGTAGTCAGCAGACTTCTAAAACAGCCTTTGTGTTTTGTACATTAAATGCGTTCTTAGAAATATTTTGAAAGCTTAAAGCTTACTGTTTTTAGAGTGACACATAAACAAGATTCCAGAGGAATTGTGAGGTGCAATAGGTTGGTTATTGCCATGCTAATTGTAACTAGAGCCCAGTAGTCTGTGTGCATAGCAGCATGTCCTAGGAGATTTGTGTCCAGAATCCTGGCCAGATTTTTTTTTCCTGCCAGTTGGCAGAATAAATTCATGACCTTGAAAATGAAACATGACATTATTCATTCTCCCTTAGATATGTAATGAGTATGTCATTTCTTCTTTCTCCCTATGGCACTGATCTTCTCCACTTCCATGATTTGCCATGTCAATCCCCAGGTTTCAACAGCCTCTTTCCTATTTAAAACTTCTGTATGTGTGCAACATCAACTCATTATAGGACTCTGTGATGGTTCAGTCTCTCAGACTGCTCTCCAAAGATGGTGTCTGTACACCTGAAGGGATCCTTGAATCCTGGGATGCTTGAATTTCAATGTCAAACTCCCAACACCTGCAGAATGTTCCTGATCTCACAGCTTTGAAGCTGAGGTTGGCAACTCGTTCACTCCTGATTTCTCATTTCTCTGCTGACTGTAGCTTGGATGGCTTCTTAGATTGCAGCAGCCTGACCCTGGGTTTCCCTGAGCCTCTGCCACAGGTTCTGTAGTTGGTCCATTTCATAGATTTGCCCATAGTGTACCCCTTGGGGGGCTGTAGGAACTTGAGGCTTCCATTCCCATGCCCCAGGATCCCAGAGCATCTTAGAAATGCTTCTGTCTGACCTTCCAGACTGTAGTCTTAGGTAATGCTTGCAGTGTATTTAGTGTGAACATGACTGCAAAAGTCCCAGGATCCCAAAAGTGAATCAGAACAAAGACTCATAACCATTTTATGAACCTATCAAAAGCATTTTCCTCTCTTGTTTCTGCACATACTACTTTCTGCTTCCCCTGCGTCTTGCTCCTCCTGGGTCTGTCTTTCTCCAAACTCTTAGGACCACAAAGGGTGGTATTTAGGTTTTTCTCCCTCTCATTGTATCCTATATGTAACTCTGTCTGCAAGCCACATGCCTGGTTGTCACAGGAAAAAAGTATCTCTTCTCCTCATGATCATTTTAAAAAGCAGAGAGAGTACTCTGTTGATGCTATCACAAACATAAAACTGTAACCTGACACATCCAGGCTGACTTCTTCCTATGCAATGGAATTTTGACAAAAAAAAAAAAAATCCCCTTCTACCACAAAATCTGGATTTTTATGCATTTTGATATAAAATCCTACTTCAACTGTTATTTTATTTACCTTTATTTTCTATTGATCTTAATTTTCCTTTCAGCTCATGTATCTTACCCCCAATCATGTGGATGCACATCTCCGTCTCTCTGTCACACACACAAACACACACACACACTGCACACACACTCACCAGGAAGAAAACTAAATTAGGGTTGACAGATGAAGGAGTTCATTTCCATGAAAAGAAAAGTGATAAAGCAAATCTTTCTTCAAAAATATAAAAGTTCAGCCGGCCCAACGGCTCAATAGGCTAATCCTCCGCCTGCGGTGCCAGCACCCCAGGTTCTAGACCCAGTCGGGGTGCCGGATTCTGTCCCAGTTGCTCCTCTTCCTGTCCAGCTCTCTGCTGTGGCTCAGGGAGTGCAGTGGAGGATGGTCCAAGTGCTTGGGCCCTGCACCCGCAAGGGAGACCAGGAGAAAGACCTGGCTCCTGGCTAAGGATCAGCGTGGTGCACCGACCGCAGCGCGCCGGCCACAGCGGCCATTGTGGGGTGAACCAACAGAAAAAGGAAGACCTTTCTCTCTGTCTCTCTCTCTCATTGTCCACTCTGCTTGTCAAAAAATAAAAAAAAATAATAGTTCTGCTTTTAAGAATTTCCTAGTATATCTTGACTTTAGCAATATCTTCGTAACAAGCTGTTGTGGTCAGCAGCACTGCTCCTTTCTCTACTGCTATTACTTTCTTGATTTCCTAGCTTCCTTTGTTACATCTTACTTTGTCTTTCATATCCTGGACCACCCTGTGCCACTGTCAACATCAAACCCTGTCTTCTGATAGTTCTGGTGTATACTTCTACCATTATTGTGTTGCCATTTCTGATTCTCAATCCTGTTGAGATTCACCTAGCTCACTTGAATTCTTCTGGCTCCTTTTCCTTCCCTTCTAGGCCCCAAGTATCTATTCCATGCCAATAACCAACATCAATTAATGGACTCAACCATTCTCTCTTAGTGAGTTTTTCTTCTGTGGTCAATAAATCCTGCACCAGATGAAATCTCAGATGGAGGTGACCTTCTTAATGCTATCATTAATATAGGGAGATATTTTGGCCAAGCTCTCCAACCAATAAGAGGGCCACAGAGGGGCCCTCTTATTTTTTACCACTAGAAAGGCAAGAAATGAAAGTATCATCTCTTACTGTGAAAAGGATTATAATTGGACTCATGACCCATACACCCTGTTTTATCATAGGAACTCTTATAAAACTGTATCATGGAAAATTTATATGGGTAGCTTTTGGTTGTCAGTTTGTCCCTGAAACACCATTTAGAACACAATGTTTGGGAAAATATCCTTATGAACTGATTACAAACAAGCTTTAGGGATATGACTTTTCAGTGGACTGAACTGAGTCCTTCTCCCCTTAAAATGTGGAAGTCCACAGCCCTAATGTGATTCTATTTGATAGGACTTTTAGAAAGTAATTGAGGTTAAAAGAGATCATAAGGGACCATAGGCGGTCAGAGCAGAAAGGTGGGCCTCAAGAAGAGAGCCCTTTCCCAGGAACCAGATGGGCTGGAACCTTGATCTTGGACTCACTTCACCTCCAGAGCAGTGAGAAGTAGATTGCTGTTGTTTCAGCCACTGAGCCTATGGCATTTTCATGTCATAAACTCAAAATTCAACACAATTCACATTGATGAGCAGATTGTATCCACAAACCTTGATCATTATCACTTTTTTACCTACAAACTAACTGTATGTAACTTGTAGGTTGAAGTGGTATTTGAATAACTTTTCTAAGATTTATTTTATTATTTGAAATATAGACTGACAGAAGAGAGAGAGAGGGAGGGGGAAAGAAATCTTTCATCTACTGGTTCACTCCCCAAATGGTTGTAATGGCCAGAGCTGGGCCAGGCTGAAGCCAGCAGCCTAGAAGTCCAGCTGTGTTTCCCACATGGGTGCAGGGGTGCAAACACTTGGGCCATCTTGCACTGCTCTCCCAGAAGCATTATCAGGGAGCTGGTTCCTTCAGAGCATCCAAGACTCAATCTGCAGTTCTGATATTTAGTTCCAAGTGGTTTCTTAACCAGCTATGCCACAGTGTCAGCCAAGATTTTGTTCGTCTGTTTGTTTAAAAGTAAATGAAGGGATGATGAATCCCATAGATTACTGAAGAGAAACTGGGGGAAAACTTGATGAACCTGGGTCAGAACCTCCAGCATCTTTGAGAACAATAACCTTATAATATTAAAGTCTCTAATAATGGAAGTCAAAAAGATACTAAATAAATGTTAGCTTAACTGAAACAAAATTGTCTTGGTCAGTACACACTTATACACCAAGTTAATGACAGAGACACAACGTATTCTTTCTGCAAGAATGCTTGCAGGAATATGGACAAGCAGGTGGATTTCAATAAAGGTATTTCTGACTACCAAGTGCACCTTGATGTTATGCTGAAAGAAATATTGTTCTTGGCTGCTGGGATGTTTTTGTAATAAAACGAAGTGCTTGTAATTTTTGGAAGGAAATTTGCCATCACTTTAAGAAATGCAGAAAGAATTAAAGCCTACAATGTATTCCAATGTCAAGGAAGAAGGTGTTAGGGATTCTATGTGGTTTTGATTCATCAACGAAGTCTTTGGGGCTTTAATGACTTGCTTTATATTTGTTTGCTTTGCTGAATATTTAGAATCTGATCAATTCAGGTGTTTCCTTAGCAGTAATAGCTCTGCAGTGGAGTGAAAACTGATTATAAACCCACGCAGCTTAATGAAAATGTTGGGTTTTGCTTTTCAGTGTACAACCTGAAGCTCAAATAACTACTTCTGCTGGTTCAGCATACAAGAAAATTTCAATTTAGAGGTCAAATGATTAGTTCCCAGTGTCCATTTTAATGATGCCTTCTCTCTGCAGCAGATGTGTTGACTGTAAGGGTGTTGGCCGTGAAACAGCTGAAGGCCCTGAGAAAGCACAGTTTCTTCAGGAGTTGTAGAAAGGCAAGGTGATGGGGTCAGAGGTCATGTGAGGGACTTAGGACCAGCTGACCAGCCTCTTCAGTCACAATGTACTCACTTAGTAAACACTTTGTAGCCCTCTGCTACGTGGTAGGCAGCACAAAATGCGGGTAATGGTAACCAAAATAGGAGTACCTGAACTGTGGTTGTCACTTACTCATTTACGCTCCAGAAAAATGGCCCCATAGATGGTACTTTAAGAAAAGTTGGCATTTTCACAGGCAAGGAAACCGCAGCTCAAAATAGTAATTAAATTGCCCAATGTCACTCAGGCTTTAATGATTAAAGCCATGATTTCACCCCAACAACTATACTGTTGATTAGAGACTCTTAATTTTCGTGTGTGTATTCATTTATTATTCTTATTTATTATTTACTCATTGTTCTTGATAGCATATGAATTGGCAGAGACCTCATAAGAAGAGATGTGAAAATATACATTATGAATATGCATTACTGTTTTTTTAGTGTTTGTTTCCTGTGATCAGGCCACTTGAATTTCATTTTCATTTTTTTAAAGTTGATTAATATATGGGATATTCCAGCTTTTGACCCATTTGGGAAGTCATGACATTTACACAATCAAAATCCTTTTATTTTATTGCCTAATACTTCAAATAGTTTTTGTGCCTTAAAATTAGAGGTTTCTTATACTGTCATGTTTATATTATAAAATATTTATGCATCAAATATGTAACGTAGGTGATCGTTAGAAACCACTACTGTTGCATGTTTTATGTCTTATTATTTGCATGGGTTTTAAATACTGTGCATCAAAATAAATGGACCTTTTGATTCCGATTTGCACAGTTTGAAGTGCCCTTATGTATGTTCTCTTATAATATACATGAAAATGAATAAAAAGCATTTTAGAAAAGAAATGCTAGTATATTGGTGCATACTTTGTTTTGATAATCATGTTCTCTAGTGCAGCAGCAATCCATATGTTTTACAGGCCTATCCCGACTTCATCACACTGAAACCAGCTGGCAAACTGTACCAGGTGGTAGAAATCCTCAGCTTCCACCTTGAAAATCCAGTCACTCCTTGCAGTTTGCTGGTGTTCATGTTATGAGTGTGAGGATCACACTCTCCTTCCCTGCAGTTACAGGGGCTGCTCTGTGGTTGCTACTTCCTCCTTTCGGCTACCGCTACCTGCCGCCTAATTGTCTTTGGCTCCCTAGAAACCTGCAGGCAGAGAGGTATTTAAATTCTCCCCCTCTAGCACCTGCAAATCCGATTTTAATGTATAATTAAGTGCTCTTGGTTTCTCCTCTGTCTACTACTGGGGCCTGGTTTCTTGCAGGTCTGTACTGAGGCCAGACCCGGCCTATGTAATGCTGTTTGTAATGAGAAATCTAAACAGGGAATGGCAGTGAGGCATGGCAGGAATGTGTTTCCATTGGAGAAGTCACTGTAGAGAAAAAGCATAAGCAAAGCCATGTCCAGAAGGCCTGTTGTGCTGGCCAAGACGGAAGACTACTGTTATTGTACATAGGCGGTTACCCTGCCAGCCCTTCCTCACAGATTTGCTTTCTCTCCCTACTCCCCTCCCCCGACTCCCCTGCCTACTCCGTCCTTCCCTTTGCTTTCACTTTCTTCTTCTTCTCTCTCTCCCTCCCTTCCTCTCTCTCTCTCTTTCCCTCCCTGGACTCTGCCGACTGTTTGCTCAGGTGGACACTGACACCGTTTGGAATGAGCTGCACTCGTCCGGCGCGGCGCGCATGGCTGTTGGCTGTGTCATCGAGCTGGCTTCCAAAGTGGCCTCAGGAGAGCTGAAGGTGAGGTCTGGGTTGCATGAAGTGTGGGAACTCCAGAGAAGAAACCGAAGCAGAGATGTTATTACTGGGGAGTTGCGGGGAGTGTGGTGCGGTGATTAAAGGAGAGAGCTGAAGGGGAGAAGGCAGGCGGATGGCCGCTGAGGTGTGATAATCACTCGTCTGGAGGTAGAGAGTAGCTGATCCAACTCGCAGGGCCTTCCTCTTCTCCAGAATATTCTGTGGTCAGGGCTCTCTGTGTTTTTAAGACCATAGAAATGGGGAGACCAACCATGGTCCAAGTTAAAAATACCCTTAGTATATACAGATCTGTCATGCCATCCTGGCACTCTCCTTTGAAGCGATTTAAAAAATATGATGACTGAATAGAATATATAAGCTCCAAATACCACCCAGGGAGAAGGAGGGGGAGAAAGGTAAATACCAGCCGTGAAGGCTCCGGGAGGAAGAAGGAAATTGTTGATTAGGAGGGTAATGATCCAAAGTATGTTTTTCCATGAAAGAGCTTCAAAAAGGAGCTATGCTTTATTGTTCTTTTTCTTTTTTATGGTCTCTTCTTTTCTACATCACAAGAAAAGAACAATGTCCAAACCCCAACCTTTCCTAGTCTAAACAATTTATAAAAGCCAGAGACCTGACAGACGTTGACATTTTATTTGGTATTTTAACGGTGCAATTTAAAGGTATGCCATGTGAGTCTTGAATGCAGTTACCCCAATAAACTTTGTTGGTGCTAACACGCCTTTTAATGCACTGCTTCACACACTTCATAATGCAATCTGGGTGGTGATGGATTTGGTATTTTACTGATCGTGGGTCTTATGGGAAATATATTATGACCAACAACATAGGCACTGTGAGTTTTGTTAATTTAAGATAAAATCTAATTAGGGTTATTTTTCTTTATGTCTAATAAATTTTTATTCAATTACACCTGATTGTTCCACTTGTGATTAAAAGCGTAGGCTGCATTGCTTGTCACAGAAGGCTGTGCTCTGACTCTGCGTCAGAATCTACAGAAAACTTTGACTTGATCAGCATCAGGGCCTTAATTGCTCATCACAGGGAGTTGGCAGGTCATTAAAGTAGTGCTTACTGTTCAGTCCTTATCTTTGGTAAGGAACAGTTATATGGAAAGGAACCAACCTATGGAGAGATAATGGCTTTCAGTAGCATTTTAGGAATAATTCTTCCTGTTTCAATAATGTCACTTGTAGTATTGAAACAAGTTGACATTTTAAAAGGCAAGCATTGTGGCACAGTGGGTTATGTTGTCATTTGGGACACCTGCATCCCATAGCCCAGTGCCTAGTTCAGATTCCACCTCTGCTTCTGATCTAGCTTCCTGCTAATGCACACCCTGTGAAGCAGCAGGTGATGGCTCAAGTACTTGGGACCTTGCCACTCATATGGGAAACTGGAATGGAGTTCCTGGTTCCTGGCTTCTGCCTGACCCAGCCCTGGCTGTTGTGGGTATTTGGGGAGTGAACAAACGGATGAAAAAATTTCTCCCCTTGTCTCTCTCTCTCTCTTGTGCGTTCTGCTTTTCAAAAAAATAATAATAATTTTGAAAAGAAGAATATTTAGGGGTCTTATTTTCAGAAGAATTCAAATGGAAGACACCAACCATGCCACAGCGTTATAATTTTCAAGATTACCGATATGGCCCCACTTGGTAACAAAAAGAATTAGCTATGTTAGCATTCACAATTCCTAATTGTTTTAAGTCTGTGGAACTTTAATCACTAATTCAGAAGAAGTCTCCGGTAGAATGCCCACACATTACTTATGCACATCAAAGTCATCATCATCATTAGCCTCACTGTGTGTGGAGTAGACAAACATATGTACGAAGAGAGTTGAACCAAACCATAATTCCTTTTTCAGGAGTTGGCTATTAAAGCAGCCAGTGACAAACAAAATGTCAACAAAACAGAGCACGGCCATGCTGACCACGGCTGTGCTCACATTCGCTATTGATGTTCAGAACAGGGATCACACAAATGCTTTTCCTTCTCCTGGTTAAGGAGACAGCAGGTGCAGAAAAGAACGGATAAAGAGTCAGGTCGCCTAGCAATCAAGACAGCTTGATCCAGGCTCTGCCACTCACATCCTGTATCATTTGTGGCAAATCACATTCACTTCTCTGAGGCCGAGCATCCTGGAATTGACAATGGGATAGGTTGTCCATAGCTGACATCTCAGCTATCTGCAAATGAAAAGTGGACCAGAGTCTCACGGATGCACACTATGGAACACCCAGGAGCAGATCATTCAGCATAGTTTCAACTTCTCTGGGTGAACATTCCAGATTTGGGAGCTGGTTTTATCTTTCTGATTGTCAAGCCCCAAGGAGAACAGCTTGATAGGTAGGACCAAAACAGACGCACTGGTGCCATTCCGGCAGGCCCCTTGTCTTCTGTTAATGGGGGCAGGACTACAGGAATGCCGGGTTGGAAAGGCAGAGATCACAAGTGACTTGAGCCACCATGAAAAAGACACACAGCTGGGGCAGAGAGCTGTGTTTAGGGACACCTCCTTGACCTAGACTCTAGAATGACAGGGCTGGGAGCACTACTGACAAGAGTGTAAGGACTCATGGATGCTGTATTTACTTCATTCAGATCTGGGGAATAAATAGGAAAGCATATGAAGATGCTGATAAGCAACTCTCGATAAGAAAGATAAAAAAGTCCAACCCTGGTGTTTGTTTTTTCATTTTCTGTGTCTGCATTCAGTTTTCACACGTCCTGCCCCATTCTCCCAATAAACCAGTATTTTAGTGAAATAGCAGTGGCACAGGGCAACAGTCATGACACCATTTTGGATGCCAACTTCCCTCCACTCCAGTTTCCTGCTGATATGCACCCTGGTGATGGCTCAAGTACTTGGATCCCTGCACTCCACCTGATGTTCTAAGCTCTTGTCTTTGATCCAGCCCAGCCCTAGCTGTTTTGGGCATTTTGGAAGTGAACCAACAGATGGAAGATCTCTCTCTTTCTTCTGAATGTGCTCTTTTTCAGCTTTTATCCACATTAAAATGATCTGTGACTCATTCATTTACATTTGTATAAAACATCTGCCATGTACAATAATTTGTTTGTTGTTTATTCTGTTGGGCATTTTAGTTTTTTCCAGGATTTTGCTCTTTTGAACTATGCTGGATGAACTCTCTTGAACGTGCTTTCTCTCTCATTATAGCACAACTAAGACTGAAACAGCCAGCTACTAGGTTAGCCACATAATAAACTTCAGTAGGGAATTCCAAGTGGAATTCCAAGTCATTTTGCCACAATGACATCAGCAAAAATATGAGCTTTAACCTCCAAATATTCTTTCCTCCATAAAAGCCATAGCAAAAAAAAAAAAAAAAAGAAGAAGAAGAAGAAGAAGAAGAAAAAAAAGCCATAGCAGAATGGCAGCATTTTCACGATGAAATTTTTCAAAACTCTGAAATTACCCAATGGTCTGTAATAACTGAACATGTTTAAAAGGACAAATTAGATGAAGTTGGTAAGAACTGTGAGCTTTGTGCTGTTTTAATTTGCTCTATTCCAATCTTCCCTTGCTAGCTCCATGGTACCCTTCACAAAGAACAGCCTGTTCCTCAGTGAGAACCAGCAACTTGGCAGTCCCCAGAATGGGATTGGAGTTCCTTCAAAGCCTCATTCCCAGAAAATTGTCATTGTTCAATCAATATGGTGCTTCCATGCAAAACACACTTTGCAAGGCTGTCTTTATAGGGTGTCATATGGGATTCACCCAATGTGGAAACCTTTTTCCCAGAAGCTTTCATTGGAAAAAAAATGTAGGCAATTGATAAACTTTATGGCTTCCTGACAATAGGTTAACCAAAAGCTTCCCAGGGAAAATTGGAAAATGAGATGTGTATAAAACTATGGAAAGTCTTGCCAGATTCCTAAGAATCTAGAGGGCTACATACTTATTGGGGATATATGTACAGGGCTGTTTACATGCTTGAGAAATATGTGAAAAGAACCTAAACTCTTATGTCAAGTTAACTTTGATGTTCTGCTCAAATAATCATGGGAAATACACAGAATTCAACATCCCAGAAGTCCTCAGGATTCCTAATAGAGTTGACCAAAAAAGATCCATGTGATATATTATATTAAAACCATCAAAATTACAATATAAATAAAGAATTCTGAAAAGCACCAAGTCACACATAAGGGAATCCTGATTAGATTAACACTGAGCTTCTCAATAGAAACTTTTACAGCCTAGGAGAGAATTGGATGATATATTCAAAACCCTAAAAGAAAAAATAACTGACCAAGACTGCTATACCCAACAAAGCTATCATTCAGAAATGAAGGAAAAATAAATTCTTTCGAGGACAAATGGAAGCAGGAAATTCAACACCACCAGATTGGCCTTACAAGAAATGCCTAGGGGAGACCTCCTTGAGAAGCAAAAGGATAACCACCATGAAAACACAAAAAAAGAAAAAAAGAAAGAAAGAAAAAGAAAGGAATTAAACCTTATTGTTACAGAAAACCAAAAACCACAAAGGTGAGCAAGAGGAAGGAAAGAACAAATACACAAGACAACCAGAAAAAAATGAGTACAATTATGTCTTTATTTACCAGTAATAACCTTGAATGTAAATATAATATTAAATACTATAAAAATTAAAATATTTAGACTGGATAAGTTAATAAGAACACAAGATCTAATGATATGCTGCCTACAAAAAATTCACATCACCAATAAAGACATACGTAGTGTGAAAGTGAAGGGATAGAATATGATATAATGTTCAAATGGAAACCCAAAACAAGCAGGAGTTGCTACACTCATGTGAGATAAAATAGATTTTAATTCACCAACTATAGAAAGAGACTACATGCTGATAAAGGGAACAACTCAACAAGATTATGTGACAATTGTGATTTTATACACATCAGTTCTGGAGTGCTCAATTATGTAAAGCAAATATAATCTGTAAAAGGAGATAGAGACTCCAATACAATAATAGTGGAGGACTCACCCAATTTTATCATTCAGCAAAAAATTAACAGAGAAGTATCATTGTTAAAATTATATTATAGACTAAGTGGACCTACCGGACATCTACAGAACATTTCATGTAACAGCTGCAGAATATCCATTGTTCTTATCGCACATGGAATATTCTTCAGCATAGATCATATGTTAGACCACAAAGTAATTCTCAACGAGTTTTTAAAACTCTATCTTCTGTGACCACAATGGTATAAAATTTGAAATCAACAATAAGAACCTTAGAAATTTTACAGTTACATATAAATTAAACAAAATGTGTGGGAATGACTGATAGATCGATGAAGAACTCAAAAAGGGAAATTTTAGAATTTATTGAAACAAATGAAAATAATATCTCAAAACCAGCTGAATCAACAAAAGTAGTTCTAAGAGGGAAGTTTATAGGAAATAAGCACCTACGTGAAAGAAAGAAGAAAAAATAAAAGAGAAATTGAAGAAAAAAAATGAATGAAAGGAAAAGAGAATGAAAGGGAGAAAAGAGAAGAAAGAAGAAAAAAGAATGAATGAAAAGAAAAATAAAGAATGAAAGAGAAACATAGAAACAGAAAATAAAGGAGAAAGAAAGGAAAGAGAAAAGAAAATAGGTAGAAAGAAAGATGGGAGAGAGAAAGCAATAAAGAAAGGGGGAAAGGGAAGAGAGAGGAGGAGGGAAGAAAGAAGACAAGAAGAATGAATTTAAAGAAATAACCTAATTATGCAACTCAAGGAATTAGGAAGTCAAGAATATATAAACCAAACACATAATTAATGGAAGGAAAGAAATAACAGAGATCAGAGTAGAAATAAAAGAAAACGCACCTTAAAAATACAAAATGTCAATAGAACGAAAATTATTTCTTTGAACAGGTAAAATTCACAAAACTTTAGCTAGACTAACAAAAAAATTAGAGAAGACTTACACAAATAAAATCAGAGATGGAAAGGTAGACATTTTAACTGATACTAGAGAAGTAGATGATGATAGTCTATTATAAACAACTATACAGCAACAAATTGGAAAGCCTAGAAGAAACGGATAAATTTCTAAACACATATAACCTATCAAAATTGAACCATGAAGTCACAAAAACCCAAAGAGAGCAATGACAAGTAACAAGACTGAGTCACCAATAAAAACCTTTATTACTGAATCAGTACTAAATCTGCCAACAAAATAAAGCTCAGGACCAGCTGCCTTCACTACTGCATTTTACCAAACATTTCATGAAGAACTAATGACAGTTCTTAAAATATATGAAAAAAAAAAATCAACCAGGAGGGGATTCTTCCAAGTTCATTCTATGAGGCCAGCATTACCCTATTTTTATGCGAATGGGAGTACACTCTAAAACAATGATAAAATATAGTATATTATAATAAATACATAAAACAGTAACATAGTCATTATCATTGTCAAATATTATTTACTGTACATAATTATATGTCCTATACTTTTATATGACTAGTAGCACATTAGGTTTGCATCACTACAAACACACAAGTAGTGCATTCAGTTACACTGTCATGGTGGCTGTGACATCACTAGGCCATAGAATTTTCCAGCTTCATTACAACTTGTGGGACCACCATTGCATATGCAGGCTGTTGGTGGCTGAACAGTGTGATGTGGTGTATGAATGTGTATGTATTAAAGCAATGTTTTCCTGTAAGTAATGTTTGAGCTCCCTACTAGGCGACACATAAATAGAATTTTCAATAGAGTTTGATTCTTTTTTTTTTTTTAAACAGGCAGAGTTAGTGAGAGAGAGAGAGACAGAGTGAAAGGTCTTCCTTCCGTTGGTTCACCCCAAAACGGCCGCTACGGCCGGCGCACTGCGCCAATCGAAGCTAGGAGCTGGGTGCTTCCTCCTGGTCTCCCATGCAGGTGCAGGGCCCAAGAACTTGGGCCATCCTCCACCACCCTCCCGGGCCACAGCAGAGAGCTGGACTGGATGAGGAGCAACCAGGACAGAACCGGCACCCCAACCGGGACTAGAACTCAGAGTGCCGGCGCCACAGGCAGAAGATTACCCTAGTGAGCTGCGGCGCCAGCCTAATAGAGTTTGATTCTAAAATATCTTATTTTTATTGTTTTTAGAAACCACTAGTATATTAAAATTATGTTTCTTAAAAAACTTGTTTGAGGGGCCGGCACTGTGGCATAGCAGGTAAAGCCGCTGCCTGCAGTGCCGGGCACTCATATGGGCACCGGTTCGAGTCCCGGCTGCTCCACTTCTGATCCAGCTCTCTGCTATGGCCTGGGAAAGCAGTAGAAGATAACCCAAATCTTGGGCCCCTGCACCTGGGTGGGAGATGTGGAAGCAGCTCCTGGCTACTGGCTTCAGATCGTCCCAGCTATGACCATTGCGGCCAATTGGAGAGTGAACCAGTGGCTGGAAGATCTCTCTCTCTCTCTCTCTCTCTCTCTCTCTCTCTTTCTCCCTCTCTCTCTCTGCCTCTCCTCTCTCTGTGTAACTCTGACTTTCAAATAAATAAATAAATCTTAAGGAAAAAAAAAAAACTTGAGAAAGAAATACTGAGATACACACAGGCAGAGAGCTCACTCCCAAATGTCCACAGTGTCTGGGGCTGGGCCAGGAAGATCCTGGGAGCAAAGAACTCAATGCAGATCTCTCATGTGGATGGTAGAGAAGCAAGTACTTGAACCATTACCTGCTGCCTGTAAGAGTGTGCATTAGCAGGATTTGGAATCGCAAGATCAGCTAGGACTCAAACCCAGGCGCTCTGATATGGGATGTGTTAGTCCCAACTGGTGGCTTAATCTCTAGGTCAAATGCCCAAGCCAAAAAGTATATTTTTAAATTATCGATGGTTCACTCCCCACAGCAGCCCACAGCAGCTGGGGCTGGGCTAGCCATGGCTGGTAGCCTGGAAATTAATCTGGATTGTGCGTAGCAGGGACCTACGTACTTTGGACATCACTTGCTGCCTCTCAGGCTGTATAACAGGAAGCTGGAATTAGAGGTAGAGCCTAGACTTGAACTCTGGCTCTGTGATACAGGATGTGGATATTCCAAGAGGAGTCTTAACTGCTGCACCAAATGCCCACCCCTCAAGCAAATTTTAGTAATGTTTTTGCTAGTTCTGTGAAAAATGTCATTGGTATTTTGGTAGGAATTGCATTGAATCTGCAAACTGCTATCGGCTGATGGACCCCTTATTGATATTGATTCTTTCAATCCATGAACATGGGAGTATTTCCATTTCTTTGTCTTCTCATCAATGATTTACAGTTTTATTATAGATATCTTAAACTGAGATTAAAGTTATTCCTAGGGATTTTAGGGATTTTTTTTGGTAGCTATTGGAGATAGATTGCTTTCTTGATTCCTTTTTCCAGTAACTCACTGTTATATAACAGCGTTAGTAATTTTTTCACATTGACTTTTTACTCTGTAACTTTAGAGAACTTGTTGTTTAGTGTTAATAGCTTTTAGGTTCAGTCTTTGAGTTCACTCTGTATAAGGTCATGTCAATGGCATACACTGACAATTTGCCTTCTCTTTTCCAACATGTATGCCCTTTATTTCTTTATTTTATCTGGCTAGGACTCCCAGTGCTACATTGAATAAAAACGAATGCAGGCATGCTTGTCTTGCTCCAAATCTTAGAGAAAAAGCTTTTAGTATTTCTTCGTTCAATATGATGCCAGTTGTTGGCTTGTTATAGATGGCCTTGATTATGTTGAGGTATGCTCTTTTAGTACTTAATCTGTTCATACAAAATATTTATCATGATGGATGTCTTCTTCATCTCTTGAGATGAGAATATTAACATATCATCACATGGTTCTGTTGATATGGTGCACTGTATTTATTGACTTGCATATATTGAACCGTCCTTGCAGCCTTGAGATGAATGCTACCTGATCATGGTGATTAATCTTTCAAATTTTATTTGCTACTATTTTATTAAGGGTATTGTATCTATGTTCATCAAGGATAATGGCTAGTAGTTTTCCTTTTTGTTATTTCTTGGTCTTGTTTTGGTATCAAGGCAATTCTTGTGTTGTAGAATGACTTTGGAAAAACTGCCCCTTTTTCTTTTGGGCAGATAGTTTAAAACTGATTGATTTCAATCCTCTTTTAATGGTTTGGTAGAATATGGTAGTGAACATCTCTGGTCCTGGTTGTTTCCCTGATGGGAGAACTTTGATTACTGATACAATTTCACTATTCATTATTAATCCATTTAGGTATTCTGTTTCATCTTGATTCAACCTAGGCAAGATGTTTGAGTCCATGAATTTGCTTATTTCTTCTAGACTATCAAATATGTTGAAAATACTCGTTCATAGTAATCCCTTACAATCACTTGTATTTCTATGTTGCTACTTGTAATATTTCTCTTTCTAACCCTGACTTTGTATATTTTGAATCTTCTTACTTTTTTCTCAACCTGCTTAATAGTTTGTCAATTAAAATTATTGTCAAAGAACCAGCTCTTAATTTCACTGGCTTTTTATATATTTTTCAGTAGCTATATCCTTTATTTGTGTTCTGAGTTTTACTGTTTCTTCCTTTTACTAATTGTGGTTTGATTTATTCCTGATTTTCTAGTTCTTGGAGGTACAATAATAAGTTGTTTATTTGGAGTCTTTCTGCCTATTGTTATAGGTGCTGATTTCTATAATGTTGTCTCTTTGTGCTTCTTTTGCTGTGTCCCAGTTTTTGGTATTTTGTGTTTCCACTTTGATTCATTTCACAAAAATTCTTAATTCTTCCTTGATCCCTTGTTATCCAAAAGTAAGTTGTCTAATTACTAAATACTGATGTACTTTCCTGTACTTGAGAAGAATGTATATTATGCAGCTGTTGAATGAAATATTCTGTAAGTGGTCCAATTTATGGAGCAATTTAACTCTACTGTTTCTTTGTTGATTTTCTATCTGGATATTCTGTCATTGCTGAAAGTTAGGTGTTAAAATCCCCTACTAATATTGTATTGTGTTCTATGTCTCTCTTTATGGTTATTAGTATTTATTTTATATATTTGAGTGTTCTAATGTTGTGTGCATATATTTATACAATTGTAATTTCCTCTTGCTGGATAATCCCTTTATCTTTATATAATAACCTTCCTTGTCTCCTCCTATTGCTTTTGACTTAAAAATCGATTTTAGTTGTGGGTGTTTAGCTTACTCATTAAGATGCTGGACTCAAAGCCCAGAGCCACTCCTACAGCCTTGGTGATGCTGGCTGGAATATCAGTCTGATCAGCTGGAGCCATGGAAATCTGCTTGGCATCAGAGCAGGTCCAGAAGCTAATTCTTTAAAAATGATTTATTTATTTATTTGAAAGTCAGAGTTATAGAGGGAGAGGGTCACACACACACATACACACACACACACACAGAGAGAGAGAGAGAGAGAGACATATCTTCCTTCTGTGGGTTAACTCACCAGATGGCCAATGCTAGGCCAGGCCAAAGTCAGGAACAGGAGCTTCAATCAGGTCCATCGCATGCGTAGCAGGGGCCCAAACACTCAGCTGCTTTACTCAGGCCATTAGCAGAGAGCTGGATTGGAAGTGGAGCACCCAGACCATGAAACCACACCCATATGGGATGCTAGTGTCACAGGTAGTAAGTTTCCCCACTGTACCACCATGCCAGTGCCCAGAAGCTAATTCTTTAAAACAAAGCAAAATATTACAGAGCATAGATGTGATTGACGGGAGGTTCTTTAAAGGACTGTAAGTGGTTAGGCTCTTTGACTCCTTTCCTTTCCTGTGTTTTGCTCCCACTTAAGCCAAATGTGCAAGAGACGGGCGAGGAGTCCAAGGAAATCACTCTGGTCTGCAAATGGTAGAAAGTACCCATAGGGGTAAATATCCCAAATGTCTAAGTAATTAATATGATTCACTAGCAAAATGACTCAAAAAGCCCTATTTAAAAGTGAACAAGTGACATGAACGCGCACTTCAGACAAAAGGGCACACCAGTGGCCACAAGTGTATGAAAAGTTACTCCATATTACTAATCATCACAAAAACGCAATTCCAAGTTATAATAAGATATCAGCACACACCCATCGTGATGATCATTTCTTAGAAGTAACTGAGAAGTGTTGGTGAGGGTGCAGAGAAAGGAAACTGAGGCACATTGTTGGTGGGAATGTAAACTCACACAGCATATAGAAGAACATGCAGGTGTTCTTCAGAAAATTACAATAGGGCTAAATATCATCCAGCAACCCTACTTCTCAAAGAGTTATCTGCATTTCCATGATCACCAAAGCATTAGTCACAATAGCCAAGGTAAGGAAACAACCTCCATATCCTCGGAAATGGGTGGGTATAGGATATTGTGTGTGTATGTGTGTGTGTGTGTGTGAACATTATTTATCCTTAAAAAACAATGAGAAAATCCTGCCCTTTGCCACAACATATAAGAACTTGGAGGAATTCAGGTTAAGTGAAATACCCCCAGAGACAGAAAGATAATATGTGATCTCACTTATCTATGAGATCTAGAATAGCCAAAGTCACAGTTACAGACTGCAGAAGAATGGTTGCCAGGGACCAGGTGCGGGTGGGAAATGAAAAAGTGGTGGAGTTTAAAAAAAAAAGAAAAAAAGTAGCAAGCAAATAAAGTAAGTATGCGATCTGATTGAGCTTACCTGGATAATTCAGGGCACTCTTCCCATTTTTAGGACTTTAATCCTAATTGTAATATACAAAGTCTCATTATTTAGGGTATAAAATATTCATGCATTCTGAGAATTAGACTGTGGACATCTTTACCCTAATCAGTTACCCAAAATTCTAGATAAATTCTTTCTTTAATATTTTCACTGTGTGTAGCTGAAAGTGGTTTAGTAATCTGTCAAGATTTTTTCAGAATTAGGTAATATATTTTTAGCCAAGACATAACATACATTGAGTAGAAGATGTAGATTTTTAATGCCTTGCGGCGCCGGCACACCGGGTTCTAGTCCCGGTCGGGGCACCGATCCTGTCCCAGTTGCCCCTCTTCCAGGCCAGCTCTCTGCTGTGGCCAAGGAGTGCAGTGGAGGATGGCCCAAGTCCTTGGCCCTGCACCCCATGGGAGACCAGGAGAAGCACCTGGCTCCTGCCATCGGATCGGCGCGGTGCGCCGGCCACAGCGCGCCTACCGCGGCGGCCATTGGAGGGTGAACCAACGGCAAAAGGAAGACCTTTCTCTCTGTCTCTCTCTCACTGTCCACTCTGCCTGTCAAAAAAAAAAAAAAAAAAGTCATGATGTCTTTTGACAAAATACCTGGCTACCACCACAAGTTACAAAATATTTAAATCTAAATCTCCCTGGAAAGCTCCATTATGCCCTTTGCTAGTCTACCCAAGTGAAGGAAATATTCATCTGATATTTTCTTGTTAAAGCCTGTTGTTTTTTCTGTTACAGAACTTCATATATGTGGCAGTTAGAGCACATGCTGCTCTTTCCCTTAAGAAAATGTTTAAGTGATACTTCCATGTTACTGGATGGATCAGTAGTTAATATTTTTGCTGAGTACTATTCTGTTGTATAATTATTGACCAATTTGTTGATTCAGTTCAGTTCTGGGCTATTATGAATAGCCATGTAAAAACATATTTCAAATCTTTTTTTTAGATATGTGAGTATATTTATTCTCATAGATATATGAGTATATTTATATTCTATTTGGGCAAATGCCTGAGAACAGAATAACTGTGTGATATGTTAACCATATGTGTGTCTTTATAAGAAAAATAAACTATTTTCTAAAGTAATTACCATTTCTTCTGTAGAATTTGTAGTAATGTCAACTCTAATTTCTGATAGAAGTAATTTGCATTCAAATTCCTTTTATGATTATTCTGGCTGGATTTTTTAATTTTATTTTTTATAGTTTTGACAGGTTTAATACAGTTCATAGATACAGTTCTGAGAATGTAATGAAATTCCCTTTCTCCATCCCTCCCTCTATAAATTTATTAATTTTATCATTCTTTTCAAAGAACCAGGCTATGAGTTTATGAATATTTTTAACCTTTTTTCTGTTTTCTCTTTCAGTGATTTGAACTTCATGTCCTTTTTTCTGCTTACATTGAATTTAATTTGTTATCTTTCTAGTTCTTAAAGTAGACTCATGTCTTTTCTTGTTTTTCAATACCAGCATTTTATTGCTATAAAATTCTTTCTAAATACTACTTTAGCTGTATCCTATACATTTGGGTTTGTTATATTTCATTTTCAGCATGCTCAAAGTACTTTCCAATTTCCTCTTTGATTCTTTTGTGACACATGAATTATTTTGAAATATCTTATTTAGTGTTTCAGTATTTGTGGGTTTTCCAGATATCTTTCTGTTAATGATGTATAATTTAATTCCACTAGGACCGGAATCTTACTTTGTATGACTTGAAACTTTTTATATTTATTGAGACTTACCATAGTAGAGCATAATTCTCTTCACTTCTTCCTGTCCTTTGTGTTACTTTTTGAAGTATTTTATTTTTACATTTATTATAGATCTTCACATTAAGTTATCATTCATTTTTCTTAAGTCTTGGAAAAGTTTTAAATGAGTTTAAAGGGTGTGTTCATGTGTGCTTGGGTGTGCATGTGTATGTGTGTGAGGAAGAGCATGTGTATGTATAACTTATAAATTTTATATTTTCCCATGTGTTTAATATATCTGATGCTCTGATTTAATTTTTTTTCAATCTGAAGAATTTCCTTCAACATTCCTTGCATTGCAGTTCTATTGGCAACAAATTTTCTCATCTTTTGTTTGTATGAAAATATGTTTCTAGGCATTTAATCTTTAATTAAATCATCATTTTGTTTATAATGCTATAGTGACACTTATTTCATACTCAAAAATGTCTTTACAACATACTTTTTTTTTTGTTTTTCTTGATGATGAGAAAACAACTGTCGTTATAACTGAACCACTTGATGATTTAATGAATCTTTTTCACCAGCTATTTTTTAAGATTCTTTATCCTCGTTTTTCAGAACTTTTTGACTAGGCATATTTTTCTTGATATTTATTCTGCTTAAAATTTTTTGATAAAAATTTGAGAACTTTTTGCTAAGATTTCTTTGACGCTGTTTTCTGCTCTGTTCTCTTTACCCCTCTGAGGGCCCTGTTATATGTTTCTTTTATCAGTTCATTGTCCTTCTGGATGCTGAAGCTCTGTTCATTTTCCTCAGTCTTGCTTGCTTCTCTGTGCATCCATCCAGATAATTTCTTATGCTCTCTTTAAGTCCATTGTTCACATTTTCAGTTTTGATCAACTTGCTGCCCATGCTATCAAAATAATTTTTCATTTCATACACTGAGTTATGTACTTCTTAGATTTCTATGTTTTAGAGCTTCCAGATCTCTCTTCAAAATTCCCATTCTCTTCATCATTTTACCCATATTTTCCAATAGGTTCTTTAACATGTTTATCATAATTGCTTTACAGTCTTTATCAGGTAATTCTGAATCACCTGGGATCTGTTTCAGTTACCTTATTTGTCACTTGAATGAGAGTCTCGTGTTTTCTATTTCTTTGTGTGTCTTGTAATATCTGATTATGTGCTAGGCACTGTGGTTGAAAAACATCAGAGGCTAGAAAGGGCTTGTTTCTTTGGATCTTGTTTCTGATAAAAAATGGTTTTTCAAAAGTTTTACAGTGGTTTTTTTGAAAGCATGCATTTTTTCTTGACTTGGTTATTTGTTGTTACTTTGGCAAGACCATAATTAGTTGTAGATATCCACAATAAATTCATGTTTGAGAGGATGCTAAAGTTCTTTTTTATTTCAAATTTTATGTCTCACATTTATAAAGGATAAATGTCAATGATTAGAATTGGAGCACCCTGACTTATTTTTCTACTTGATTCTTCAACTTAAATGAGGAAAAAGACAAATATATTAATAATACAGTTATACCCTCTATCCCCTGTTGAATGGCTATCTACACATCTGAGAAAGGGAGATACCTTGACAGTTACCTGTTTACTCTTGTGGAAAACTTTCTTGATTTACAGATTCTTACTTTTTATTGCAGCAGGTATCCCAGCTCTTATTGAAAAATCCTTGGTTAACTAACTTAAGACTGATTTACACTTCTGAAAAGTGACAAGCCAAAAACCTCTTACCAGCTCTTGGGTGAAGTCAAAGTTGATTGTATCGATTTTTCAGATTCTTGGTGGAAGACCTGTTACCTACTTGACCTGCCTGTCGTACTCCCACTGCATGGTTTATTTATTTTTAGATTTCTATTCTGGCCATCTGCTTTTCTTAGGTCTAATAATTTAACTTCTAACTTGCAGTTTTAACTGCCTACCCCATAGCAGTTGAATAGGCCCATTTCCAGCATCTTCATTTGGGCTTGGCTTTGAACTCCACAGATTTCATTACTTGTGTGTAGTTTAGCTCATACTGACTAACAATTTCTGTATCTTACTCATAACTGATTACCTGTGTCTCTAGACCCTCCAAATCTTGCTGTGCTTTTCTCAGTCGCTGATGCCTACTTTTTACCTTGAGTCAAAGTCCTGATGATATTTTAAAAACAATTTAGATTGGAAAGAAAGCTTCCTAGAATAAACCCTTGTCTCAAATTTAGCACTTACAAGGTGTTCTACTTCTTTTTAATCTCACTATTTAAAATATACAATAAACAAATAATGTAAGATGGAAAACATCTTCCAAGTGATTTGTTATTTTTTATCTTTGATTGTACTGAATTTGGTATCTACCAGTTCATGTATTTTGAAGATGTTTCCTCTTTTTTTTAAAATTTCAACTACTGTAAAACACATTGTTTTGTTCTTTTCTGATACCATTGTCCAAATGGCACTTATCATACACACTTGGAGAATGTAAGTATTTTAGAACCTTTGTAATTTTGTATGGCAATAAATTTTATACACACAGACACAGAGACATACATAAAGGTAAAGTGAAATACTGGTCAATTGATTTGTTGTTCTTTTGCCATGATGCTATTATGTATATAGTACTAAATATTCTAATTTCTTTGAAATTTTTATTTCAGAGTCATGAAAAATCACTATAGTCCTAAAACTGTATTTAGGAAATGTGTGACATTTGCATTTCTTAAATAAAAGGTTTCTTTGGGAACAAAAAGTTAAAAAAAAAAAAAGAAGAAATTTTTATTTTATTGCTTAGTTTTGATTAAGTTGACCAAACTTACTTCTTGGTATCTATTCTTTTTTTTTTCTTTTTTTTTTCTTTTTTATTTTTTTGATAGGCAGAGTGGACAGTGAGAGAGAGACAGAGAGAAAGGTCTTCCTTTTTGCCGTTGGTTCACCCTCCAATGGCCGCCGCGGTAGGTGCGCTGCGGCCGGCGCACCGCGCTGTTCTGATGGCAGGAGCCAGGTGCTTCTCCTGGTCTCCCATGGGGTGCAGGGCCCAAGCATTTGGGCCATCCTCCACTGCACTCCCTGGCCACAGCAGAGAGCTGGCCTGGAAGAGGGGCAACCGGGACAGGATTGGTGCCCCGACCGGGACTAGAACCCGGTGTGCCGGTGCCGCAAGGCGGAGGATTAGCCTACTGAGCCGCGGCGCCGGCTGGTATCTATTCTTAAAGCATATGGCCATGGACAATCAGAATTTAGTGTAAGAGGAAAATTTATAGTCAGACTAGGAATAATGTTGTCAAAGTTAAAATTATATACCCAAAGAACCTAGAAATTTTGATAATACTTATAAAAAATACATGACAAATTTACTCTTAATGTTTTTTTTAATTTCCCAAATCTAAATGAAAATATATGAACTAAATATTACTAAAACATTACTGCTACTGTAGACTGAATACTTATCATAATAAGGCATGAGTATAATGACAAGTGAGATCTGATTAGGGTAAATTTGTCAACATACTCCTTTTCACCCCAATATAGTCTTTGCTTAGATCTTGGTAAGTTTGAAGTAAGTTTGGTGAACTTAATCAAAACTAAGCAATAAAATAAAAATTTCTTTTTTTTTTCTAAAAAGAAATGGTAGCAAAACTCTTCCGCCCTAATTCATTTTTTTTTCCTGAAGGTTGTCATACTGAGGATCTGTTTACATGACAAAAAATTTATTATTATTATTATTGTTGTTGTTTTGGTCATTGTGGTCTCAAAACCAGTCACGTTTCCAAAAATTCAGCCAATGGAATTGTCAGAACTTGTGTCCAGTGAAGCCAATGATTGTAAACTGAATAGATTGATTTCAGTTGGTTCTTCTTGTCTTACCAAGAACCACATCCTGATGGTTTCTCTCCTCGGAACAAGATCTTCTTCATAGTGGATCCCTTGTTATTTTCCTCAATGGCTCTACTGAAATTACATGTAACATAAGCACCATCAGGTCCTGTCTCCCTCCTACCAAGGAACCTGATTTCTCATCAATTCCATTGGTCCAATCTATAGCCACAGCTTGCCACGCAGTATGTGGTAGACACTGAGGGCCACAGATGCCAGGCTTCCTAAAAACTGTTTTCCAGTGCTGTCTTCAAATTGCTTCTTTCCAGACTCTTACGGAGCAGAGCTGGCAGCCATGCATGCACTTTGAGGTCTACTACTCAGTTAACTGCTAGTGCTGGGCTCCTGTTTTCTTGGCTCCCTTGAGCTTTCTCAAAGAAGCACAATGGTATTCCCATATGTCCCTTATTGTGTTCTTGGCAGATCTCCCTACTACCCCTAACCTCCCAGATTCTAGTATGCTTGGGACAAACTTTCTTTGTGAAGTTTTCTTCCCTCAGAGACTATAGATTAATAGCATTGATTTTGAAGCAACCTTGTTTTTATAGAAAGTACTTTTAAAAGCTGAAGTTAACTGATTTTAGGGGTTGTATTAGCATGTTCCTAAATATCATGCATACTGGTGAACTACAGCTAGAAGCAACCCAAAAGACTGACTTGATTTACTAATTTAATGTCAAATTTTACAGATAATTCAGATATTCTAAGGAGATGTCTATTAACTGAGTGATCTTCTTTCTCATAAAACTTACATGGTAGGGAAAACCAATGATCTACAATCTTTAATATACATAATATGTTTCTTTTTCCTTTTAAGTAAAACTTGATTCTGACAGTAAAGCTGGGAAAGGAAACATTCTACTTTCACATTATCGTTGCTGTGATATAAATCATATGGAGCTGTTTTTCATCACAGAGAACTGTGTAGCTAAATAAGAAGAACTTAGGATATTTCAAGGATCTGCAGTTGCTATTGAATAGCAGATTGGATGAAAGCTGGTATCAGGCATGTTGAATAAATGATGTATCATATTCATTATGGTGAGCCTGAAATTGCAGATGGTTTAACAATTCATTAACAACATGACCACTCTTGAGCCTTTCCAGTAAAGTAGAATTAGAACCAGTTGTTGCACCAGCTTTTACAAGGTAAACAAAAGTGGGGAGGTGCAAGCAGGTAGAGATAATGGTTTAACATTTTTACTCCTGAGTTGGTTTCTGGTCCTTTAAATCCTGAAATTCCTATTCACAGAATGATAAGAGGTAGTATTGGCCCCACTTTCATGTATGATATTACTCAACCATTTTAACATCCAATGATGTCAACAAAGACACTGTGTTTAACTTCCATTGAACAATTTTCAGTTTCTTTTGGTAAAAGAATGGAATCTCATTCATTTTGTGTTCAGTCTAGCGGCCCCATTTTGGATGGGGGAGTGGAATTGAACCAGGTTCAAATGACTTATCATAAGTATACTATTTGGTGGTAGAGAATTTTGATTGCCTTTCTTGTCTAGTGAAATATCTTTCTGAATACAGTGCTTTATTTAGCAAGATGAACAGTATTATTTGTATTTTAAACCCGTTAACACCAGGCATGTTAACACCCCCTATCTCCTAAACCAAAAGCAACTAAACAAACAAACAAACAAACAAACAAAAAAACCCAGTAGGGTCAAATAGTGAAAATAGCTTCAGGCTATGATTTTTTAACATAAAATTTTAGTTTTAGAACCGTTAGATCTCTATCCAGTTAAATCTCTCAAAGTTATGTCATTGTCTTGTTTATGACTTCTTCAACTCTGTGCAACTTAATATAAAGAATCAGAAGTTATTCCTATGATTTTTTATTTTTAAAATGGCTTGAAAACACCTACTGCATGTTGTTTTCATTACTCTCTTTGTTCCATCACCAGGAAAAGGAATTTTACATGTGGCAAATAAGTTTATGGAGAGGTCAGAAAGGGCACCTGTGAACAAACCAGTTTGTTGGGAGAAAAGTTGTGCTACCCCAATTGAGTTTTGCAAATTGCAGATTCTGGTTGCTTTCAGCACTTTTTTACACCAGAGTTAAATAGTCTATGGGCAGACATAGTTGGTCATTATAGTTATCATTGTTCAGCAAAGTAGATTAAAATATCCCCAACTATTCTGCTTTAAAGAAAACAAACCTCAGCCCTGGTATAGGTAAGAAATGTTCTTAAAGTCATTTTTAAATTAGATAATAATCTAATTTAATCTAAGTGTGAATCTTTTCGGCATAGCTAGGGTTTTGCTTCCAGTTAAATTTTTCAAGCCTATAAAGCATTTCATATGAATTTTCAATTTAGCAAAATGTATTTGAAGTAATAATTCAACCATCACATCTTTACTTGGAAATACATACTGTAGAATTTTTCCATGCTGTGCTTGGTTTTGAAGCATATTATTTCACTGAGCATTACTTTAGCACATTTAGATATACGTTAGTGGTGACACTTTGGCTTTGGGCAGCAATGACTGAGCTCGAAATTAGTGATGCCTTAAAATAGAAATTTTGACAACTGAATCCCAGTGTCCTGGTCTGAAGTGCTGAATAGATTTTTGTTTAGGAGGCACTTACTGTACAGAAAACAGTTTTTTTCCACAGGATGGACTTCTTTGGTTTTATTCTTATAGTTTCCTAAAATAGAGGTACATTTTAAAAATTAAGCTACAAATATAATACTTGATAAACAACTTCTAACAAAGAAACACAATAATCTAATTCCTGTTGTTAGTTTATGAATATCATATAGACTTGCTATTCTCAGCATCAGTCATTCTTTTATTCAGAATAAATAAATCAAAATTAGTAAGTGACTAACGATAAAGTATTATAGGTAGTGCTAATGGTCTAATTCATTGCTTAGTATTTCATAAAGCCTGTATAAATAATCTTTGGTGTTTCAGATTGTGCAATTAATGGCTGATTCTGGTACACAGTGCAATCTTAGTATATATCAGTGTCAGAGACGGTTAGGTTCTTGTTTTCTGTGAGTCTGAGACCTTGTTCAAAGAAAAACTGAGACCCATAGACAGAAGTTTCCAGAACAGGGCAGCATTCCAGACCCAGGATAAGGCAAAATGCCCCCTCCCTTCACGTGCAGGTTATATTCATAACGAGAGAAAAGGAAGAGCCAGAAGCAACCTGCTTGGCTGCAGTCAGCATTAGCCTTATATAGACATGGTCTGATCAACTAGCAGTCTGTGATTGGCTGATGTTCATCTGCTAGGATTGGTTGAGACTCAGTTGTGACAGACTATAGGCTTATGTTAGGTTGCAATTTATTTCCACAATAACCTAAGATATAATTTACTATGTATGGAGCCTACTTTAGAGTTAAACTTTTTCACCCAAGTGTAGAGAGGTAGGCTTAGCCAAACTTATTTCAGTTTAGCCTTCTGTGTATATTAGGATAGATAATGTTTTTAGTTACCTGTTGACTACCTACTTGGCCACAGGGTTGTATAAAGCAATTCTAATGAATGCAAAAAGTATAATGATCAAATTATTTTGTACTTTCTGTATTTTTGGTACTTATCATTGCCATAGCAATAGACTTAGTTTATGTGGAATCAAAAAGAAATGTTTAAAGTGATTTCAGTGGTTTGTTTATTGTTTGCTCTTTATTTGCCTGAGGCAATATTCACTGTTTCTATACAGAACAGAAAAACAAATTTGACATTTTTATATGTTCATCTAAAAATGTGAATTTCATCCATTATGAAAATAGACCAATCTAAAAATGTTTAGATTCCTTTTCCTCTAACTCATTTGCACTTATAGACAATGACATAGATTTTCTTTTCTGGGTGATACATGACTATATATGGCAAACAGATATTCTCTCCTCATATGATGACACAAAATTACATTTTCTCCCTTTGAACTAGAGAGAAGCATCTATTACACTAATCTAAACAACAATTTAAAAAGTAGGGATATGAGCACATTGAGTATTTGAAGCATTAGTGTTTACTCTGGGTGATGTTACAATACTGCTAAAGTTTTGTGATTAATCGTGCTTATGACTGGAGACAATGTAAAACTGGGAGGAGAGTTTTAAAATTAGATCACTAGGGACAGGTGTTGTTTTGCAGCAGGGCAAGCTTGAGACACCTGCATCCCATGTTGGATACAAGGGTTCGAATCCTACCTTCTAGTCCAGCTTCCTGCTAATGTACACCATGGGAGGCAGCAGATGATGGCTCAAGTACTTGGTTTCAAACCATTCATGTCAGAGACCCAGATTGAGTTCCAGGCTCCTGGCTTCACACCCGGGCCTAGCTTTGACTGTTGCGCACATCTGAGGAATGAACCTACAGATGGAAGAGATCTCTCTTTGTCTCTGTCTTTGTGTCTCCCCCGCCCCCCTCCAGTCTGTTGTTCAGAGGGAAGTTCATCCCAGAACTAGAAATCTGTGAAATGTCTGCTGACAGAGTTCTTAAGAGTTGTAGCATTGCCTAGGGAGTGTGAAGAGAGGAGAAGAAAAGCCCAGGACGTGGCCTTGAGTAACTTTAATGAGCAGGAGTCTGATTAGGAAGTGCAAATAGAGATAACACGATATGAAGAAGCCTAGAGAAGAGCTTTGTAAATGAGGGAGGGGGGATTGTTGTGCCGCAGGTTAGGCCATTTCTTGGGAGGCCATATCCCATATTGAACTGCCAGTTTTAGCTGCTCCAATCCAGCTCTCTGCTAATGCACCTGGAAAGTATTAGATAATGACTCAGCTCTGACACCCATATAGGAGACTTGGATGGAGTTCCTGGCTCCTAGCTTTGACCTGGCCCAGCATGTGTAGCAGCCATTTGAGGAGTGAACCAGTGGTTGGAAGAGCTCACTGTCCATCTGCCTCTCTCTCTGTTGCTCTGCCTTTCAAATGAATAAGTAAATATTTTAGAAAAGAAAGATGTGGCCAAGGGTGTTGAATGTTAATGAGAAGCCAGTAGGCTGAGGGAATAAAATTATCATTGGATTCAGTGGTGACCTTCATGAGAGTGTCTTTAGTGGAGTAATGGAGTTACAAGAGAAATCTGAGGTTAATGAATGAGACTGGGTGAGGAAAAGGAGACAAGAGAAGGCAGGGAAGATCACCCTTTCAAGAATTTTGGCTGTGAAAAGAAGAAAAGAAGTGTGGCAGCTGGAGGGATTGAAGATAGATATATTATGTGTACACACACACACACACACACATAGACACCCTTGTGAGGGGTCTTCAGAACGTTCTTGGAAAAATGTGTATTTTCAGAAGTCTTGTTATGGCTTTCAACTTTTTTACACCAAAAATTAACTTATTTTTGCTCATTTTTGAAAAACAAATTAGAGGCAGAGACACAGATAGAGACAAAGAGAGCTCTCATTCATGGGTTCTCCCCTCAAATGCCTTCAATGGCCCAGTTGGGCAGGGACCAACACTGGGAGCTGGAAGCTCAACTTCCTATTTGGGTGGCAAGAGTCTAGTGATCTGAGCCATGACAACTGCCTACCAATGTTGGCACTAGCAAGAAACTGAAGTCAGGATCCAGAGCCCAGAGCCAAACCCAGGTACCACATGTGGGACATTGGCATTATTCTGTTAAGTTAATGTTTTGCTCTCTGGCAAACTCATAGGAACTAATGCCCAGAATAATCAACTCACTCCCATGATAAGAGCATTAATTCACTCATGAGAGCAACCACCCCTTTAAGTTCCTAACTCTTAACACCATTTTACTGGAGATGAAATTTCCAGTCCATGCATTTTGGAGGCACATATTCAAACCATTGCACCTTCTAATTTGCTTTTGAGATTATCACTATATATAATCACTAAAATAAATAGTGTTAATTACTGTAATGTTTTGGGGGGAAATCTATGTATGCTTAAAGACCTAGGAAATAAATCACTTTCATCAATGTCTTTATGCTTGCAGTGAAAGATGTGGAGGAAAAAATAATCCCTGGGCTACATTAAAATGATTTCAGAAGCTTCAGCCTTAAAGAAACATTCTCTTTTGAGCATGTTATTTGAATCATAGTTAAGTGAAAGTTGGTGTGAACCACGTGACAAATGATCATTTTTCACATCAGACAACCCAACTTTGCTGAGTATGCTGGCTTTGCAAGGATTTATAGTACCCTGCCTTCATGCTGGAGTTACTTTAGCTTTCCTTGATGCATTCCAACTAATCGGGAGGTTAAGGCATTCCTTGATCATGGATAGATCCGTTGCTACTCAGCCCTGGAATTCTTTATAAAATTCCAGAATGAGGACTGAAAATTGACTTAGAGAATCCAATAAAGTTGCAAGTCTTGGCGGGCATCCAAGCTAAATTTATACACTGGAAGAAATATGGGCTTTCCATTGTTCTCTTTTTCACCTTTCTGACTTTCTTTTGTGTCTATGTGAGTGTGTGAGTGTAAATTTATCATTTTTCTGACATTGGGGTGGAAATCACCATTGAGGAGATCCAGCTAAGGAATTTTCACTTTGGATCTTCGCTAGTCTCTCTGAACTTTGACCAAGACCTGCACCAAGAGTGAATTTTTTCTTCCTTTGTAGGATGCTGATGTCATAAAGTAAGAAGTTGTTCTTGAAAATGAATCACACTAGTGTAACAGCTGATGTGCATGTTTGCCAACTAGGTACAGCTCCCAAATCCCTGTTCTTCCCCTGGCTCTGTGGGAGCTTGCTTTTTGAGGCAAGATCTGAGAAAATGTGCTGATACATATTGTTTCTCTTCAATCTGTGACACAATAATGAGGGCATGCAAACAAGCTCAGAAGTGTCTATGAGACTTTGGTCTTGTTTGTGTGCACCTGATGTTCTGCAGAGCATGGGGAGCCAGGCAGTGCCCCTGTATCTGACCATGGAAACCCTGTGTTGTTCTTACAGAATGGGTTTGCTGTCGTGAGGCCCCCAGGCCATCATGCTGAAGAGTCCACAGCCATGTAAGTACCAGGGACTGCTGCCCATCTCCGAGCACCACGGTTCCTGGCGGTCACCTGCCCTATGCATGTTTCTGAAGCCTCTAATTGTTAGCAGATGGGCTGAGAAATCTTGCGAGGTACTCCCAGAAGCAGATTTATGGCTTCAGAGATCATATAGCATTTTTTAAAACGCTCTGAACATTATTTATAATGGTTTTCCTGGATGATTTGCTTTCTTATTTCTCTGTTCTTCTCTATTCCACAGGGGGTTCTGCTTTTTTAATTCAGTTGCAATTACCGCCAAATACTTGAGAGACCAACTAAATATAAGCAAGATATTGATTGTAGATCTGGTATGTATTCCTGGCCAGAGCTGCATTTTCAGTGACTCCAGATAAAAGGGAGTGAGTGGATTTGCAATTCTCTCTTAGGTTGTGTTGCCTTTAGCACTTGCAAACAACTCAAGGGTGTGTTTCCTTTGAATGTGGAAACTCATTAAATTCAGGATTGCAGTTCTGAAACCATAAACATTCACGTTTCACTTTCATGGTGTTAACTGCAATTTAATGAGAAGAAGGCGCAGATCAGGGCAACTTTTATGATCCTTAAATGAATTGATACTTCCACAGTTAAAATAACCCAACAGAACCTGAGTTTACTTTTCCCTACAGAATATAGACTTTAAATAGTCAGATGTGCTGGAAAGAATGTTGTTGCTTTGGTAACCAATTGGCCACTTCCCCTGCTTAGCAGTCATGTTGCTTGTTGTGCAGCAGTGGTATTATTAAAACAAGTCAGCTTGTCATTCTTTCTGAAAGGACTTCAGCTCTGAGATGCCAGTTTGGGATGACTCCCTGCAGGAACCCCGAGTGCTTAAAAGTCAGGGGTCCTGAATTAGCCTTGTGTTTTCACATGATGCAGTCTTACACAATGGAGTTATAATTTGTTTAACAAATGGTTTGTTTAAATACAGATGACACTTGGCATGTTGTCTATGTACATTCATGAATAATGAACTGGAGATCTGCCCTGCACAGAAAGGACCAACCCAAGAAAGGACGAAAGAGAGCTGAATGGTGATTTATGAGCTCCGTTTTCGGTTTGCCTCCAGTTCATGAGGAGGTGTAATAGGTTGTCTGACAAAGCATAGACAGGAAATGAACCCTGGCATCCAAGCCGAACCTGCTCCATCTGCACTTAATTAATTTTTGCAGGTGATAAAAGATTTAAAGGCAAAATATGTTAAAGGTTTTTTTGAAGTGCAAGGCTTAATAGTCTAAATCTTGTTCATATCTGCACTCATAATTAAATCTTATTGGAAGTCGTGGCCTCACCCTCCAGCCTGCAGAATCAGCTAGACAGGCACACGGAAGGGTGGAGTGAGCCCAGACAAAGCCATGTGAAGAAATACTTAGTTAAGTTAAAGTGAGGATGAAAGGAATGGAAGACTGATAGCCATTTCTGGTGCCTGGTTGGAATGGATGCTTTTCACACACTGTGTTGTAACCTTCCCACAAGCACTTGGGCGCAAGGAATATGGAAACCCAGCTTTCTGTGTATTTTCCAAACATGCTTAAGTTTCAGTGTAGATCATAGAGAAATGTAGATCATTAGAGAAATGTATTGAAGACCTGGATATACTACAGCAGCAAAGTCTTAACATTTTACAAAAATGAAAACATTGGTACCTACTTTTCCAAATACATGCAAAATGACATTAAGTAATTAGTAATTACTGTTTTGCATGATTTATAAGACATAAATTTTTAAGTAATTTAGTACACTCCTGCTTCTATAAATTCTGTGCCTGAAAGACAAACCAAAAACTGGAAAAAAGGTTGGCAGATGGTGGGGAAAATTTTCTCGAGGCTTTTTGAATAAGTCAAAATTGTGTGGGAAGGTAATTGGCCACCTATTTGTCCTATTATATTTTTAAAATTATTTATCTACTTATTCATTCATTCACTCATTTGAAAATCAAAGTGATAGGGTGAGAGAGAGAGAGAAAAAAAGAGACTGGGATGTCTTTCACCCACTGGTTCACTCCACAAACGACCACAACAGCCAGGGCTGGGCCAGGCTGAAGCCAGGAGCCAAGAACTCCATCCTGGCCTCCCACCTGGGTGACAGGGACCCAATTACTCAGGCCATCTTCTAGTGTCTCCCAGGCGCAATAACAGGAAGCTGGATTGGAAGTGGAGTAGCCAGGACTCAAATTGGCACTCAGGTATGGGATGCTGGAGCCACAAAGCCTGCCTCTGCTCATCCTACTCAGAATCATCTTTTAGTACTTAGTTTTTGAAAAATCAACTCTGCTACCAATTTATGGTTCTATGAGGCTAATCAGTACCTATTAAGAATCCCCTTTGAAATCAGATTTGTGATATCCAAATTCAAAATTAATGAATTGTACAATAAACTTGAAAGTGGGAATGTCTAGCTTGTGATAGATGGATGCTTCCTCTTTCACAGGATTTCTGTGTAAAGCTTTGCTTTTGTGCACTTACATAGGAACAAAAAACTGCTGGAGACAATCTGATGCAATTTATAAAATAAGTGACTTGGTAGCTCCAAGGAGTTTCCTGTAAGATTACTGGCCTTTGATTATGAATTTGCTCTATTATCCAATCATAAAGGGTACTGATTTCCCAACAGGCTGTGGTAGATGAGTAGTTTTTGTTTCAAATTCTCCTAATGTATGAAGTTCTGTCCAAAGGGTTGCCTTGAGATCACCACCAGCCCACATATTCTTACGTCCAAGTCTTCCAAATTCTGCAGCTGCAGGGCTACTTGGAGGAAATTCGTGTTTCTTCCAGCTGCTGAGAAGGAAGTTTTAAAAGTGCCACGTGGTGCTGAGACATGTGTTCTCCCTGGCTGAGGGGTTCCACAAGTGAGCAAGGGGGAGGAGAACCAGGCTCTTCAATGCAGATGCCCTTTGTTCCCGCATATCTGAAGCCCTTACATTCTTAGGGGCTGAAAGTGAGGAAGCTCCCCAAATTCTAGGGCTGGCAGAAGGCAAAGCCACTCCATTGTATCTCCGCTGGGGTCCGCATTTTTACATGCCTGATAGCACAGAGCCAGAGTTTTAATTCACCTCCTCTCTGGGGCCATTGCCCCATTCAGAGGCACAGTAGTTGGTGTAGGGAGCTCATTCATTCACAATCGGATTGGTGTGGAGAGGGAGCAGGTGTGTTTGCTTTTCTTTCTTTTTTTTTTTTTTAAAGATTTGTTTTATTTATTTGAAAGACAGAGTTACAGAGAGAGGTAGAGACAGATAGAGACAGGTCTTCTATCCACTGGTTCACTCCCCAGATGGCCGCAACGGCTGGAGCTGCGCTGATCTGAAGCCAGGAGCCAGGAGCTTCTTCCAGGTCTCCCACATGGGTGCAGGGGCCCAAGGACTTGGGCCATCTTCTACTGCTTTCCCAGGCCATAGCAGAGAGCTGGATCGGAAAAGGAGCAGCTAGGACTCGAACTGGCGCCCATATGGGATGCCGGTGCTTCAGGTCAGGGCTTTAACCCACTGCACCACAGCACTGGCCCCAGCCTTTGCTTTTCAATTTGCAACATACCAGCCATTGTGCTCAGGGCAGGAAACTGTTCGTGAAGTAAGATTTGCCTGCGTGACAAGTAGCTTTTAGGTACTGTGACTTTTATGAAACAGTAGTACTTAAAAGTTATTTGTTTATGTATTTTTATCTTAAAGGCAGAAAGAGACAAACAGAGAGATCTTTCACATAGCAAGGGTGGGAACGTCCACCCCATGAGGCCTGTCAGGCCTGCAAAATCACTGGATCTGGCCCTTCCAAGGTGATTGCCGGTGGCACTTGAAATTACATACATCTATAGCAGGCCAGTTTGTAAGTGGGTAATTTTGTATGGCCTATGAATGACTTTATAAATATCCAAGTGACACTGGGCAGTAAAAAGGTTCCCCACCCCTGACAGGTTCACTCCAGAAATACCCACAGCAGATATGGTGAGATGAGGCCAAAGGCAAACCTTTGGTAATTCCACTCAGGTCTCTCATGTGGGTGGCAGGGACCCAAGTACGTAAGCTGCCTCTCAGGGTGTGCGTTAGCAGGAAGATGAAATCAGAAATGGAGCCAGAACTCAAAACCAGGCACTCTGATAGGGCATCCCAAGCAGCGTCAGACACTCATTAAATCATGCCTTTAGGTCTTTGTGTATGTGTGTGTGTGTGTGTGTGAACAAAAAGTGACTTCAAATGTGCTGATGTTTTGTGAATTCCGTTGTGTCCCAAGTCCATTTAGATCTTGGTGACAACAAGTCCCTGCACTAAGGAATTATGTCATGATGTCATCTGGTAGGATATATGAATACATGACTTATCTAAGAGGATTTTGACATAATAATGAGAACAAATTTGTTCTATGTCTTTTTAATCAGTTAAATATTGAAATGATTTTTATCAGCATCTCTAAGCACATCGTAGATGTCATATCTATTTGGGACTGTTAATGATCTAGTTGAATTCATTTCTATAGGATCTCATAATCACTAATAATTTTCTTATCTTAGTCTAGCATGTGTTTAATGCTTGGAGGAAACAAAACTAATAGATCATACATGAACCTTCAGTAGTTTAAATATATTGCAGCAAGTGAAACAGAAATAACAAGCAAATATATTCTGAAGGTTATACTTAAGGTACTGCCTCAAACTAAATACATACATTGATTGAAGCTGAATCTCTAAATACTTGATGAATGGGAATAAATACAGAATCAAGGATTCCCCAAACATTAGAATGGATTTGTGTAGTTTAGTGAATAGTGTCTGTTAAAGACTTCACTATGCGTAGACAAGACTCTATTTCTTATTCAGAAATTTATGAACAAATAAAGACCCAACACATTTCTCAAGAACAAATAAATGACTTTATATGTACGACAAATTATCATCTTTCATTTGACCTTCTTAAGTAAATATTTATAATACCTCCAGAGAAAAATGTAATCAAGGCAGTATTTTTCTACTTTTCAAACTGTACTGCATTTATGCCTAGAGCGAAATTTTTCTTACACCCCTGACTAAAATTGTTATTGCATGGGGGAAATGCAAACATCCCTTCACTGTTGTTCTTCATAGTATTTTGTGTGTCTACTCTATGGATACCCTGTAGAGAACACAAAAGACATTTTAGCTTAAATTATTTCATTTTAGTTCACATAAAGGAAAATAGTTTTGCTATGTCCTCCCTCCTTTCCTTTGGATACTCAAAAATCCAGAAATTTATATTTTCAGTAAGATTTCCTTTCTTATGTGTGTGTCATTAACTGGAACAGATTTCTGAGATGGTGTACATCTGCCCAAACATTGTAATTCTTTGGTTAATTTTGGGTGTGTGTATTATACAAAAGGGGGATAGAGTTACTGCATGTCTACACTGTGCATGGCATGCGCTAGGGCAGATTCCAGAACTCATTGAGAGGAGTCTTGGGTGGTGTCCACTGAGGGAGTTTGGGATTGGAGGTTGGAGTGAAGTCAAGTTATGTAAACCTCAGTAAGGGCCAATAATGACCAAAAAACTAAACTCACAGGTTTGCAAAAAGGATCAAAGAGTTAATGAATGTAAGTTGAAGTTAATAGAATAAGGATTAAGAGTTTAGCCCTTAGAGAAAGAAATGGACTCAAGATCTTGCATCTTACTCCCTTGGATAATCTTAGTAAATGACTGATCATCTCTGAGCCTTGATTTATTTATTTTTTAAATTAGGGATAGCAGCACATACTCCATACAAGGCTATCTCAAAAATCTGATGGAAAAAAAATGAAATTAAAAGATTATTTTGATGTAAAAATGTTGAAATGCATACAGTTTTTCAGAATACACATTTTCCACAAACTTTTTGAAGGCACTCCATAGTTACTGAGTGATTCATGCAAGACATTTAATGTAGTAACTTAAAAATTACAGGAGTCATTATGGAAAATAATAGAATTGTTATTGATATAGAATAAAGGATAATGTAAGTATATAGTTATGTGTTACCACAAGCTTTTTGTGTATTTTTTTAATTTTAAAATTTTTATTTTTTATTAGCCAGGTAGACAGAGAGAGATAGAGACAGAGGTGAGCACAGAATCATATCTTCCATCCATTGTCTCCGTCCCAAATGCCAACAGCATGCAGGGCTGGGGCAGGCTGAAGCCAGGAGCCTGGAACTCCAGCTGGGCCTCCCATGAGGGTTAAGAGATGCAAGAACATGAGCCGTTAGCTGCTGCCTCTCAGGGTGCTCATTAGTAGGGAACTGGAATTGGAAGCAGAGCAGGTCTCGAATCCAGGCACTCTGATATGGGATGCAGGCATCCCAAGCAGCACCTTAACTGCTACCAAATGCTAACCCTTAAACCTTTTTGTAACAGGACCAGAAACTATTCACTGTATAAGTTAAAGATGTATCAAAACAGTCTACTGGATATGAATATATAGATCATTAACTTTTAAGAGTAGTTCATTTTATTTTTGTGCAGTAAATATTAGGGAGCTTACTCATTGAGATCTTTAATACCGGATATCTTTCAATGAACACTTTTCTAAAAAGCACTATTATCTTTCTTTTTTCCGTGTCTTAGGTCAATTCAAGCATATTTCTGGATTATAAAACAACAAAAACCTGTTCAGCCTTAAATCATTATCATATAAAAATGTCCTGAGACTTTCTTATCATTTAAATGTTTAATTGTTTAATGGAATAGACTATTTTTTTTGTGTGTGTGTGAGTGGAAGGAGGAGTGGTAAAGGAAAATACAAAAATAACAATAAGGATTCTGGGGAGCAAGCCATGATGCAAATTAAAATTAGGCAGCGTGGACAAAACTGTATAATGCCTCATGCCATATTTTTGCTTTGGCCTCAATAACTGAAGAGTTAATGAGGTCCTGCTCTGGTGTCTTCTACTCCTGCTGTCACGATTTTACCAAAATGAAGGATGAAGTCCTCTTGGCATCTGGCATCTCTTTTGAAGTGATCCCTAACTGCTGAGGGATTGCTAACGATCTGAAAGCTTCAAGAAAGCCAATTTATTCAGCTGGTTCCAAAGCTTTTGACCTTCATGGTGGGACTTGGCACATCGATGCTCGCACACACATACACAACACACACACACACGTATGTTCACTGTTCTGTCATGAATTGCAAAAATGTCTGGAAGCTGTAGATCCTGCAAAACACTGGTTTGCAGTTTAAACATTAGTCTTTTCGCAGAGGCCAATGAGGCTAGTTAATTAAGCCTAAGGGGTTATGAACTGTTGGCAGTTAATAAGTCATAAAATTCCTCCATAAAGCAGGATGCGAGATTCCATCACTGAAGCGAGGAGTACAAAGAGCCGGTGAATAAATATCTAATTGTACCGAAGCACTGGGCTTTCTCAACAACTGCTCATCTGGAGTCTCCAGGGCATGCTCGCTGTGGTTTCCTGATTTTTAGAAGCCAGTTTAAAAAATGAGTGCATTAAAGGGTAATTTGCCTGAAAGTTCAGGAAGTATAGGGGTGGGGGTGGGAGGGGTGGTGTGCGAAGCAGGCTGCATGGGAGAAAGAAAAAGAGGAACACAGTTGCGAAGACAAGAAAGGAGGAGGAGGGAGGGTGGGGTGGAGAGACAAGGACCTGGAGATCAGGAAAGTTGTCTCCACGCAGAGTCAGACTTTGTCATCTGTTTCCTTTTCCCCGTAGGACGTGCACCATGGAAACGGGACTCAGCAGGCCTTTTATGCTGACCCCAGCATCCTGTACATCTCACTCCATCGCTATGATGAAGGCAACTTCTTCCCTGGCAGTGGAGCCCCAAATGAGGTTCGGTTTATTTCTTCAGAGCCCCACTTTTATTTGTATCTCTCAGGTAATTGCATCGCATGATTACCCCTAATTTTCTTGTCCTTTGCTGGTGTTTTAAATTACACGAGATTACCGGATCGTCCCCCAGGACCGGGAACCAGCACAGAGCAAGTGGCTGACCCAGAGCACTGGTTGTCAGGCCAGGCTGAGCTGATCTGACACGTTGTTTGATGTTTATTTCAAGAGCTCCCATGTGTTTGTTTTCCTCTCTCTGAGCCTTCTTCCCTCTGCCCTTCTCTCCACCCACTGTGGGGATGTCTCTCTCTTCCCAGGTTGGAACTGGCCTTGGAGAAGGATTCACAATAAACATTGCCTGGACAGGTGGCCTTGATCCCCCCATGGGAGACATCGAGTACCTCGAAGCATTCAGGTTAGTACCGCTTTCTCTCTGTGTGGGGCAGATTAGAAAATCAACATCCAGCAAAACATCACCACATGGGCAAGATCAATGTATGTTTTTCTAGCTAAGGTAAAATGTTGCTGCAAAGTCCCATAGGAAAATGGGTAAGGAAAAAAAAAAAAGAAATGAAAAAAATGTCTAGACCTGGTTGTAGTCACACAGGTATATTGGCCTGGCCAAAGCCAGGAGCCAGAAATTCAGCTGGGGCCTCCCATGTGAATGATAGAGATCCAAGCACTTGGGCTGTCTTCTGCTGCTTTCCCCAGGCGCATTAGCAGGAAGCTGGATCAGAAGTGGGGCAGCCATGACTTGACCTGGTGATCTCATATGGGATGCTAGCAGCAGCTTAACCTGCTGTGCCACAACACTGGCCCCCAAAATCCCTTTGTAGCATGGTACCATTGACTGTTTGCATTCTGAGAAGCCTGCTCAGTCTGTGAACATTGTCATAGGCTGTCTGATTTGACAGTAAATAATTTTGCATATTTTAACTCTCACATCAAATATCAGCTAATTAATGGGTTGTTTTCACTCTGCATTCTGCTATGATTTTTTTTCTAAGGAAGAAATTTAGCAATTAATTTAGGGGTGGTATTTGGTGTGGTGGATTAGTCACCCCTTGGGCTGTCTGCATTTCCCGTCATAGCTATTGATCTGGCTTCCCACTGATGTACACCCTGGGAGGTAGCAGGTGGTGGCTCAAGAACAGGGATTCCAGCAGCCACATGGGGCCCCTGGGTTGAGTTCCAGACTCCTAGCTTCAGCTTGGCCCAGCCCTGGCTGCTGTGAGCATTTGCAGAGTGAACCAGTGAATGGAAGATCCCTCTCTCTCTAGCCCTTTCAAATAAAATTAAAATAAATAAATGAATTTCTAAATAAAAACTAAATTAAAAGCTTTCTTTTTTGGAGTTGGAGTTTTATTTATTTTTAAAAAATTTTTATTTATTTTATTTGAAATGCAGAGTTATTGAGAGAGAGAAAGAGAGAAAGTCAGTCTTCCATCTTTTGGTTCACTCCCCAAATGGCCAAAACAGACAGAGCTGGGCCAGGCTGTACTTTTGAAGCTTACCATTTATAAATTTTCAAGAGTGAAATCCTATTCAAAATGTAATTAAAGCATAGGAAAATGAGGGGGAAATTTTTCAATGTCTGAAATTTTGGTGAATTTCTGCTCTCATGTATATCATACATATTTCATTTTCTCTTTGGAAGATCATGTCTCATTAGAAAATAGGTCCAGGAAAAACAACAGAAAAATAGTTATTTAAAAAGTACATTTTAAATCAATATATTTGACTTAGTAGTTAAGAGATAAAGAAAAATTCTTCCCACATTCCATATGTCTGTTTCTAGAAAAAGTTAGATACTTACAGTATTTATAGAAAGTAACTGAAATAAGTTATTTATTGTAAAGTCAGGTCGTTGATAAAGATATTTTACTTTGATTAGCAGTAATATCTTAATTGTCTTAAGAAACTATAGGAATTTCAAAGTTTCAAATTTTCTTTGTCTATATTTGCAACTTTATAAACATTGTCAACATTTTAAAAGAATCTAATGAGGTAATAGACTACCATATTTTATCACATTGAATTTATTTGTCTGCGGCCAACATTAACCTGATACAAATTAAGTTCTCAATATTACTATTGCATATTGTCATATCCGTTGACCTGTCATGCACAATTTATAGATATTTAAATATTGTAATATTATTTGTGATAGTATAGCTTTGCATAAAAATCAATCACAGTCTTGAAGGACAATTTGTCCTTTTGTGCCTGTTTGTTCTAACATCATGATATGAATAGTAGATTAGTTTTTTTTTTTAAAGAACCCCTTTGAAGACAATCATTTCCATTAAACAATGTGAAAACAGGTTTTAAGAGCATGTTATTGTTTTGTAATTAAAGTAGTAAGTGAGTCAAGTGCTCCTGAAAGTGGCTGACTGTCTTGAATGACACCTTTCCTGCCTGGATTGTGAATTCTGTATTAGCAAGCTTTTCTAAACTTCCCAGACTAGGCATTCTTACATTTGAATTTAAGCAGAAGAGTGCCATTATTTAGTTAGGCTGCAGCAATTTAAATTTGAGGCTTTTAATAGTCTTAGTTATTTAAGAACCAAATTCAAATGATAATATTCCTGTTAATTTTGTGCTGTACCATTGCTGCTACTCAACATTTGTTCCTAGAAATACTTTTTATTACGGATGAGTCAAGAATATGAATCCTTCCATCAAAACTCATTCATGGAAGACATATTATATGCCAGGCACTATGGTAAGGACTTAGAATTCAGCGCTCTGCTGGTTCTCAGGGATCTCCCTAGAAGTAATGCCCACTGCATTACAAAACAGAGCTGCAGAGACAGAGAGTACTGCTGAGTCGCAGTTTTCACAATGAAAGTATGAGGGTGGGAGGATTCATAGCAGACAGAATAGACTGAAAGCAGAAAAGTATGGAACGGTATTTCTTGGTTCAGAGGCATGGGGTGGGATTGGTGGAAGGAAAATGGATAAAGCCTCAAGCCTTTTGCAGACAAAGAGTTGTCCATCTTTATCTACCTATCTATCATCTATCCATCTTTCTATCTATGTATCTATTTACATATGTATCAATCATCCATCTATCTCTGTCATCTATCCCTATCTATCTATCTACATCATTATCATTTATCTATCATCTCTGTTGCCCATCTAATTTCTCTCTCTCTGACTCATGTGGAAGGAAAATGGATAGGGCTTCAAGCCTTTTGCAGGCAAAGAATTGTCCTTCTTTATCTGCCTGGTATATCTATCTATCTATCTATCTATCTACCTACCTACCTATCTACCTTTCTATCTCTCCTCATCATCTACCATCTATTATCCATCTATATCTGTCACCTATGTTTGGAAGGAAAATTGATCAAACTTAAAGCCTTTTGTAGGTAAGGAATTGTCCATCTGTATCTTTGCATCTATCTATCTATCTATCTTTCTAACCTCTCTCTTTCTCTCTGTGTCTCCCTCTCTCATTGGGCTTTAGTTGGTAGACTCCCAAATAATTTTGCTGTGGTTTTATTTTCATAAGCTTTTGAAGGTCTTTCTGGCATGTGTGGGGGGTTTCTGGACTGTGATAAGTGTTTGTGGAGGGAAAGCCCCTCTCTCAAAGGAGCTACAATTATAGTGGGATTTAAGATGCCTGCCTCTTTTGCCAGCCAGAATATATCTTATGAACTGCTCTTGTGGTTTCTATTATGTGCTTTCTCTATGGCAGGAAGGAGAAGTGTAGGCAAACCAAACATTTTTATGTTTGCTACAAGCTTTAAAGTTAACTTAAAAAGCGTAATAGACTATCTCAATTATTTCAAATGACTAGTTATTTCTTTTAAGCAGTTGTCACTCATCCTTGAACTTCCTGAAGAGTATACTTAGGATTTCTCATGAGTTTTGAAAATA